>NC_092051.1:129328271-129646247 GCF_003086295.3 Arachis hypogaea | reverse complement strand
CTAAAGGTGCACTGGTCGTCCAAGTAATACCTTACGTGAGTAAGGGTCGATCCCCACGGAGATTGTTGGCTTGAAGCAATCTATGGTTATCTTGTAACTCTTAGTCAGGAAAACAATAAAATAATTCACTTATCAAATTTGATTGCAAGGAATAAAAGGGCAGAACACAAATTATACTTGTATGCAATGATGGAGAATATGTTGGAGTTTTGGAGATGCTTTGTCTTCTGAAACTCTGCTTTCCTCTTTTCTCTGATTCACGCATGCTGTTCCTCTTATGGCAAGCTGTGTGTAGGTGGATCACCGTTGTCAATGGCTACCATCCATCCTTCCAGTGAAAAGGGTCCAGATGCGCTGTCACCGCACGGCTAATCATCTGCAGGTTCTCAATTGTACCGGAATAGGATTTACTATCCTTTTGCGTCTGTCACTACGCCCAGCACTCGCGAGTTTGAAGCTCGTCACAGTCATTCAATCCCTAAATCCTACTCGGAATACCACAGACAAGGTTTAGACTTTCCGGATTCTCTTGAATGCTGCCATCAATCTAGCTTATACCACGAAGATTCTGATTAAGAAATCTAAGAGATATTCATTCATCCTACAGTGGAACGTAAGTGGTTGGCAGGCACGCGTTCGTGGAGGAATGATGATGATTGTCACGTTCATCACATTCATATTGAAGTGCGAATGGATATCTTAGATAGGAACACGCATGTTTGAATAGAAAACAGAAATACTTGCATTAATTCATCGAGACACAGCAAAGCTCCTCACCCCCAACAATGGAGTTTAGAGACTCATGCCGTCAAAAGGTACAAAGTTCATATCTAAAATGTCATGAGGTCCAAAATAAACCTCTAAAAGTTGTTTAAATACTAAACTAGTAACCTAGGTTTACAGAAAATGAACAAACTATGATAGATGGTGCAGAAATCTACTTCTGGGGCCCACTTGGTATGTGCTGGGGCTGAGACTTAAGCTAATCACGTGCATAGGGCTGTTTTGGGCGTTCAACGCCAGCTTTGGATCCTTTTCTGGCGTTGAACTCCACTTTGTAACTTGTTTCTGGCGCTGGACGCCAGACTGCAGCATGGAACTGGCGTTGAATACCAGTTTACGTCATCTATCCTTGAGCAAAGTATGGACTATTATATATTGCTGGAAAGCCCTGGATGTCTACTTTCCAACGCAATTAGAAGCGGGTCATTTGGAGTCCTGTAGCTCCAGAAAATCCATTTTGAGTGCAGAGAGGTCAGAATCCAACAGCATCAGCAGTCTTTTTTCAGCCTGAATCAGATTTCTGCTCAGCTCCCTCAATTTCAGCCAGAAAATACCTGAAATTACAGAAAAACACACAAACTCATAGTAAAGTCCAGAAATATGAATTTTGCCTAGGAACTAATGAAAATAAACTAAAAACTAACTAAAACACACTAAAAACTATATGAAATTAACCCCAAAAAGCGTATAAAATATCCGCTCATCACAACACCAAACTTAAACTGTTGCTTGTCCTCAAGCAAATAGATAAATAAAATAGAATACAAATAATTTAAGAAGCAATAATATCTCAGAGTTTTTGAGTGAAGCTCAGATTCTAATTAGATGAGCGGGACTAGTAGCTTTTTGCTTCTGAACAGTTTTGGCATCTCACTTTATCCATTGAAGCTCAGAGTGATTGGCATCTATAGGAACTCAGAATTCAGATAGTGATATTGATTCTCCTAGTTCAGTATGTTGATTCTTGAACACAGCTACTTTATGAGTCTGGCCGTGCCCTAAGCACTTTGTTTTCCAGTATTACCACCGATACATAAATGCCACAGACACATAATTGGGTGAACCTTTTCAGATTGTGACTCAGCTTTGCTAAAGTCTCCAATTAGAGGTGTCCAGGGTTCTTAAGTACACTCTTCTTTTTGCTTTGGACCTTGACTTTAACCGCTCAGTCTCAAGTTTTCACTTGACACCTTCACGCCACAAGCACATGGTTAGGGACAGCTTGGTTTAGCCGCTAAGGCCAGGATTTTATTCCTTTAGGCCCTCCTATCCACTGATGCTCAAAGACTTGGGGTCCTTTTTATTACCCTTGCCTTTTGGTTTTAAGGGCTATTGGCTTTTTCTGCTTGCTTTTTTTTCTGCAAGCTTTTGTATTCACTGCTTTTTCTTACTTCAAGAATCATTTTTATGATTTTTCAGATTATCAATAACATGTCTCATGTTCATCATTCTTTCAAGAGCCAACATATTTAACAGTCTTAAACATCAAATTCAAAAGACATATGCATTGTTCAAGCATTCATTCAGAAGACAGAAAGCATTGTCACCACATGTAAATAATTAGAATTTATCTTATTAAAAACTCAAAAAATATTGCCTCTTATTCTAAAGAAATTCTTCTATTTTATTCATGTTCAATGATGATGATAAAATTAAATTATAGCTTAATTGGGGATAAAATAAAAAATATAGATACTAATTACTACTATATGACTCCTAAGGTAAAACTTAAAATAAAAACAGTTATCATAGAGTTAAGGCTAAGATTGGAATTTAACAACCTTTGTTCTGGGAAGTGGATGTTCCTCTAATCTGCGGGGTGCTTGGTCCTTCAAGAGATAATTTCTGGCGCTTTAATTCCCTTAAATCACGCCCTTGCTCCTCCTGTTCTTTAAGCAAATAGCAAAGAATGCTACTTTGTTCCTTCTGTTCTTTCTGTATTTGTTCCATAGCTTCTTGCATCTTGGTAATAGATATTTCAAGATACTCCCAGTATTCAGATTGAGGGATTTCTGGGAGAATTTCCTGTGTTCTCTTCTTGATGGGGTCATCTTGTGATTGTTGTTTTTCCATTGATGCTTTGGTGATTGGCCGCTCAACTGAGATATACTCAGTTATTCCCATCCTTACTCCAGCGTCTTTGCAGAGCATAGAAATCAAGCTTGGATAAGCCAACCTAGTATCTTTGAAATTTTTGTTTGCAATTTTGTAGAATTCAGTTGAAATCAGTTGATGAACTTCCACTTCTTTTCCCATCATAATGCAATGGATCATCACTGCTCTTTTAATAGTGACTTCAGAATGGTTGCTAGTGGGCAGCAGAGAATGCCCAATGAAGTCTAGCCATCCTCTGGCGACTGGTTTGAGATCTTCTCTTTTGAGTTGATTTGGGACACCCTTCGTGCTGGTGGTCCACCTGGCTCCAGGGATACATATATCCTCTAGAATCTTATCCAAGCCCTTGTCTGTTCTCATCATTCTCCTATTGAAGGAGTCTGGATCATCTTTCAGCTGAGGTAGCTTTAAGATCTCCCTGATCTTGTCAGGGTGGGTATGAACAATCTTTCCTCTGACCAAGGTCCGATAGTCATAGATAGCAGATCCAGATAGTCTTTGCCTGTCTGTATGCCACATATTAGCATAGAACTCCTGGACCATATTCCTTCCCACTTTCGTTTCAGGATTGGCTAGGATCTCCCAGTTCTTGATTTGGATTTGCTCCTGGATCTCCGGATATTCGTCTTCTTTCAGATCGAATCTAACTTCCGGGATCACTGATCTTAGACCCATTATTTTGTAATAATGGTCTGGATGTTCTTTAGTTAAGAACTTCCCTTGATTCCAGAGTGGTTTTGGAACGCTCTCTTTCTTGCCTCTTGGAGTGGGTTGTTTTCCTTTAGGAGCCATGATCTTAGTGATCATGGATAGGCACACCAAACTTAGAGGTTTGCTTGTCCTCAAGCAAAAAGAAAAAAAAGGAGAGGGAGAGAAGGAGAGCTAGGTGCAATTGTGGATGGGAGGGAGGGAGGCCGAACTCATATTTAAAGGGAGAGGGGGGTTTTCGAAAATAGGGAGAAAGATAAGATAGAAGATATGATTTTTAAAAAAAAAAATAAGTCTGATAAGAAAAGATATAGTTTAAAATTGAAAAGATATGAAAGATATTTGAAAAAAGATAAAATTGGATTTTTGAAAAAGATAGTTTGGAGATTTGAAAAAGATATTGATTAGTTGAAAAGATTTTTGAATGAAGAGAGATAGATTTGTTTTGAAAATTTTGAAAAAGAGTTGAATTGGATTGAAAAAAAAAAAGATTTGTGCTTATGGATTAAGATACATTTAATATTTTTAAAGAAGGATTTTTAGAAATTAGGGATTTTAGAAATCAGGGTTTGTAACATGTTTATGCAAGAAATCATGAATTGAAACATGAAAATTAAGATTAAAATGAAAAATATGAAGAAAAAACGAATTTACCTCCTCCCCACCATCCTGGCATTTGAACGCCCAAACGCTGCATGTTTTGGGCGTTCAACGCCCAAATGCTGCCTCTCCTGGGCGTTCAACGCCCAGCTGTTGCCTCTTTCTGGCGTTGAACGCCATGAACTCCTTTGTCACTGGGCGTTTTTCTAAACGCCTAGGACGCTGTAAATCTGGTGTTAAACGCCCAGAAGGAGCTTCTTTCTGGCGTTCAACGCCCAGAAGATGCTTCTTTCTGGTGTTTAACGCCCAGATGGCTATCCTTACTGGCGTTCAACGCCCAGTGGATGCTTCTTTTGAGCGTTGAACGCCCAAAACAGACTTTTACTGGCGTTTTCTTGCCAGTGAGCTCTTTTTTTCTGTTTTGTGTGCATAATCCTTCTGTAACCCTGTGAACTTATACAATTGACTCTTTACCTTAGTATCAGCGAACTTTATATAAACAAATAAAATCAAGAATAGGGCAAAATGCTTAGAGGAAGTGATGCCCCATGGCTGGGTTGCCTCCCAGCAAGCGCTTCTTTATTGTCTTTAGCTGGACCTTGCTGAGCTTTTAATCTAGCTTCAGCCTTAAGCACTCTTGCTCAACATTACCTTCAAGATAGTGCTTGATTCTCTGTCTATTAACAATGAACTTCTTGTCAGAATCAATATCTTGAAGTTCCACATAACCATATGGTGATACACTTGTAATCACATATGGTCCCCTCCACCGGGACTTCAGTTTCCCGGGGAATAGCCTGAGCCTAGAGTTAAACAACAGAACCTTTTGTCCTGGTTCAAAGATTCTAGATGACAGCTTTCTGTCATGCCACTTTTTTTATTTTCTTTATAAAGCTTGGCATTTTCGAAAGCAGTGAATCTGAATTCCTCTAGCTCATTTAGTTGGAGCAATCTTTTTTCTCCAGCTAATTTAGCATCAAAGTTTAGGAATCTGGTTGCCCAGTAGGCTTTATGTTCCAGTTCCACGGGCAGGTGGCATGCCTTACCATACACAAATTGGTATGGAGAGATCCCTATAGGAGTCTTGAATGCTGTTCTGTAAGCCCACAGAGCATCATCCAAGCTTCATGTCCAATCCTTTCTACGGGTACTTACAGTCCATTCCAGGATTCTTTTTAGTTCTCTGTTAGAGACTTCAGCTTGCCCATTTGTCTGTGGATGATATGGAGTCGCCACCTTGTGGCGAATCCCATACCGGACCATGGCAGAGTAAAGCTGTTTGTTGCAAAAGTGAGTGCCCCCATCACTGATTAGTACCCTGGGGACACCAAACCTGCTGAATATATGTTTCTGGAGGAATTTCAGCACTGTTTTAGTATCATTGGTGGGTGTGGCAATGGCCTCAACCCATTTTGATACATAGTCAACTGCCACCAGAATATAAGTGTTTGAGTATGATGGTGGGAAAGGCCCCATGAAATCAATACCCCATACATCAAACAACTCAATCTCCAAGATTCCTTGTTGAGGCATGGCGTAACTGTGAGGCAAATTACCAGCTCTCTGGCAACTGTCACAGTTACGTACAAACTCTCGGGAATCTCTGTAGAGTGTAGACCAGTAAAAGCCACATTGGAGGACCTTAGTGGCTGTTCGCTCACCTCCGAAATGACCTCCATATTGTGACCCATGGCAATGCCATAAGATCCTTTGTGCTTCTTCTTTAGGCACACACCTACGGATTATGCCATCTGCACATCTCTTAAAGAGATAGGGTTCATCCCACAAGTAGTACTTTGCATCAGTAATTAATTTTTTCTTTTGTTGCCTGCTGTACTCCTTGGGAATGAACCTTGCAGCTTTGTAGTTTGCAATGTCTGCAAACCATGGTGTTTCCTGAATGGCAAACAAATGCTCATCTGGAAAGGTCTCAGAGATTTCAAGAGAGGGGAATGACGTCCCTTCTATTGGCTCTATCCGGGACAGATGATCAGCCACTTGGTTCTCTGTCCCTTTTCTGTCTCTTATTTCTATATCAAACTCTTGCAGAAGTAACACCCATCTTATGAGCCTGGGTTTTGAATCCTGCTTTGTGAGTAGATATTTAAGAGCAGCATGGTCAGTATACACAATCACCTTTGATCCTACCAAGTATGATCTAAACTTGTCAATGGCATAAACCACTGCAAGCAATTCTTTTTCTGTAGTTGTGTAATTTTTCTGGACATCATTTAAAACGTGGCTAGCATAATAAATAACATGCAGAAGCTTGTCATGCCTCTGCCCCAGTACTGCACCAATGGCGTGATCACTGGCATCACACATTAGCTCAAATGGTAATGTCCAGTCTGGTGCAGAAATAACTGGTGCTGTGACCAGCTTAGCTTTCAGCATTTCAAACGCCTGCAGACACTCTGTGTCAAACACAAATGGCGTGTCAGCAGCTAGCAGATTGCTCAGAGGTTTTGCGATTTTTGAAAAATTCTTTATAAACCTCCTATAGAATCCTGCATGCCCCAGAAAGCTTCTGATTGCCTTAACATTGGCAGGTGGTGGTAATTTTTTAATTACCTCTATTTTTGCTTGATTCACCTCTATTCCCTTGTTTGAAATTTTATGCCCAAGGACAATCCCTTCAGTCACCATAAAGTGATATTTTTCCCAGTTTAAAACCAGGTTGGTCTCTTGGCATCTTTTCAGAACTAGTTTCAGGTGATCAAGACAGGAGCTGAATGAGTCTCCATATACTGAGAAGTCATCCATGAAGACTTCCAGAAATTTTTCCACCATATCAGAGAAAATAGAGAGCATGCATCTCTGGAAGGTTGCAGGTGCATTACACAGCCCAAATGGCATCCTTCTATAAGCAAACACTCCAGATGGACATGTGAATGCTGTTTTCTCTTGATCCTGGGGATCTACTGCAATCTGGTTATAGCCTGAGTAGCCATCCAAAAAGCAGTAATAATCATGACCTGCCAATCTTTCTAGCATCTGGTCTATGAATGGTAAAGGAAAATGATCATTTCTGGTGGCTGTATTGAGCCTTCTGTAGTCAATACACATGCGCCACCCTGTAACTGTTCTTGTAGGAACCAGTTCATTTTTTTCATTATGAACCACTGTCATGCCTCCCTTTTTGGGGACAACTTGAACAGGACTCACCCAGGGGCTATCAGAAATAGGATAAATAATCCCAGCCTCCAGTAATTTGGTGACCTCTTTCTGCACCACTTCCTTCATGGTTGGATTTAGCCGCCTCTGTGGTTGAACCACTGGTTTAGTATTATCCTCCAATAAGATTTTGTGCATGCATCTAGCTGGGCTTATGCCCTTAAGGTCACCTATGGACCACCCAAGAGCTGTCTTGTGTGTCCTTAGCACTTGAATAAGTGCTTCCTCTTCCTGTGGATTTAAAGCAGAGCTTATGATCACTGGAAAAGTGTCACCTTCTCCCAGAAATGCATATTTCAGGGATGGTGGTAATGGTTTGAGCTCGGGTTTAGGAGGTTTTTCCTCTTCCAGAGGAAATTTCAGAGGCTCTTTCATTTCCTCTGAATCCTCCAAATCAGGCTGAACATCTTTAAAGATGTCTTCCAACTCTGATTCGAGACTCACAGCCATGTTGATCTCTTCTACCAAAGAGTCAATAAGATCAACTTTCATGCAGTCTTTTGATGTGTCTGGATGCTGCATGGCTTTGACAGCATTCAACTTAAACTCATCATCATTGACTCTCAGGGTTATTTCCCCCTGTTGGACATCAATGAGAGTTCGTCCAGTTGCTAGGAAGGGTCTTCCTAGAATGAGAGTGGCACTCTTGTGCTCCTCCATTTCCAGCACTACAAAGTCAGTGGGAAAGGCAAATGGCCCAACTCTGACAATCATGTCTTCAATCACGCCTGATGGGTATTTAATGGAGCCATCAGCAAGTTGGAGACATATCCGGGTTGGTTTAACTTCTTCAGTTAAACCAAGCTTTCTGATAGTGGATGCAGGTATTAGGTTGATGCTTGCCCCAAGATCACATAAAGCTGTCTTGGTGCAATTACCTTCTAATGTGCATGGTATCAGAAAACTCCCAGGGTCTTTAAGCTTTTCAGGAAAGCTTTTCAGAATGACTGCACTGCATTTTTCAGTGAGGAGAACTCTCTCAGTTTCTCTCCAATCCTCCTTATGACTCAAGATCTCTTTCATGAACTTGGCATAAGAAGGTATTTGCTCAAGTGCCTCTGCAAATGGAATCTTTATTTCAAGAGTCCTGAGATAATCTGCAAAGCGAGCAAATTGCTTATCCTGCTCCTCTTGGCGGAGTTTTTGAGGATAAAGTATCTTGGCTTTATATTCCTCAACCTTAGTTGCTGTAAGTTTATTTCCTACAGAAGTGGTTAAAGAGGCCCTTTTAGATGGGTTGTTATCAGCACTTGTGTGTGTCTGATCCCTCACTGGCAATTGAGTGCCAGAGTTAGAAGCTGGAGTGATGTTAGACGCCAGCTCCTCATCTGTTCCTGGCGTTTGAACGCCAGAAATGAGCTTCTTTTGGGCGTTCAACGCCAGATCCTTGCTTGTTTCTGGCGTTGAACGCCAGTCCTGAGCATGGTCTGGGTGTTCAGTGCCAGCCTTCCACCCAACTTCTGGCGTTTTAGCGCCAGAATTATTTTTCCCTGGGCTCTTACTGTCCTCAGATGGATTTTGGGTGGTTTGCTCATTTCTTGGTTTCCTGCTGCCTTGAAGTGGGGTATTTAGTGTTTTCCCACTTCTTAATTGAACTGCTTGGCATTCTTCTGTTATTTGTTTTGACAGCTGCTGCTTTGTTTGCTTTAATTGTACTTCCATGTTTATATTAGCCATCCTTGTCTCTTGTAGTTTATCCTTGAATTCAGCTAACTGCTTTGTTAGAAAATCCAATTGCTGATTGAATTCAGTAGCTTGCTCTGCAGGACTGAGTTCAGCAGTTACTGTTTTAGCCTCTTCTTTCATGGAAGAGTCACTGGTTAGGTACAGATGCTGATTTCTAGCAACTATATCAATGAGCTCTTGAGCTTCTTCAATTGTCTTTCTCGTGTGGATAGATCCACCAGCTGAGTAATCTAGAGAGATCTGAGCTCTTTCTGTAAGCCCATAATAGAAGATGTCTAATTGAACCCACTCTGAAAACATTTTAGAGGGGCATTTTCGTAGCATCTCTCTGTATCTCTCCCAGGCATCATAAAGAGATTCATTATCTCCTTGTTTAAAGCCTTGGATGTCCAACCTTAGCTGTGTCATCCGTTTTGGAGGAAAGTATTGATTCAAGAATTTTTCTGTCAGCTGTTTCCATGTCCTTATGCTAGCCTTAGGTTGGTTATTTAACCACCTCTTGGCTTGGTCTTTTACAGCAAATGGAAACAGTAATAATCTGTAGACATCCTGATCTACTTTTTTATCATGTACTGTGTCAGGAATTTGTAAAAACTGTGCCAGAAACTCTGTAGGTTCTTCCTGTGGAAGACCGGAATACTGGCAGCTTTGCTGCACCATGATAATGAGCTGAGCATTCAACTCAAAGCTACTGACTCCAATGGAGGGTATGCAGATACTACTCCCATATGAAGCAGTAGAGGGGTTAGTATATGACCCCACAGTCCTCCTGGACTGTTCATTTCCACTTATATCCATGATGGAGAAAGGGAGATGATGTAAAATAAAAAATTTATTTTTATTTATTTATTTATTTATTTAATTATTTCAAAAATAAAATAAATAAAAATAGGTGAAGATTTTCGAAAAAATGAGGAGAGAGAAAGTGGTCAGGAAGTTTTGAAAAAGATATGATTTGAAAAAAGATTTTAAATTTTGAAAAAAAAATGAATTTTAAAAATAAATTTCAAAAATTTATTTTAAAAAAAGAGAAAAGATATTTTTGAATTTAAAGAGGAAAGAGAGAAACAATAAGATAGCCCAAGATTTAAAATTTTTAGATCTAATACTCCTTGTTTTCAAAAATTTTGGAGGGAAAACACCAAGGAACACCAAACTTAAAAATTTTAAGATCAAGACACAAGGAAAACTCAATAACACTTTGAAGACTCACAAGAACACAAGAACATGAAGAAATAACACCAAACTTAAAATTTTTAGAAAACCAAAATAAAATTTTTGAAAAACAAAGGAAAATCAACAAGAAAATACCAAACTTGAAGTTTGGCACGAGATTTAATAGATAAATTATTTTTGAAAAGAAAATAAAAGACTCTGACCCAAAAGATAAAAATTTCCTAATCTAAGCAACAAGATTCACCGTCAGTTGTTCAAACTCAAACAATCCCCGGCAACGGCGCCAAAAACTTGGTGCACGAATTGTAAATCACACTTTTTACAACTCGTACCACTAACCAACAAGTGCACTGGGTCGTCCAAGTAATACCTTACGTGAGTAAAGGTCGATCCCACGGAGATTGTTGGCTTGAAGCAATCTATGGTTATCTTGTAACTCTTAGTCAGGAAAACAATAAAATAGTTCACTTATCAAATTTGATTGCAAGGAATAAAAGGGCAGAACACAAATTATACTTGTATGCAATGATAGAGAATATGTTGGAGTTTTGGAGATGCTTTGTCTTCTGAAACTCTGCTTTCCTCTGTTCTCTGATTCATGCACGCTGTTCCTCCTATGGCAAGCTGTGTGTAGGTGGATCACCGTTGTCAATGGCTACCATCCATCCTTCCAGTGAAAAGGGTCCAGATGCGCTGTCACCGCACGGCTAATCATCTGCAGGTTCTCAATTGTACCGGAATAGGATTTACTATCCTTTTGCGTCTGTCACTACGCCCAGCACTCGGGAGTTTGAAGCTCGTCACAGTCATTCAATCCCTGAATCCTACTCGGAATACCTGATGAATTTGATTTTTGTGTGGCTTAGAATTCACAATTGAAATCTCGTTGTAAAGTATAGCTTCTAAACCAACAATAATCCTTTCATACAAAAATTTGTTTGTCACAAGTAACAAACCCCTAGATTCTATAAACCGAAGTATTTAAACCTCGGGTCGTTCTCCCTAGGAATTACAATGAAGTGTCTTGTTATTGGTTATGGATTATATTTTGGGGTTTTGGGATAAGAGACATGAAATGTAAATGACAATGAAAATAAACTAACAACAAAAAAGCACTTGGCAAGGTTGTGAGAATTAGAAGTCCTATCCTAGTTATCCTCCTTGATTGTGACCACAATTGTCCATTGCTACCACTTAGTTAACCTCTAATAATGGAGGAAAGTCAAGTGGATGAATCAACTTGATTCCACAAGTCCTAGCCAACTCCCAAGGGAAAGACTAGCTTTAGTGGTATCTAAATCAATTAGCAACTTCTAATCATCAATCAACAAAGACATTAGATAACTCAAGCGTCACTAATTACTCTACCATAGCCAAGAGGAACAAAATCTATACTAAAATCCAACCAAGCATTTCATCAAACACTTGGAAGGCATAAAAGAAAAGCAAAGTAAATTGATAACAAAAATAGAATCTAACAACAATTATGGCAATGAATTAACAACAACAATCAAAAGGAACACAATTATTATGAATTACCTCTAATTGAATTGAAAGAAAATAGAAGGAGCAAAAGTGGATCTACAACAAAACATAAGAACAACATAAAGGAAATTACAACAAAAGAATAGAAGAAGAATGAATGTAACAACAAGGAATTGAGAAGATAGAAGTAGAAGAAGATGAATTAAAATCTAGATCTAAGAACTAAACCTAATCCTAATTCTAGAGAGAAGTGAGAGCTTCTCTCTCTAGAAACTAACTCTAACTACTAAACTAAGCTAATTGGTAACTAACTTCTAAAGTATGAAAAGTATGCAAAAAGTCTCTATTCCCCCTTCAATCCTTGACTTAAATAGCATCAGAAATGAGTTGGATTGGGCCCACAAGGCTTCAGAATTCGCTGGCCACGTTTTCCTTTAAGTGAACCAGGTGGCAGCAACGGCGCGTGCGCGTACTATGCGCGTACGCGTCATCATGAGCGGTTCAACCATAGCAAATCTTATATCGTTTCGAAGCCCCAGATGTTAGCTTTCCAACCCAACTGGAACCGCATCATTTGGACCTCTGTAGCTCAAGTTATGGCCGATTAAGTGCGAAGAGGTCGGCTTGACAGCTTTCCGGTTCTTCCATTTCTTCATGAGTTCTCCAACTTTTCATGCTTTCTTTCTTCATTCCCTTGATCCAATCTTTGCCTCCTAAACCTTAAATCACTTAACAAACATATCAAGGCATCTAATAGAATCAAGGTGAATTAAATTTAGCTATTTTGAGTCCTAAAAAGCATGTTTTCACATTCAAGCACAATTAAAGGAGAATATACAAAACCATGCTATTTCTTGAATAAATATGGGTAAAAGGTGATAAAATCCCCAAAAATCAATACAAAACAAACCATCAAATTGGGGTTTGTCAACCTCCCCACACTTAAACCAAGCATGTCCTCATGCTTAAACCAAGAATGAAGTAAGGGTATGGCATTTATTCAATGGAAACTAACTAAATGCAATCTACCTATATGCAACTATCTAAATGAATGCAAGTGCTTGGTCAAAATAAATCAATTCCCAAGAAACATATATGCCCAAGGGCTAAGGACTAGCAAGTCTAATCCACAATTGAATTGAGTTATTAAATATTTTTACAAACTTGCATGAAGAATGATGATCATAGGTAAAAACATGTAATTGAGCATCGAACCCTCACCGGATGTGTTTGCACTCTATTCGCTCAAGTGTTTAGGGTTGATTCACTCAATTCTCCTCTATTTCATGCTTTCCAAGATTTGTTTTTCTTCTAACAATCAACATTTATTTCATGCATGCATACAAGTATCATGAGGTCTTTTCATTGGTTGTAATGGGGCTAGGGTCAAGGTAGGATGCATATTTGGTCAAGTGAGCTTGAAATTTGAATCTTTGATAAGCTTAAACTTCCCACCTAACCTATGACATCCTATGCAATTAAGTTCTAACCTAACTACCCATTTTCTCACTTTTTCACATACTCATGCATTTTCTTTTCATTTCACAACTCATATGCATTGATCTTATTGAGCTTCACCTTGGGGCATTTTGTCCCCTTTTTTTTTATTATTTTTATTCTTTTTTTTCTTTCTTTTTCTATTTTTTTATTTTCTTTTCCATATTGTTTTTCTTATTTTTTTTTTCTTTCAAACTATATACAAGAGTACCAATGCATAAGGTCTATACATTTAATCAATACATGAGCATGTACCCAATTCCCAATATTTACAATAATAATACAAAACTACCCTTTTATTCACCCAATGTCCCAAGGTTCCCACACTTGAATGATACACACACTCTAGCCTAAGCTAATCAAAGATCCAAATAAAGGACATTCATTGTTTTTTCGCTTTAAGGCTTGTAATGTGCTAAATTAAGAACAAGTGGGTTAATTGTAGGCTCAAATTTGGCTAACAATGGAAGATAAAAGGTAGGCTATTTGAGTAAGTGAGCTAAATGAAATGATGGCCTCAATCATATAAATGCATGAATACACAAAATAATGGACATAAAGAATCAAACAAATCAAAGATTACAATCATAGGAAGAGAATAATGCACACAAGAATGAAAATAAGTGGTTATAAGATGTAACCACGCTATTAGGCTCAAGTCTCACAAGCTTGTGTTCTGAGCTCAAAAACCATGTTCCAAAATACATATAATTCAAGCAAGTTCTATGAAAAGTTTTCACTCAAATCAATTGACATGCCCTATAGATAGAAATCTTGAAAAATTCTCATTATTTTGACTAAGCTTATTGTGTATGCATATGCAAAAATAATTCAAGCAAGTTCTATGAAAAGTTTTCACTCAAATCAATTGACATGCCCTATAGATAGAAATCTTGAAAAATTCTCATTATTTTGACTAAGCTTATTGTGTATGCATATGCAAAAATAAGAAAATGCAAGTAAAAATCCTAAAATCCTAGAATGAAATGCAAAAGTATTGGAGTTAGAAATTTGTCACCCAAGATTGCCGATCGGTCGGACGACCTCCCCACACTTAAAAGTTTGCACCGTCCTCGGTGCACTCAAAGATGAGCAAGGGGGTACGGCGACTCTCTGGATTGCTATGTGTTCTTTCTTCCACTTCCATGGTTGCTTGTGGTGCATTCGTTATGAAAAACAAAAATATAACACCATAAGATGAGAAGATATAAAAGCAAGGAAGCATACATTGTTGGAATGAGGTAAATCACTAGAATGAGGTGAGTGAATTAGTGTGACATTAAGAAATATTAGGTTTGTGAATTCTAAATTGCGCGGTTTAGAATACACATTAGCATAAAAGCTATGTCACAAAAGAAGCATGCACTTCACTTATCCTAGTGTGCTTGAGATGCTTTAAGTAAGCTTGTAAGGTAAGACAAGCATTAGAGAAGCATGAAAGCATTCAAGTCAAACATATGGATGGATATAATCATGAAATACAATGCATTAAGGTAAATGCACAACATCATCCATCAAGAGATTGCCTAATCAAAGAAAACTGTTTAAATCACATGATGGCTAGCTACAACATGCAATTCAAAAGAGTTATAAGCTCGAAGACAATTCTCATCACTTGGTATGTTTCAAAAGGTAAACATGAAGAACTCAAAACCAAGTAACAAAATATAACCTCAATCATGGAATCCAACAAAGATTATAAACATAATGATGTTAAGAAAACATCCCATTTTAATACTCAGTAGCAATTAATGGTAAGCAAGAATAACAATCCAACACTTACAATGAAAAAAATGAAATGGAAACTAACTAAAACTAACTATCAACTAAATGACTAACTAATTAGTTAACTAAAATAAATGGTTATTAATGGTGTTTGGAGGTGTTGGATGAGTGGTAGAAGGAGGGAAGAAGAAAGGAGAAGGAAAGAAATGGAAAGAGGAGAAGAAAAGAAAAGTAGAAAGAAATCCGCGCGTACGCACACATGGCGCGCGCGCGTCGTTGGCTTATTTCGAGAGTGGCGCGTACGCGTCATGTGCGCGTGTGCGCAAGTGGGGTTTGTGCCAGAGGCACAACGTTGGCGCGCCGCAGGCACAACTCTCTGGAAAATGTATGGAGGTTGGAACTTCTCAATCCACGCGTACGCACGCATGGCGCGCGCGCGTGGATGGTCGAAAATGCTGTAAGTGCGCGTACACGCCATGTACGCGTACGCGTGGATGGTGCTCTGTTTTTCAAAATTTTTTCTATGTTTTTGCACCAATCCAAGCATTCCAAACCTCCAAGCATCTACCAAAACACCCTAAAACCTTATTTAACATACTAAACTACCAATTAAACTCAACTATCTAAACAAAACATGAAATTAAACTAATTCTATCAATATGTGCAAAAGAGAAAATGAAAGGATTTTACCATGGTGGGTTGTCTCCCACCTAACACTTTTGTTTATTGTCCTTAAGTTGGACTTATGGGGAGCTTTTCTCAAGGTGGCTTGTGCTTGTACTCATCTTGGAACTTCCACCAATGCTTGGACTTCCAATAAGCTCCATCATTCAAGATTAATATCTCCAAGTTTTGATGGAGTTCTTCACAAACCATGGGCTCCCAATGTTGATCCTCATGTGTTCCCGGATCCCATATTTTGTCTTCACACCCATCTCCAAGTTGATTATCATTATTAGTCCAACCGGGTGGTGAGTAAGGTGAATTCTCTATATAGTGGCCAACAATCCTCCTAGACCCATCTATTTGAGCACTATTCCCACCTTTGTATTCAACTCTTGAAGTATCAACCAAAATGAGCCTTGATTTGCAACGCCAACCACGAAACATCTTTCGCTTACGCTTTATCCCACAAAGCATCCTAAGTTGACCATCCGTTTCAAGCAAGCCATACTCAAGTGGGACAATAAAGCTAATAGAAACGAATTTTACCCACTCAAGTGAAGGGGTAGATGACAACCTAGGCAAAGATGCTTCCAACGATCTTGACAAAGCATAACCGACCCTCGTTCTTCTATTTCTAGGGACTTCCACCTCTTCACAAGATCTCTTAATCTCAATCCTTTGTTCAACAATTTTATCTAAACCTTTTCCTTTACTCAAATCATAATAGGGAGGGTGAGAGAAATTTACCTCCTCAACGCTTTCAAATCCAACCGGAGAAGGTTCTTCATGCTTAAAGGATTCTTCACCATTAAGACTTGATGCTTGATCTTCATCACCAAGGGAACTCAATTCTTTCTCTATCCCATCCAAGTCTTCATATGGGATATGCCTTGGAAGGTGTGCACTTTCCTCCCTAGCATCAATTTCAATCATCTTGGAGGGGTTTTGTTCCCATGGAGGCTCCGCATCTCCTAAGTCTTCTACCACTTCTTCCTTGTCTTCAACAATTAAAGCTTGCTCCAATTGTTCCAATACAAAGCAACTTCCGTCATTTTCCACCGGAGTTTCCAATCTCTCCTTCATGCTATGTCCTTCATTCGATTCTCCACATGTAGCCATGGGAGTTCCTTGAGTGTTCAAGCATTGGGAGGCTAATTGATTTGTTACCGCATCCAAGGTGGCCATGAAATTTTGCACATCCCTTTTCATCTCTTCTTGCCCTTGAACAAGAACACCAAAGGTTTCATCCATTAGAGATTGGGGTGGGTGAAAGGGTTCATTAAATTGGGGGGAGGGTTCATAGTAGGAAGGTGGTTCTTCTTGGTAGAGTTGTGGTGGTTCAATATTCTCCACTCTTTCTACTTGTTGCACAACACACTCCATGGTTGCTTGAAATTGATCCAATGCTTCCTTGAGACGATCCCTTGACTCTTGTTCCTTTTGGATAATATGATTAGGATCATGTGGCTCTTGGATCAATGGATATGAGTATTCTTTCATGGGAGGTTGTGGTGGAAAGTAGTATTCATCTTGTGGTTGAAAATTTTCATATATTGGAGGTGGTTCATCTTGGTAATAATGTGGAGGAGATGGCTCTTGAAAATATTGATGTTGGAATGGTGGTGGCTCTATATGTGGTTCATATTGCTCATATGGTTGTTGGTAGGATGGATATGGATTAGGGTCATATGAAGGTGGTTGGTAAGAAGGGGCTTGTGAGTATGGTTGGAAGTTATGTTGAGGGTATGGATCATAGGCATATGGTGGTGGTTCTTGAAAGTCACAAGGTGATTCACCATAACCATTGGATTGATATGCATCATAGAATGGCTCTTCTTCATAGTGCATTGGTGGGGGTTGTTGCCATGAAGATTGATTATATGCATATGGCTCCTCCCACCTTTGGTCATCCCATTCTTGATACACGTATTCATTATAGTCCTCATTTCCTACAACATGTTGATAACCAAACTCATAGCCAAGGTGAGAATTCATGATAGCAAGAAGAAAATGAAAACAAAATCAAATAAGAAGTAAGAAAATTAAATCCTAAAACTAGCAAGAGCTAACAAAAGCAAACGTATTCACACTATTCACATATATACAATAACCAATAACATAACACCATTGCAAATCCCCGGCAACGGCGCCATTTTGATGAATTTGATTTTTGTGTGGCTTAGAATTCACAATTGAAATCTCGTTGTAAAGTATAGCTTCTAAACCAACAATAATCCTTTCATACAAAAATTTGTTTGTCACAAGTAACAAACCCCTAAATTCTATAAACCGAAGTATTTAAACCTCGGGTCGTTCTCCCTAGGAATTACAATGAAGTGTCTTGTTATTGGTTATGGATTGTATTTTGGGGTTTTGGGATAAGAGACATGAAATGTAAATGACAATGAAAATAAACTAACAACTAAAAAGCACTTGGCAAGGTTGTGAGAATTAGAAGTCCTATCCTAGTTATCCTCCTTGATTGTGACCACAATTGTCCATTGCTACCACTTAGTTAACCTCTAATAATGGAGGAAAGTCAAGTGGATGAATCAACTTGATTCCACAAGTCCTAGCCAACTCCCAAGGGAAAGACTAGCTTTAGTGGTATCTAAATCAATTAGCAACTTCTAATCATCAATCAACAAAGACATTAGATAACTCAAGCGTCACTAATTACTCTACCATAGCCAAGAGGAACAAAATCTATACTAAAATCCAACCAAGCATTTCATCAAACACTTGGAAGGCATAAAAGAAAAGCAAAGTAAATTGATAACAAAAATAGAATCTAACAACAATTATGGCAATGAATTAACAACAACAATCAAAAGGAACACAATTATTATGAATTACCTCTAATTGAATTGAAAGAAAATAGAAGGAGCAAAAGTGGATCTACAACAAAACATAAGAACAACATAAAGGAAATTACAACAAAAGAATAGAAGAAGAATGAATGTAACAACAAGGAATTGAGAAGATAGAAGTAGAAGAAGATGAATTAAAATCTAGATCTAAGAACTAAACCTAATCCTAATTCTAGAGAGAAGTGAGAGCTTCTCTCTCTAGAAACTAACTCTAACTACTAAACTAAGCTAATTGGTAACTAACTTCTAAAGTATGAAAAGTATGCAAAAAGTCTCTATTCCCCCTTCAATCCTTGACTTAAATAGCATCAGAAATGAGTTGGATTGGGCCCACAAGGCTTCAGAATTCGCTGGTCACGTTTTGCTTTAAGTGAACCAGGTGGCAGCAACGGCGCGTGCACGTACTATGCGTGTACGCGTCATCATGAGCGGTTCAACCATAGCAAATCTTATATCGTTTCGAAGCCCCGGATGTTAGCTTTCCAACCCAACTGGAACCGCATCATTTGGACCTCTGTAGCTCAAGTTATGACCGATTAAGTGCGAAGAGGTCGGCTTGACAGCTTTCCGGTTCTTCCATTTCTTCATGAGTTCTCCAACTTTTCATGCTTTCTTTCTTCATTCCCTTGATCCAATCTTTGCCTCCTAAACCTTAAATCACTTAACAAACATATCAAGGCATCTAATAGAATCAAGGTGAATTAAATTTAGCTATTTTGAGTCCTAAAAAGCATGTTTTCACATTCAAGCACAATTAAAGGAGAATATACAAAACCATGCTATTTCTTGAATAAATATGGGTAAAAGGTGATAAAATCCCCAAAAATCAATACAAAACAAACCATCAAATTGGGGTTTGTCAATACCACAGACAAGGTTTAGACTTTCCGGATTCTCTTGAATGCTGCCATCAATCGAGCTTATACCACGAAGATTCTGATTAAGAAATCTAAGAGATATTCATTCATCCTACGGTGGAACGTAAGTGGTTGTCAGGCACGCATTCATGGAGGAATGATGATGATTGTCACGTTCATCACATTCATATTGAAGTGCGAATGGATATCTTAGATAGGAACACACATGTTTGAATGGAAAACAGAAATACTTGCATTAATTCATCGAGACACAGCAGAGCTCCTCACCCCCAACAATGGAGTTTAGAGACTCATGCCGTCAAAAGGTATAAAGTTCAGATCTAAAATGTCATGAGGTCCAAAATAAACCTCTAAAAGTTGTTTAAATACTAAACTAGTAACCTAGGTTTACAGAAAATGAACAAACTATGATAGATGGTGCAGAAATCCACTTCTGGGGCCCACTTGGTATGTGCTGGGGCTGAGACTTAAGCTAATCACGTGCATAGGGCTATTTTGGGCGTTCAACGCCAGCTTTGGATCCTTTTCTGGCGTTGAACTCCACTTTGTAACTTGTTTCTGGCGCTGGACGCCAGACTGCAGCATGGAACTGGCGTTGAATACCAGTTTACGTCATCTATCCTTGAGCAAAGTATGGACTATTATATATTGCTGGAAAGCCCTGGATGTCTACTTTCCAACGCAATTAGAAGCGCGTCATTTGGAGTCCTGTAGCTCCAGAAAATCCATTTTGAGTGCAGAGAGGTCAGAATCCAACAGCATCAGCAGTCCTTTTTCAGCCTGAATCAGATTTCTGCTCAGCTCCCTCAATTTCAGCCAGAAAATACCTGAAATTACAGAAAAACACACAAACTCATAGTAAAGTCCAGAAATATGAATTTTGCCTAGGAACTAATGAAAATAAACTAAAAACTAACTAAAACACACTAAAAACTATATGAAATTAACCCCAAAAAACGTATAAAATATCCGCTCATCACAAGACTAAAACAATTTTGAATAGTTGAAACGTTCTAGAATTTATCATGGGGGTTGAAGTTGGTTTTGCCTAAGTAAAGGAAACGGCTTGAAAGAAGTAAATGATTACGTGACTCGGTTTGGCTTAGATCCTATTTTATTACTCGAATCGGAAAGCCAAGGTTTTAATGATTTTAAATGAATTTGGCGAAATGAGTTATGCTATTCTCCCCTAAGGACTTGGGACCTTGCCGAGAAACTTTGTTATAAAATCCCATTGTTGGATGGATGATTTTGAATGTTTCAAAATGAATCTTTAACTTTCCATGGTTATGGAAGTTTTGAAAAGAGGATGCCAAGAGTGGCATGGTTTTAAAAGGGGAATTTACCTTGAGTAAAAGTGGCTTATGAGCCTGAGATGATTTGAGAAATGAGATCTTTAAAGCCAAGGCTGAAAAGAGTTAAAACTTGATTTCAAAGTGAAATGATTTGGGAAAAAGTGATTTATGGCTTAAATGCCGATTTTATGAATTGATGATGTTGAATGTGGAAGTGCTGTTTTGTTGTGAGCCGGAATGGCTGTGTATGATTATAAATATTGGTTGGTTCTAGATTGAACTGTGAGCCGGAATGGCCGTGTATGATATGAATATTGGCTGGTTCTGGACTAAACCGTGAGCCGGATGGCTGAGATGGATGTTGATCCATGGATGAGATTGAATGCATGTATATGCTGAATCATTGATAAATGTGAATGTTGCACTTCTACTATCGGAGATAAGAGTTTCCCAGGGAGAAAGCAGTGGCTAGCCACCACGTGCTCCAGGTTGAAACTCGAAGCTCTTTTGACCCTATGTCGTCAGGGTGGCCAGGCACTGTAGAAGCCCCGGATGAGCTCGCCCCCATAAATATTCACCAGTGAGGGTGATGGATATGGATCATGATTATGATCAAGTTTATATTGAGTATAACTCGAGTTGGGGAGACACGACAGAGGGACAGTCCAATGGTTAGCTACCAGGACTTGTCGGGTTGGCTCTATAACCGACAGATGATATCATCAGCCACTAGGAACAGGCATGCATCATATGCATTTATGTGACATTGTTTGGGTGTGAATATTGTACTTGGTTTGCCTTTGTGACTATTTGAGATTATCTGCTACTTGCTGTAACTGTTTGTTTGTGCTTGAACCTCCTATCTGTGTTTGCAACTGGGACTCTATTGGATTGTGGTGATTGGTTGTTGTTGGATTGTTTGGGCCTAAGGCCGTGGTTGAAATGAGATGGACCGATGGTTGGTTTCGGTTTTCTGTTTCTGATTTGGAATAGTATGAAAGGCTATTTTTGGTTTAGCATAGATGAACGTTTTGAAAGGCTTTCGAAATATTGTTTTAAATGAACAGTTTCCTCTTTCAGAAAAGGATTTCAGATTTTCTCTTTTACTGTAAACCGTTATTTTTGAAAAGAGTCATAAGTCAGTTATTAATCACTGGTACGGTTTATCTTCACGTATCATATTACAGTAATTCCCAAAAATCCTCTACTGAGAACCCATTCAATGATGATGTTCTCACCCCCCTGCATTTTTCCCCTTTCAGGATATGGATGCAGAAGTCACGAAGAGTTTATTTAGTTGTTGAAATGCTCTGTATTGCTTTGGATTATTACTTGTTGTGCCCTCACCTTTATCTTGATATATTCTGTAAGAGGGATAGGAATTGTATTGGTTAATGCTTGTAATGTTATTTATATATATACATGTATATATATGGATGTACTCTTTATGAGTTTTTGTAAGTTGTATGGTATCTATGGATGTACGTTATCGAACAAAAGTATTTTTGGAGCGGTTTTGCGGTTTAAAGTTTTAAACAGGCTCATATTTTAGTATTAAATAATATAAAAGTTGTCGTAATGTCCGAGCTATCAGAGTCGCGCAGCCGGAAGCGTGAGCTTTGGTAGTTAGGGTGTTACACTTTGGAGACGCTTTTCTGGGGAATGCCTATACCAGTGTTGTTTATTCTCAAAGGCTACGCTTTTCTGTATGAAAGGCTACGCTTCTGGCCTTTGAGAATAGGATGCGCTTTTTAAGTGATGCTATTTAGGACCAAAGGCTACGCTTTTCAACACTAATGGTTACCAAAATTCAAAAGAATAGGCTACACTTTTCTAGGCTACTGCATCACTTTATAAACGTAACAAATAGTATACCTATAGCTACTCTATATAAGTGTAGCCTTAGGTCCCTCATTATTTTTTTTTTATTTTCTGTGTATATATAATTAATATTCTAATAATTTTTTGTACAACATAATATTTAGTAATATGATTACATATATAATTCTGCATTTTTAATTAAATGAAGTAAATATTATAAAATAAAAATAAATACATAATTATATTAAATAATTTCTTTAAATAATAAAAATTATCTGTAAACAAAATATATTTATAATGAACCAAAAGTATTGGAGTGAAGTTAATTTTGAATATTCATACATCTCACACTAAATTAAGAATAGTCATATCAAAATAAGCATGAGACCACTTAGAATTTACTACTAATACTCTACGAAAAACTAAAATATTATATCCTACATAAGTATCTTCTAATAACTAAACCATATTCCACAATCCATGAATCTCTTCCTCTTGTTGCTGCTGGTTGGCCTTCATGTCTCCAAGTTCATCCTTCAAAGTTGTCACTTCTTCTTTGTGCCACAGAAGATAACTAAAATCTGCAATCAATTTTAGCAAGCAAGTGAATCCTATTTTAACTTATAAATCCTAAAGGCAGCAACTTTGACAGATAACAACAAAAGAATCACCCCATCAATAAAAGAATAACCTATAACTCATCAAATCTCAAATGCCAATATCTCTCACAAGCATTGTTGACAGCATTCACAGGCATCGAACCTTCATACCAAAAAATTATACAGAACCTTTCGTTCACCTATTTTCTATCTTGAACCCATAATCTTACTGCTGTACTGCTGTTCATATCCGTGATCTAGACTAGATAAGTTTGCACACAAAAAATGAACACTTATCAAATAACTACAACTCAAGTTATTACTCCTTTAACTAGGTAAAGCATACCAAGTTACCACCACAAATAATTTCACAATGGCATAAAAATATAGCAGTGAAAGCTTACCAGTCAGATCCTCCATATTTGCAGGCTTTACATCAACAATATTGAAACTTTGGTTGCTAATTTCTAGGTTCCAAAGGTTTATTCGCAAATCATCAGCCGATATAAAAGTTTCACCGTCATGAAAAGAAAAAAAATACCATCATCCAAATTTCATCAGATTTTGGGGGTACAAAAGGCAATAATAACAAAATTAAACAATAGATCAGAAGGAATGGCATCTTTAAAACAAGAATGCATGAGGAGAAATATAATAACAAAACATACGAACAAAACCTAAATTACCTGTTATTTGGAATAGAATTGATGTGATAATCATGAGCATGGGCATACACTCTACGACATCGAGCCATCATACTGGTCTCATTGTTGGTTACCTACATATTTTAGAAGCCATGTGCTAGCAATAGCCACACCAGAAGTTCTGAGACATAATTTTTAAGGTTAGAACAAATATTACGATTGTAGCTACTGTCCCTTCTTTTTCTTCTTCCACTTTCTTTGTTAAGAGTTCTTCTAAGCCCAAATGACTAAATTTTGCTTGGATGATTAAACTGAAATATGTCTCTAGTGACTTGTAAGGTAATAAAAAAAAGCATAATAAGGTCTATCCACTATATCCAGCAACTTGAGCCAAAATGCATATGCAACTTCAAATAGGAGTTTGATTCTAAACATTCGGCTTCTTATTTACTTCTTTAAATATGACTGAACTACAATGTATATACATGAATAAATAAGGAAAAGACAATTATAACTTATTCAGCCATGAACCAAATCTGTAGTAAACCTTGCATAGCTTTGTCTCTTCTTTTCAGTTAATACTTAATACATCAAATTCTTGTTCACGGAGAAATGTCATATTAAAGTTTTACCCTTAAGATAGAAATCTGCAGAGAAAAAAATCAACTGGAAGGCCAAAGTACAACTACAGGAATCTATTCCAAAATAAGGAGTTGGAGCAATAATGATTTCTTTAAAGATATCCAAAGTCTAATGTCTAATAAGAGTACCATTCAACTCTTGGTCAGTTTAGAGATAAATAACATGCTCTCTAAAATTTGTCGCATATCACAGAAAATTTAGTGAATGTATAGAACTCTGACAGGATCTAGAAAACCCCGACCATCTAAAAGATGCAAATTAAATATATAAATAAATTGAAACTCTCCATAACTAAAACAATCATATTGTTATAAAATTTCATAAGATAAAAATACATAAGTGAAAAATTAAAAGATAACAGCCAAATAGCAATCACAAAGAGCAAAGCCATTTGTCCTAATTGGCTTTTGAAACTAACAGTTTAAAACTACATTATGCACATAACTCTGACTAAGCCAATTAGATTTCAGCCACAATACAGTTCTACAAAATTTAATCAGAGTGTAGCACATAACATTAACATACCTTAACTGCAAGTTCTCTAATAGCCCAGCATGCATTATTTGCTATTGAAATAGACTCTAACAAAGGAAGAAAGAATTAATACTATTCAGATTTAACATAAATTTTTCAGTACATGTCCTCTAATTATTGCTTTAATTTTCTCTTAATCAATACTATTCAGATTTAGAATCAATACTAGTATTTTTATCCGTAATAACATTACAGAAATATAAATTTTTAAAATTATAGTTCACTTTGTTCTAACAGTATAGATTATGCATGGTACAAAAGATTTATAAAATCAAACTACTTTTACAAAAAAAAGTCGTAAGTTGACAAAAGTCTCTGGATAAGAAGACCAAAGTATTTGTAGATAAAAAATCAAATAATAAGATTTTTAGTTATTATTTTTATATGAAAAGTCTAATTTTGTATTAATAATTAATTTTAATATTCGTTATCTAAAATTTAAAACAATTTAACGTATATACTTTTACATTTAATTAGGTGTTAACTGTTAAGTCTGTTGCACAAATAGAAATAATTAATTTTTATACTTGTTATTTAAAAATAATATATTTTTTCTCTATGTATATAAAAATATAATCAGATATTAGCATAAAAACTTATACTGATAGTTATAAAATTAACTCAAAATTAATTTTTTTTAAAAACAATTGAATCTTGATTTTAACTTTTAATTATAATATTAGTATTCTCTCTAAATTATATGTAATAAATATTTGAAAGGAGAAATAAAAGTATAGATTAGAAAGATAAACGGTGAAAATTTAAAACTAAATAAAAAAAATTAAAAACTATGTATATAATAACAATAATAATAATAATAATAATAATTTTTATTTAAATTATATTATTTTGTTAATTTTGTTCTGTAGAAGAGAAAGATAAAAAAAATAGAGTGAAAGAAAAGAGAGAGAAAAATAAAGTTGAAGAATAAGAGTGAGAGTGAGAGTTAATTAATTTTGAAATAAAAAAATTTATTTTAATTATAAAAAATATAGGATGACATATTTTGATTTGTTAAATTACTAATATAAAATATAAATTATATATAGAGTAAAAATAGTAGAGAGAAATAAAAAAATGGAGAGAGGTAGATGAGAGAATTTAGGAAGGGAGTTTATTAATTTTGAAAAAAAAATATTTTCTCTCAATTTTAATAAGAGAGTGTCATGTGACATATTTGATTATTAAATTAGATAGTAATATATGATACATAATATAGATATATTTCAAATTCAATTTTAATGTTTCAATTTTAATTTTAATACAATTAAAAAATGTCATGTTGCATATTTTGATTGTCAAATTAGTAATTAGTCATTGATAAATATTGATAATGATATATAAAATAGATAGAGCGATTGAAGAAATGAGAGAAATAGAGAAAGGAAGAGGAAGGAGGGGAAAACTTTTTAATTTTGGAGAGAAATATTTGATTTCAATTGCAATGAGAGAGTGATATATGGCACATTTTGGTTGTAAAATTAGTAAGGAGACGGAAATACTTCTTTAATTTTGGAGGGAAAGATTTAATTTTAATTACAATGAGAGAGTGACATGTGGCACATTTTGGTTGTAAAATTAGTAAGGAGGAGAGGAGAATTCATTAATTTTGGAGGAAAAGATTTGATTTCAATTACAATGAGAAAGTGACATGTGGTACGTTTTGGTTATAAAATTAGAGATATATAATAGATAATAGATATAATAGATGTCATCACTCTTTGTTATTCAGATTCACCACGCCAACAGGAACATTATGGTAGTGTTTGGTAGAGAGACAGAGACTGAAAGATTGAGATTGAGAGACAGAGACTAAGAGACAGAGATCGAAATAAATTTCAGTATTCTGTTTGGTACAAAGTGAGAGACAGAAATTGAAACAAGAATAAAACTCTAATTTAATTTGCACAAAGGATAAAATTAGAATTAATTAATTGAAATAAGAGTATTTTAAATATAAAATATTAATAAAATTTCAGTCTCCATCTCTAAAAATTTCAGTCCCCTGTGTCCCTACTTTTTGGAGGTACTGAAATACTGAAATTTTAGGAACAGAGACAAAAATTTTAGTACCAATCTCTGAGCCAACAAACATAATACTGTGTCTCAGTCTCCCAATCTCTGTCTCAGTACCTCAAAACAAACGCTACCTATAAGTTACACAATAACAACACCAACAATTAAATCACAATAACACAATAAAAACAAGAAAAAAAATAACAGACGGAATTCGAACTCAGATGAGGGCCAGAACTCAAATCGAGATGAGAGAGAGGGAGCAGTGGAGCACAGGCGACGGAACTGGAACAGACAACGGCCGTGGAACAGAGGCGACACAACGTGACGATAAAGACGAGCTGCGACGACACTGGAGTAGTAGGAGTGGGGACGACGGTTGGACCAGGTTTGAAGAAGAGAGCAGCGGCTAGGGTTTTTCTTTAGGAGAGAAAGAGAGAGAAGAACTTCAATGTCTCGGTGAGTGGTGAGCGACGGTGAATTGTGAGCGAAGGTGAGAAGACGAAGGAGAAGGGCGACAGTGAGTGGTGGTGGTGTGAAAACGGCGTGAAGCTTTCTGAAAGAGGAGGAGCAGGGCACGGGTTTCTGAAGGAGGAGGGTTTCTGAAAAGCAAAACAAAAGGAAAAAGTATAGGTAGATAACGAGAATACTAAACAATGTCAATAATAGATAGGTCGGTTCGGATGTTCAATTCAATATGTATGCAGATGATTATGTTGATTATTTTTAATTGGATAGTTATTTCTTTTGATTCGATTTACTCATGCACAGTTAACAATGGCTGGATGTTGAATTCATTAGATATGCAGATAGTTATCCTAATGTTAAGGTTTAGGAGGTAATTTGGGGGTAGAGTATTTTTTTATTTTATTGAGTTAATTCTAGAGCCCATTGTTTACAAAAGTTATTGTCTACCTAACAAAATCTAAAACAAAATTCATTAAGTATACATGAATATATTAGTAAACAATTTTGAAGTGTATTCAAAACATAAAGAATATGTTACTTTTTAAAAGCGCTTTCTTTGGTACGAAAAGTGTACCATAAATATCAATATAAGGCTACGCTTTATAAGTAATTTTTATTGTATTTAAGACTATACTTTTTAAATGATGTCACAATTGTGTTTCTTATTTATTTATAAAAGAGTAACACGGATGAAAACATAGCCTATTCTATGAATATGTTATGCTTTTCAAATATAGTTAAAAAAAAATGTGGCTGAATATGTGTTTTTCTTGTAATGTAAAATGATGAAAAGCAAGAAATAAAATTATACACACAGTAGTATTGTATATAAGATCAATATTGTACATTTGTACAATAATATACACTTAAATAATATAAAACGATAAATAATACGTATATTGTATACAGTAAATAATACGTATATTGTTTTTGGAATTCAAACAAGGCATCTATTTTTTACCTTGTTTAAAAATAATGAAAAAATAAAACTATGAGTATTTATATATATTTTAATGAAGGTATATTAAATAAATATATAATAATATATAATATACACATATAATAAGCTTCGTGTGTTTAAATGGTAACTTAAGTATCCATAAAAATAATTAAAAATGAATATTTCATAAATAATTTTGAGATTTATATTATTTCTGAACATAAAATAAATTATCATGAGAAAATAAAATATATTAATCAAATTACCAAACTATTTATTTTAATACCAATTTTATATTTATACTTTGCCACTTCTCTTTATGGAATTGAAATACTAGGAACGAGTTTTATAATTAGGCAAACTAATTTACTTTTGAAAATTGGATTTAATAAATTCACAATTTTATCCAAAGAAGAATAATATCCATATAATAACTTGTAATAAATCATTTATTAAAATTATCTTTAAGTATATATTCATTTCTAAAAATATAAGATCTCAAAATATTTATTCATATATTTTAGGTAATATAAATAATAAGATTTATTTACTTCATGGAATAATTTTTCAATACATTTCTTTTATGGAATACACAAATTTTTTTAGAGGATTAATTATGATTTTGAATTACAATAGCTCATTCACTTTAGACAATGATTATCTTGTAATTATGTATGTTTTTGTTACGTTAAATGGTAACACTATTATTCTTTTTTCTCGGTGAGAAGTAACATCATTGTTCTTATAACTGCTTCCGACAAATTAAAGAATTATCGTGATCCATAACAATAATTTTTACGTGATCCTGCGAGGATGCAATTTTTTATTATTAAATATACGTAATCCTGCAAGAATTGATGTTTTAATTATTCGGAAGAATCACCTCTTTCAGATGATGATGACTTTTTTTAGACTCTTCTAAAAAATTGCATGATCTTTTAAAATAAGGTACTCATTTTTATTGTACCATTAATTTTCAAGCAAAATTTTTAATCAAATAAAATTCTTTTTAGATGTGGAAGGTAAGATAATACTGCCATAACAAAACATACTCATAGTTGAATATTTTATCTATCTAAATGGACTATATGTGAACTGTTAGGGATTAATATTATAAGAAAAAATATAAGAGAACAACACACATTCTAGCCAACATAAATAACATCCTAATGAATTAATTTTAAAAATAAGATTTTAAATTAATTAGAATTAGGTTTTGAATTTGAATAATTAGGATGAGTTGACGTAACCCTATATAAACACAAACTCACAACACGTCACATTTCTCTCTCATCGCGTCACCACTCTGCTGCTCAGTCGTCCGTTCCTCCGCCATGACAGTGCGTTGTCGCCACTGATTGGAGCTCTCATACAAGGTGCGCGTCCTTTTCTCTCGGTCGTCCGCGTTACCGCTGCCCGAAGAAGCCTCGTTTGTGACGCAACATTGCTATTGTCTCACGCACGTCTCCTGCGGCGTCGCTTTTGCTATCTCGCCTTCCTCCGCTCGCGACGCCACTGTTGCTGTCTCGCCTCCCTCCCTCTCGCGGCGCCGCTGCTCGAAAAATCCTCATTAGTGATGCAACACTTCTACTGTCTCGCGCACATCTCCCGCAGCGCCCCTTCTACTGTCTCGTCTCCCTCTCCTCGCAGCGCTGCTGTTGTTGTCTCGCCCCATCTTCCTGCGGTGCTGCTGCCACTGTCTTGCACACATCATGCCGAATGCCACTGCGAATTTTTCTTGGTTTTAGATGATTCTTTTAACTTGTTTTGGATATTTTTTTAGATTTCGGATGATTCTTTTTACTTATTTTGGATGATTCTTTTTTCTATATTTTGGATGTTTTTTCTAAATTTCGAATTTTTTTTTACTAGTTTTGGATGATTCTTTTTCCTATATTTTGGATTTTGTTTGTGTTTGGATGTTTTCTAATAGTTTTAGATGTGTTTTTCTTAGTTTTTGGATTATTTTTTTCAATATTTTTTGAATGTTTCATTTTGTTAGGTTTTAAAATTTTAAAATTATCGGATATCTCTTTTTTATTAAGTTTTCGATGTTTTGAAAATTTTAAAATAATTTTAAATCTTTAAAATAAATTTTGGAAATTTTAAAATAATTTTAAATATTTATTTCGATTTTGGATGTTTCTTTTCCGTCGCGAGTAGGATGGTGGTGACGGTGGGGCAGGGGGTTGTTGAGAGTGGAGGGCTGCGGTGAAATTAGGATAATGAAAAGGTAAAACGTAAAAGTGAAATTAGGATTAGAGTATAAATAATTACATTGGGATATTTTTTTTATGTTTAGTGGATCTTGGAGTGCAGCCCAATGCAATGTTATCCGCTGTTGACTATACCTCCTGTTGATTATCTAGCGGAATTGATATTATAATGATATCTTCGAAACATACTCATTATAATAATTCAAAGCTCATAATCTTGTTTTAGTGGTGTTTTCGGGACCCATTTAGTTAATACGAATTTCAACTTCTGCATATTGAAAACCACAAATTTAAGGTAAGAACATTTTTGATATAATTAAAATTTATTACCTTATACCTTTTTTTTTTAAATTCGATTAGAACTTCGTACTGATAATGTGTGTAAAATAAATAGATAGAAAAGAGAAAAAAATAGAGTAAAAGATCATTAATAATATTCACTAATATATGTATCTCATTATAATTGACATTTTATAACACACTCAGGAGTGAAAAAAGACCAGGTAGCCTGTCAGGAGCTTGCAGCCTGGCCTGTGTTTGACCTGACCTGTTATAAAATAGGCACAGACTCAAACTCTTATAAAAGCCTTATTATGTTAATAGGTCAGGCCCAAACTCACTAATTAACCTTATTGGCCTGTCAGGCCTACTTGGATCTTTTAATACACAATGACATATATAAATAACTTTTTTATTATTAATAAAATTATGAGATATTTTAAATTTATTATATTTAATTATAAATAGTTTTGTATATTTTAAATACTTTAAAATTTAAAAATTCTTATAAGTATTAAATATGACATTTTACATATAAATATGTTTATTAATTTTTTTTTAAATAATTTTTTTTTTGTAAAAAAAATTAGCAAGCTTTTTAACAAATTTCATGTAAGGTCAAGTTGAATAACAGGTCAAGTTTAGTACTTTGAAAAAAGTTTATAGCAGACCAGACTCAGGCCAATCAACTATATGATAGGCCAGGCCTGTTAAAAACAAAATCTGGCTTGGCCTGACCTGTCTACCCCTAAACACACGGAATAATATATTCATTATGATATAATTGTAATTTGTGTGAAGGCATATGCTCTTTCATAGTTTTTGTTACGTGCTATGTATCTCATTAGTGGGAATACCTGACATCAAAGTGAGATGGGTTTAGATGTGATATTCAGACTCTTTTGGATAAATGTTCTTACTTGTTTATTAGAATGGTAAAGTTATTCGACATTTTCATATAGATGATGGTTGGAGACTTGGAGGTACCTATAAAAAATTCTAATACCTAAATTAACAAGAATTTTAGACAGATTTAAGTGAATTGAAATTAAAAAATACCTGAAATTGATAAGGTATTTATGAAAAAATGATAATTTAATTTTTATTGAAGAGTTTTTTCTTTTGTAGTAATGGATAATTATTCTCTTAATACCTGAAAAGTTATTCCACGTTGTAATAATTACTGACTTGTAGATAAATAATAGAAGTAGTGGGTTAACAAGGCTTTGCTTGTTGCACAAATCGAATTGGTAGTGAGTTATGAAATATGTGCTTTGAATAAGTCAAATTGGCAAATTTGGAATCTTGTTGGATTGGATCTATAAGCTTAGATTTTTTTAAAATGGCCCATTCTTTACTGAAACCTTGATTCTGAATTATTTGAGTCGAAGTATAAACAGTATCTCTCTCTTTTGATCTTGATTTGAAGCCTATTAATAGACATTCATGGTTGGCGAATATTGACAAAAATTGTTTGGTGGTGAGCACATGTAATGCCAATCTAAGACATTCATAAATTCTACAACAGATTATTATTTCACAGTATTTGTTACGTAAGGTGATGCGTCAGTGGGTTGGGAATTATTATTGATCCTGCCCATTGAAGCCCGTGATACCCTGATAAAAAGATTGTTTTAGCCATCAAAAACTTCTTCACAAAAACAAAAAAGAAAACAACCTTATCAAACTAACTACCAAAAAAAAAAAAAATGTTATGTTACAGAACACAAGTCAATACCAAGTAACCAAAACAGTATAAACAAAACAAAAGAAAAAAGGCCTGACCAAAAAGAGAAAAAGAAAAGAAAAGAAAAAAGGGATATTTGGACGCTTAACTGAGGGTCATAGACATTTGGATTGATAATAAATGGAACTGCTTAGATTTGAAACACAATTTGACTTAAAAACCAACTGTTGCTATATTATCTCATCATATCAAACTCCTTTAAAATTTTAATAAAATAAAAAAGGATAAACTACTAAAACTAATCCTAGTTTTTTAATATGCTAATAAAAAATTCTAAATTTTGATGTAATTTTTTACAAATATAATTAGAATAAATAAGATGATTTTATCATGAAAATTTAGTATTTTACATTAAATAGATTTTCTTTTATTAATGGCCAAAAATATTTTAAAAATTGAATTTTGGTCCATTTTTATGTACTTTTTAAATAGTTATTGAAATATTCCTACAAACTTTTAGATTATATGCATACATGATTTGCTAAATACAATATTTGGAGTTATTTTTGTTGACATTTTAAAAAATTAGGGATTTAGATCCTCTAAATTTTGAATTTCACTTTAGAGAATAAAGTATGATTTATCACCATTTATTTCATAGGTGGGACCAAGAAAAAATACGAGAGAGAAAACTTTTAATGGTAAGAGATCTCATTTTATCTTCTAAAATAAAAATCTAAAATTTAGAGAATCTAAATTAAAAAATTAGAAGAAATTTTAATAGTTTATTCAATAAAAAAATAATATTCTAATTATCATTAAATCAAGATAGAAAATTTGCACGTAATTTAACATCAAGGACTTATGATTGGCTCCTAAAGTGAAAGAGAGAGATTGATGCAAATATATATTGGCGTTAATAAACATGATTTCTAAACTGTTTGGAGAAAATTCTTTTCCTAACATCAAGTTTTTGAAAACCAAATTGGCAATCAAAATGATGAAGGTTAGAAGTTTAAATGTTTAAATGTTTAAAGAGAAAGTTTAGGAGACTAGCACTTTTGTTGAAATTTGGCCAGCACTTAACTATCAAAAAGAAAATGATTAATCTTATACTATTAGATGTTATCTCACACCATTAAAAATATTGATGATGGCTAGTTTCTGGCTAATCATCACAAATTCTGTTGGTCCTCTCGAATTCTGCTAGGGAGACAATGAAGTATGTATACAATGGCTACAATGGGCTGTTTATTAGGCCTAATTACAATTAAAAGAGAAAATTAACCCATTAATAACCCTAATCTCTTATGGCTGTTTAATTTACCACACCACCCCTTTTCTGTTATTTTCACTTTTTTCCCAAAATCCCAATCCTTTTGGTTGTCACCGTTTGCCTCCCCCACCAAAACCCTTCCCAATCGCTGCACAGACTGGCGACGATGCAGACCCGTGAGCGCCGCAAGCTGCAACTGCAGAATGCGACCCGTCTTCGCAAGCGTCCTCATCGTTGCCCTCAAGTCCGGCGCCCTGTTGCTGATGAACATCCCGCCGTCACTGCAACCGAGCCCTTGCGCACTACGCCTCTGACCAGAACTGTAGCCAAGGGAGCCCTCACCGCCAACCGAGCAGCTGCACAATTCTCCTCGCGCAGACGCCGTCGTCTCTAAGCAGCGGAGGATCCGACCTTGGAAAAACAGCCACCTGCTCGTCAACGGTTCACCGGAAACACAACGAACATCATGACCTGAAGAATGCTAACCATCCAAGGTAAGTGGGTGGAGTTGTTCATTTTTCGAATGGTAATCGCTGTTGCATGTTGTACTATAGATAGATTTTGTTGCTAATATGAGTGATTAACCATGATGAGAAAGCAGTAGGTGTGATTTTAGTATCCCAAAGCCTGTGGAATATGTAGTTAGTTTAGGTTGTTGCAATTCATGATGATTTAACTTTAGCGCGGGAAAGGTCAAAAAAGTTTGGTGATCTTGTTTATATAGCAGTTAAATTTAAATTTTTTTTTCTCTTTCCGTGTGGATCATGTGCATGCAATGTGATGTAAACTGGCTGACAATTGTTGAAATGGTTGATATTTGTTGGATGGTTACTTTAGTAGGGTATTGGATGGTTAGTCTTGCAATTTTTCTTTAGTTTGGACAATTTCCAATTCTTACTGCGTTGCTCTTGTCACTGTAGCCAAAGAATTACCTGAACTTTTAGTTATTGGTTTGTAATAAAAGTAAAATAATTTTTTTCTCAGGCCTGCACCGTTAGATTTTTAATCCCGGATGACAAAATTGCATTTAAGAGACTCTAACAAGGTAATATCTGCTATTTGGATATAAGGAAAGGGTTGATGGCCTTGATGTGCATATTTGTGTTATGCTGTTTTGTGCAAACCAAATTTGATTATGTTTTTATTTATTGTGTTTACCTCATGCTTCCAACTACATGAGCAGGATAACTATACAATATTATCTATTTTTTTGTGTGTGCCTCAGGAAGCAATAAAATAATCTCACTATCCCAGATTCAAGGTTTCTACAAGACAGGCGTCCTTAAGGTGAATCCCTTTGGTCTAGTGTTCCTTAGATATTAATTTTCACAACATTTATTTTGGTTTCTACGACTTTACATCACGATGTCCACTTTCTATTTTTCTGTATTCATTAATTTTTTTGAAGCCTTTTTAGATTCAGCGTGAATCATGTATCTTTCATCTTTGTTCCAACCTATTGGTTAACAGTTTAGAGCCGTCACTGAATCTCGTGCTAAGAAGAGGAATAAAACCTTAAATGTGTATTTTGTGCATTTTATACTTTGTAAATACTCTTCTTTATTATGTCATTGAATGGTTGGTCCTTATCATAATTACTGGGGATATTTAATTGGATGGGTACATCAGTATGTAATGTGGCCATCGGTGTTGATAGATGATGTTAACGCAGGAAAATTGGGAGCATTTGATTTCAATGACCATGAATGATATTTTAATGTTATTATGTTAAAGGCTACTTTGAAAACACTTAATGTAAATGCTATTTTGATGTTAAGTTGTTATGTTCCAGTTTATTTTTTCTTTTGGTTTTTGCATGGTTTTTGCTTGTTAAGTAAACATTTCCATTCTAGATGCTCAAATCGGAGTACATCTGAACTGGATAGCTAATTTGTGAATCATTTATTCGTATGCACTTTTGTAAAGGGGAAAATTGATTTGTGGAGCTGCCAAGTTGATGGATTATGTGAAAGTAGTTTACATTGATGATTGGTGTGGTTGTAATTGATAGCTGTGCTCCTCCTCTTGGTTTGTTAGTAATATTTGTAAGCAATTTGGATGGTCGCTTTAGTAGGGTATTAGATGGTTGGTGTATCTGATAGACATTGCCCATATTTATTTGGATCATTACTTAAGTTTGTGGTTGGACAGTTGGATTTCGTATTTGCTGCTATGTCTTCATGAATTAGTTTTTTATCTTTATTATAGATGGTTACAAAAGGAAAATTTTGAGGTTTGATCTTGATATATCTTCTATAGCATAGCAGATATAAGGAAAAGGCTAGAATCTTTGCAACCAATATTTTCTTATTTGCCTCGATACATGAGTGTTATATTCTCGTGCCATATAGCTCAAATAATTAAGGTTACATCAATTGAAATGTAATATTATGCTGTTATTTACGTTATTTGGCTGCAGGTCACCTGCCTCTTTTGTAAGAGTTAACGACTTAGAATTCAGGGGGACTATTGCATGAGTAAATTATCACGGTGCTCGAACAAACCGATTTCTATACCGGCCTAACACAAACTCAGATGGATAAAAAGGTATCCCATTGATTACATGAATAAATGAACATATTTGGTTATATTTTTTGACATTATTCTGATCCTTTTTTGTTTTGCTCAACAGAAATTAGTCGAGACGTGATGCTCACCTTACTACATTAGCAACTTATTTACCCACTTGAAACGACATAATGAGCAGGCTAAGTTGGCCGAGATTGAGGCCATTAGATTTGATTTCCTGCACCGGGTACCACAATGGCATGTGAAGCAGGGCATCATGCTCCAACTAGCTAGGGCCTGTGATGTGGAGACAAACACTCTCAGAGTCGACGCAGGGGACATTCGCATTACTGCCGAACTTATCGGCAATGTATTCAGCATACCTTCTCGAGGTTAGTGGAAGTTATGTAAGATGTAAAAATCCCTCTGTGTGGTTATGGTTTTTTCGTTGTTGACATGTAATAATTGTGGTAAACTGTTTCGTTTCGCGCAGGTGACCCAATCCCAGAACTGCAGAAAAAAAATGCATCGCATTTGGCAATTAAGAGAGAGTTTCAAAAGAAAACTACAACACAACTGCGGGACTTTGTCTTTGCCTGTCCAATGGAGACCGAGCAACAGAGGATGACCTTTAGAAGATACTTTATCTTGGTGGTTTTGAAGATGTTTCTTAACCCCACAAGCCAGCAGACTATTTCTCCATGGCACCTCCCTCCGATATTGGATGTCTCGAACCCAAGAAGATTTTATTGGCCGTATCAGATATTAAAGTGGTTGCGAGATGCGATAAGAAAATTCCAAGATGAGAACCGGGAAACATGCGGCGGGTGCATGTTCATGTTGCTGGTATTGCAAATAAATTACGTAAATTCAAAAACTATGTACAGCTTAAGGTGTAAGTCCTAATATTTAAGTTACTTATGTATAGGTTTTGTACTTTCAGCGCTTAAAGCATGGTCTGTTGCATGCATGTCAAGTGCCCGAGCCTTGGATTGTTGAATGGACCACTAATGAACTTGATAAGAAGGCCGACCATGTTATCTCACAAGTTCAATCTCTAATAATCTCTTTTTTATAATCTAGTTGAACACAAATGCAATTGGAGGTTCGCGCTGATTTTTTTCCCTCTCTTTGTTGTCTCATGTTGAACACACAGGGTTGCATAGTCAAAAATGCAAGGAAAGGAAAAAAAAACAGAAGAAACAGTCTTCTAATAAAGCAGTTAACGAGAAAGGAAGGTGTAAAAGGCCCCGCAAGGACCCTGACCAATCTCCGTCTACCCAAGGCAAGACTACATCTCAACCAAGATATAAGGAGGCGGATAAGGTGATCTGCTTTCTTTATGATAGATCGTGCGCTCATTTAATTAGATCTTTACTTATGTGATAGGATGGTTGATCCTTATCATAGAATTTGCAGTTACAAAATTGGAAAATTACTTCAGTACGTGGTTGCATGGTTAGTTTTGATAGATGATGTTTATAAAGGAAAACTTGGGAGAGCTGGTCTCAATTACCGTGAATGCTATTCACATGTTTTTATGTTGAAGGCTTGTTTGAATACATTTGTTGTGTTTTATTTTTCTTAAGTTTTTATTTGGGTTGAGTTTGTTAAGTAAACAGATGCATTTAAGATGCTCAAATTAGGTTCTGATCTAAACTGGTTAGATAACTTATGATTTATTTATTTGGATGGCTTTTTATGTATGAAAGAATTGCTTTATGGGGTTGCCAAGTTGATGGATTGTGTGAAAATAGTTTTTATTGATGATTGGTGTGGTTGTAATTGAGGGCTGTACTGCTCCACGTAGTACGTTTATAGTTTTCATAAGCCATTTGGATGTTCACTTTAGTAGGGTTTTGGATGGTTAGTTTTTATGATAGATAGTGAGTTTTTTCTGTTGGATTGTTACTCGAGTATCTGATTGGATGGTTGTTCTTTATCATAGATCTTGGGTTTGTATAATTGGAAGGTAACTTTACTATATAATCGAATGGTCGGTTTTGATAGATGATGTTTAAACAGGAAAATTGGGAGAGTTGTTTGGAATGGTCGGTTTTGATTTTTTATTTGGATTGTGTTTGTTATGTAAACATATGCATTTAAGATGTTCAAAGGGGTTATGATCTGAACTGGATTGCTAATTTGTGATTCATTTTTGTTAGTATTTTCATGCATCCTTCTTTATCTTTGTACATTCCATCATTGCCTGGTGTGCAACATGCTGTGATGTGCATGTAGTTGTTAATTCTTTTGTAATTCCAACAGTGTGGCAAGGTCAACAATGGAAGAAAATAGCACTGCAAGGACTCCGACCAGTCGCCACCTACTAGGAGCCGGTCAAAACCTCAGCATAGGAATATCGATACGCAGAAGGTGAGCTTGGTTAATTACCATTACTTGTGTTGTTATCATGGGTGTTTATTTTTTCATGCAAATGACGATATATATGACGAATAGTTTCAGTATTTTGATGCAAATGACAATATGTATGAATATACACCACAGGAATCTAGGCTTGGTACAAGGAGAAAGTTGCCTATCCGCAGAAGCCGATCTAGAAGCGGCACCAAAAAAGCAATTCCAAGAGAAATTGTCCCAGGAAGCAATGGTGCACCATTGGTAGTCCCGGACTCTGATGATGAGGACGACGTACCGCTTGCTAGAAGGATACGATTATTCCAACAGCAGGCTCCGCCACAAGATGTAAAACAAGCAGAGCCCATGTTCAAGGACAATTATAAAGGTCCTAAAGAAGAAAACACTGACCACAAGGATATATCTCCACACACGCCGCCAACAGCACATGTCCAGCTCAGTGACTATGATTTTGACCGGTTAGTGGTTTCTGGCTTACCTTGCTGTATATTTCTCTTCTTTATTTTTCATACCCTACCTTGTGATTAGCCGTCTAGCTAGGCATAAGTTGTCGTTTTAGCTAACTTCATGTTGCATTCGTTTGCAGCGAATTCGACATCTCGATCGTTCAGTATCCTGAATTTGAGCAAGTACTGAATAATGTTAAATAGGGGCGGGAAACAAAGGCCATAATCATGCAGCCCCTATAAACGGTGTTGCTAAACAAATCAAGCTACCATACACCGAGTCCCGGGAGACCTAGCTTTTCACTCGGTTTAACTCAGCTTGAAAAGACTCCAACCCCTTCCCTGATACATTCAATTCATCCAAGCCTAAGAAATATAAAGTTGGGGGAGACTAAGGAGAAATAAATTAGAACATGGATAGTTAACTCGTCTTTGAACAAAGATCAATATTTAGCTTCCTATGAAGGATGGGACTACATGGTATTACAAAGGAAGGACTTCTGGACCTTGAAAGCCCGCAGTTGGGTCAACAGCTGCGTAAGTATATGAACTTAATCATGCGTTTTAACTCCCTATCTTTATATCGGGGTTTAGATTACACTTGCTAAATAAATTGTGTAGGTAATTCAATGGATGTGCTACTCCTTCAACGACACCGAATCATCTAGATTCAAGTGAGATTTCTATTGCGTGTGTCCAGGCATATTGGTAATTACATTCTATTGATTACAATTTGGAAAATATTTTGTTGGGATTCTTACTATGTGTGTGGGTTTGCAGGAATCAGTGACACGAAATGATAGTCTGGCATCATTTATTGATGGTGTGAGACCAATTTATGCTGGTCTTAGTCCAAGCTTTGGTGAGGATACTAGGTTCTTTGACAAAGTAGTAGCAGCAAAGAGAAAATGGGTGAGTTGCTGTTTTGTTTTGAAATATTTATATCCTCCCTGAACCTGGTATTGGTTTATTTACGTGTCGTTTTTTATTTCACCACGATTTGTATACGTGACCTAAACCGGACTTTTGATTCCAATATTAAATCCATGGTTAAATTTGGAACGGGGGGTCACTGTGACCAACTATTCTTATGGGTATTTTTATTTGCATATTTTGCGTTTCGGGTTTCCCATGTTGTTACGTTGATTGACTTTACTATACTATGCTGTTGGAAATAGGTTGGGTGGGTATTCTAAGAATAGAACATAGTTGCCATAGCCTTCCTGTGTCATCCATGTCGTTAAATTTTTATCGTTTTTTTAATAAATATGTCGTGGCTGTCATATGATTTGAGTATGTTCTGGTTCTTGAATGGTCGAGGGAGATCAATAGATTTTTTTTCCTTTTTTTTCTCACGAGACAAACTCATTCATATGTGCTGTTTGCTGCAGTGGTTTTTTCCTAATTGTTGGAGGGGCCATTTGTGGGTATATGCATTTGAGGTGAATGCGAAGCGCCTAGTTATACTCGATAGTTTGCATTCTGCACCAAAAGATGATGAACGGGATAAACTCGATGCATATGTGGTAAGCTATTATACTTCTTTTATTCAATATGCAGCTATAGTATCTAATTCGATAGCATGTTGTTCAACTATGTTCGTTCCATGATTTTCAGGGGAGACTGTATGAGGATATAGCAAGCATTGTTATTCCTGCATTCATTCGGACTACATACGGCCCATCTCGTTCTTACACCAAGGTTCCAAAAGAAACCAAACAAGTGAGATGAAATTATAACCCAACTTTGAGGCTTTTTAGTTCTCTTTCAATAATGGGGCATATCATGTTAAAACTTTTTGTCATCCTAATTGCAAAAGTATTTTATTTTCCTGTAGCTTTGATTGTGGCATGTGCGTTATTAAGTTCATGGAAAGTTGGACCAAAGATCGTGGTCTTGACGAATGGGACGAGATTTGTTCAATAAACATTTGCGCAAATGTCATTATTCATGTTGTACAAATATCACTGTAACGGTTCTTAATACTAAATCTCCTGGTAAATCTACTCACAGGATTCACTCAGATCATACAGGATGGAGTTGATGTTAGACATTATCTGTGGCCCACACAATGTATTGGTTCACCAGCTTATTTTATTATTGAAGGACAAGGTTAAACCTGTTTGATGCAATCAACCATGGAACAAGAAAAGGGAAGTTAGTTCACCGTTTACTGCACCTAGCACGAGGTCATTGATTGAACGTGCGGAAGGATTACCGAAGGGGGCAATGCGCAAAGGGAGGAAGAAGTTGCTTACTTAAGTTTAGCTACAGTGAATTGGACTACCATATTATACTTATTTTGCTTACTACTTATATTCTTAGTGATTTATTTATGTCACATTAGAATGATATGATTCTAGGAGGAATTTTTTTCTACAATTAAAGGATTTATTGGTTATGTTACCTTAAAAGGAGCTATGTTTATTTGCAGCTTAGATTCCCGGATTTACCAAAGTTGTTGAGTAAAGTAACCATCTTTGCGCATATTGAACCGAACATTTGTTTGGTTATTTATCGTCACATGTTGTCTATTGTGTATTTCAGATTTGACTTGAATGTGTAACGTTATGACCTATGGAATCACTTGTTTTAAGAGAAGATGCAGTGACTCCTTTGGATTGCAGGCTACAGATAGTACATATTGAAATAGGTGATAAATAACTATCTACAAATATAGCTAAACCAAACATCCTAAAGGATACTATAATGAACATCCAGTGTAACTTGGTAAATATACAATATAACAACTCTTTAAAACGACCAGCTACGTACCACATGACCGTTTAACATAACACTACGAAACCGTGTTAGTTTAGTAAAACATAACCACCAATCGTTGCACACACAATCACCCACGGATAACCATCCATGTTCATAGTGAAAATGAACATCCAATCACTTATAGAATTGAACATCCACTTTAGTTGTGAAAAAAAAACTGTGTAGTCAATGTCTAGCACGAATGGCTACGTACCGAAAAACTATACAGTAAAGCATGTAGAAATCAAGTACAAATTTATTAACGTAACTCGTAAATTACAGAATAACCATCAACTATACTCATTATGCATTAAGTCTAAATGAAATTAAAAGAGTAAAGTGGTTCGTTCTCACAAATTAAAAAAGGGTTATGGGAATTAATAACATATGAACTTTTGCAACAGCTGCCTACAAACCTTAAAACTAATATGAATCCTATAAACACAGAGATGAAAAAATAAACACTATCACAACCTTGTCCAACTAATCCTAACTTTTGTTGAAGGAGCTTAACAAAGACATGAAACCACCGGCTTGTTCGGGAACATTCCGGTCAACAACAGCACCATGGTTTACATCTTGAGGTGCGTGCGGACAAACCACCTGCCAAAAAAAAAAGGCCAACAGTTATGTTCTTGCATAGTACTATACCAAATAAACATACAAAGTTGAGATTAAGCCAAACATGTACCGGGGATGAATTCTTGTGTTTCCTCCAAGCTGAATTCTTGAAGGACTTCTCAAGGGCAGCGCCGAGCCTCTTACTCTTTGGCCTGCCCTTTGTGGTGACCTTCGATGGGCCTTGGATGTCATCAACACCGACAACGTTCGAACTTTGTGAGCCAATGCTGGTGTGGGTCTTTGACACTCTTTCGGACCTCTTCTTGGCACGGTGCGCAGCCAACTTGGCCCTTGTTTCTTCCAAAGCAGCATGCAGCAATGCTGTTTCATCATCGTCACCGATGAACTCTTGAGCAACATTATAGAAGTGTGCACACAGTCTCCTGAATGCAACATGACTCTCATTCGACCGACTGACATCATGACTACTTTTGACATACGTATGCTTGCGCTTTATTTTCTTGCTCCATCGAGGGAGAACATAACAGGTAGGTACTTTGTACACTTTATACAAATGGAAAACTTTAAGATAGTGACAGCACAACACACCTGAACTCTCGAAAAGATTGCACTCACAACGAACCTCCTGTGTGGAATGGTAAAAGTGAACATCGTACAGAACGCATAGAATAGTACCGTTGACTAGTTTCTCCTCTTCCACCTTCATGCAGACCAATGGACATTGTTTATCAACTACAGAAACTCTGCAATCAGCCTTCTTCACAAACTCAGTTTGAACATCCCTAAACATGCTCGTAGTGTACTCTTGCTGAAACTGTTTCTCCATAGGCGAGCTCATTGCACAAGGGATAACCCCCCTCGAGTCTGCAGCATAATCCTCCAATTCCCACTGCTCCTTGACTCCAAGCACATTGTCATATTCGTGAACAAATTGAACTAAGCTAGTCCTACTGTGTAAGAATCCACCATAGAATGCGTGCATGCTCTCACTCCTTTGTGTACTCCTCATGGCTGCCTAAAATTCACCCTTGAAGTATATGGAGACTCACATGCGTCGGTCATCATACATGTCTATAGAAAATAAAGAATCCCAATTTTAGCAAATTCAGGTCTACAGAAAATAAAGAAAAATTCAGATACCAAATAATTGTCAATTAAAGCGCGTGAATTAATCATACACTAACAGACCTGACAGCCATGTGTTGTTATGTAACTTGTACTCATCTATAAATTTTGACCAGTTATCCTCAAATGACTCCTCGGTCTGAGAGTTCCACACAATATCATTGAGGTCATCATACAAATCCCTGTATCGGCGGTAACCCCCAAGCTTGCTCGGTAACTTCTTCGTAATATGCCAGATGCACCATCGGTGGCATGTGTCGGGTAATGTATTTCTGATCGCACCAAAAATGGACCGATATTGATCGGTTATGATACGCTGTGGAACAGTTCTCATGCACTTCACCCATTGGCTAAAAACCCACTCATAACTTGGAATTTCCTCATTTCCCAGTAAAGCACAACCGAGGAGGGTTGACTTACCATGGTTGTTGACCCCAATGAACAACACAAACGGTAATCCATGCCTATCAGAAAAATCAACTAGACATAAGAAATGCCCATCATGATTAGATAGAGTTTAAAAGAATAAAGGACACAACACCAATTGAACTACTTCATACCTGTTTGTACGGTAGGTGCTATCAACTGACACAACGTCTCCGTAGTATTCATACGACGCCCTACATCTTGCATCCACCCATACTGCACTCTCAAATTTACACTCCTCGTCCAACTTCACCGCGTAAAAGAAATTCGGATTGATGTCCTTCATTCTCACGAAGTAGCTCATCATCTCCCTTACATCCGCATTCACGTTGCTAGTTCAGAGCCTTGCTGTTATATAGTTTCTTAAATCCTTCTCTGAGAATCCCAAGTTAGAGGGGCCTCCAGCCTCATTTACTAAAGCAAGAAATGTCTTATTTGGTCGAATCTCAGCCTCATCATTATCCTCGATCACGCACTTCACATGCATGGTCAGCTGCCTATACTCATGATAATGCACTGCCTTTCTCGCTGAACAAGGGTGTGAGTGCGTCAACTCAACCTTGAACAAAACCTAGTCTTGCATGTCTTTATCAAACTTGACATATATCCTTACCTTGCACCCAGCAGCTGAAATCGTATTCTTCCGCGTTGGTGCTTTGACACGAGACTTGCGATACCCGTCGCGATTACAGTGTATAGCTTGGTTAAGGGGAGCCTTTGTGATCTTGTCATATGTTGTCGTCCTTATCTTAGTTGCAAATCCTACTTTCTTTGCATAGGTAACATAAAAGTCATGAGCCATCTGTAACTGCGCAAACCGCATTCCAACTCTTGGTATCTCGTCTTTTTGTAGGCAACCATGATCTGGTAACTACATTTTGTATTAGTCCGAAAGAAAAAATAATTACCATTATTTATCAAATGAAACATGCGAATTATGACTACATAAAATTAAACTAGATTCCAAAACCTCATCACCAAGCTCCATCTCTTCACTTCCAACCTCAGTAACATCCAACAGTTGCATGGCCTATAATTCCGATACAAACACAGTAACCAAAAGGAAAAAAATCCTTATTAAAACTCACGTAAATAAAACCTTAAACACAATCACCAAAAACACAACAACAGCTAGAAATCATGCCAATAGAATCATTTATTCCATTTTATCTATTATTTAAGGGCCTGCACCATCCTTTAGTTGCTTCTTTTTTCATTCAATAACCATCATATAAAATTAGATACATAACATCTTTTCTACACATACATGAAGAACATAAGCACACCATTCATTATAAACCACTCATATAGGCACATAATTAGTGTATTCACATCAATTTCAGCACACACATAACCATATAAACCCATCAGCATGAAAAATAAGAAAATAATATGTAGAAAGCATGTAGGCAAACCACATAATATGCAGAAAGCATATGAGCATATAAATAAAAAATATGCAGGTATCATATAAGGATACCATGCCATTACAAAACACTCATATAGTTGCTTTTTTAATTCATTGAATGACCATCATGTAGCAACAATATACGCATACCATACATTATAATGCATACCAACTAATTAATTTAGGCTATTTCAACATTCATATAAAATATAAGGCCATCTGCATGACAAACACAAATATAATAGGATGGTTAGCATATAAACATGCCATATAATATGCAGGCAGCATACATTCATATACAAATATAAGTATAAAATACGCTTCCTGCATATAAGTATACCATACCTTTAAAAACAATCATATACGCATGAAATGATTAATTAATTTATGCAAATTCTCCATGGATATAATCATACCATTCTATTCAAAAACAATCACACATTTAGTTCAATCTCAACTCATGCATCACATCTGGATACTGCATTAATCATAAAAACAAACACCTCATTTACATTGTGACGTAAAATCTGAATTTTTCGAAAAATAAACATCTATGGCAGAATTTATTGCTCATAATTGCTCACCTTGTTCGACTTCTCACCGTCGACGACGATATCGCCGGATATGTTTTGAGGTTGGTTTGATAAATTCTCTGCAACGGCAGACATATCACAACTAGGAGTTCAACCATATCGCACTCCATTAATGTATCTCGACTCGGTGGTGTGCATGAAGGATGACCCTCACTTGAAACACGTTGGTCTTGCGATGTGGCCATTAGGAAGAAGGCCTTCCAGCTGCGCACTCTCCTTGCTGTAGGTCTGGGTTGCTGCGTCGGCGCGAAGATCCCGCAAACCACCGGGACGTAGTGTGAACGACAGGGCGGTGGGAAGAGAGGCTCACGGCAGTCAGTGATCGTGGCAGGGCTAAAGTGGCGATATTCTCGAATTAATTGAGAGAATGGAGGTCACGCCGTCTTGAGAGGGAGTTCGTTGTTCTGATTCTATAACTGACGGTAATTCTAATTTGTTTCAAATTTCAAATTCGAAAGAAATAAAAATTAATTAATTACCCATAATTTATTTTTAATTTCAATTAAACCTCCATCTATTATTGTATGTATTGTACAATAAAAATATTGTCTCTTCATACTTTCCTTTTTCCTAAACACAAATTCTAGACTATAAATTGTCTAGCTTCCTCCCAACCACATAATTAACAACTCTTCAACAATAATCAACCAAATGGTAGTATCACAACTAAAAGTAAGCATACATATTAATTCATCCACCAAATTACAAAAATCTAATGTATTCTGATGAATATAACAACTCTCATTAATTTAAATACTTCAAGAGGCCTTACAAGACCTATAGCAACATGTTTCACAAACATAATGAGCCTAATTTCTCAAGTCAGGGCAAACACTCCTTACTGTTAATATATGTTAGTTCCATAACAAAGATTGAGTTTTAATGATTAACAAATAATAAGTATAATTTAAAATTTTTATATTATTTTTCTTGTGTCAAAATAGACAATATTCATAAGCAGATGTTCAATAAAAATCAATTTAGATGACCTATAAAAAATAAATTTTAAAAATTTTTGGAGGGTCAATAAAAATTCCGAAAAAAGGAATCAATTGCCGAAATTTTTATAGGTTAAATAGAATAATTATTATTTGAATTTCTAATAATAAAATCAAATAAATGAGCTTAAAACAAACATGTTAACAAAAGAACTTACAGGGTCAAGAACTAATTAGCACAATACACATTAATAAAAAAGTAAACTACAAAAAAATCTTCAAATTATACAATTATTGACAGAAGTACTTTTTAAAATTTGTTAATAAAGATAAATATGCCAACAAAATATTTTAAAATACGATAAGAATAATAAAAAAAAATTACATTTTTATAAATAACATACGATTTTTATATTTCACAAACTATTTATACATTTTTATCTAAATTTTTGTGAAAATATTTGAATAATTGTATGGAGAAAAAACCAAGGTTCGACCTCTAAATTTTCTTTTTATTTTTTAAAATTATTTTTGACTATTTACAAAAGAATCATAAAAAATATCTATTTATAAAATCATTAAGTTTTATAGGTAAAAATATCTATTTTTTCTAAGCATGTTTGTAAATATTATATCAATTTTTTTTTTGTGAATATATATTTAATGGTTGAATATTTTTGTCAAATTTTAAAATATTTAAAAAAAATTGTCTTAACAAATTTAGAAAGTAATTTTGTTAACAACTTAATAATTCCAGAACTTTTTTTGTGATATACTCTAAAAAAATATAAAAATGATATGTACAATAATATTAAAGTGTTACTTATGGTGCTGTAGTTTAATAATAATGTTAGGATAACATTCATAACAGACTGAATTGTGCTTTTCATATTTTTAAAAGTTTATATGCACATGCACATGAGAGATAAAGACGAAACAATAACGCCAACTAACAAGTAAAATTAGTTATAGATTCAATGTATCAATACCCCACAATCTCTTCTGAGATCTAAATATAGACAAGCATCCTAGCTATAGTGATATACAATACCAAGTAAAGTCGCTCCTATGTGAATCAAAAACCTATGTGTGTGCCAAACTCAACTTTTCCTAACTCATTTGTCTTCTAGTACAATAATAAAATGATGATGATTTGACTCCATACGAAATAATGGGCTTCAAGATAAAATACGGTACAAAAATCTGAACGAAAATGGTGTCACAATTTGTCGCAAATTAATTTTAATATGAAAGTTGGGATGGTATAATTTGTCTATATTATGATAAAATTGTGTTAAGCTGTTATGATGTTAGAATTTACTTCAATTAAAAAATATGATTAATGGTTAATGAAGTTTGATCCACTTAAAAAAATCGTTATAATTTTTATAGAGTTGAATATGTGGTTAGGATTGAAAGAGAGAATGAAAAGAACGGTTATAATTAAGAGAGAAATTGAAGAGAAATAATGCTTTAATCAATGACTACGATCTTCTATCAACGGTCGGGAAGCATTTGAAAATCGTGACTAACAATTTCTATTGAAATCTGATCTGTTATCTATATCCTAAACTCTAAATTCTAAATTTTTCCACCTCTAACTTCCTCTCTTTTTCTTCGCGCACACATCAATGAATTCAATTTCACTCTCTAATAAATCACTTTTTTGAATTGTTTTTTCTTCTCTCTCGATACGTTTAAACGTTGGTTCATCATCTCTAGTTAAAGCTTTTTCAAAAGAGTTCTTCTCCACATACAAGCGTTTTTCCATACAAGTCATACAAGTCATTTATATTCACATGTTTTTCACATTTTTCTCCATGCCTCTTTTTCTTCTTCTTCTTCTTTCTCCGTGCCTCCTCTTTTTCTTCTTTTTCTTCTTCTTTCTCCGTGCCTCCTCTTCTTCTTTTTTGTAATTTTTCTCTCTCGTTATCGTCGTCATCAACACCACATCTTCCTCCTTCTTCTCTTCCTCCTTCTTTTTTCATTAAAATTTTTTCTCCTCTTTTCGTTTTCTCTTTCTCCTTCATCATCAGTTATCTCGTTGTTGAAGATAATAAATAATTCAGGTTTAGATTGTCAATTGAATCAGAACGAAATTAATTATTGTTTTGAATCCAAAGCTAAGGTGTGGTTCAATTTAGAAGAAAAAATATAGTATTAGAGGAAACATTTTTCTGTAGCAAATTTGGGTGTAGTACGAAGAGATTTGGGTGTAACACGAAGATATTTGGGTGTATTTTAAGAATTTTTGGGTGTATTTTTATTCTGATAAGTTCTGCATAGTTCAAAACTCTTCCTCTTCTTTCTTTTCATCTTCTACTGTTTCTTCTTTTTTTATCATCATCACAATCTTCTTCTTCTTCTTTTTCTTATTCATCTTTTTTTTTTTATTTTACCTTTTCAAGTTTCTTCTTGTTTTACTTTCTTAACAAAGAATAAAAACAAAAAAAATCAAACAAAGAAGAAGAAGAAACAAATAACGCTGCAAAATTATTTGAAAGAGGATGAACTTACATTCATTTAACTAAAAGAAAGAAAGAAATAAGAAAAAAAAGAAGAAAAAAAAAACGCAGCATTAGAAAAAATATTTTTCTGTATTTACAGCAAATTTGGGTGTAGCACGAAGATATTTGGGTGTAATACGAAGATATTTAGGTGTATTTTAAGAATTTTTGGGTGTATTTTTATTCTGATAAGTTCGGCATAATTCAAAACTCTTCCTCTTCCTCTTTCTCATCTTCTACTGTTTTTTCTTTTTTTTTTATCATCATCACAATCTTTTTCTTCTTTTTTTTCTTATTCATCTTTTCTTTTTTATTTTACCTTTTCAAATTTCTTCTTGTTTTACTCTCTTAACAAGAATAAAAACAAAAAAATCAAACAAAGAAGAAGAAGAAACACATAATGCTGCAAAACTACTTGAAAGATGATGAACTTACATTCATTTAACTAAAAGAAAGAAAGAAATAAGAAAAAAAAAGAAGAAAAAAATGCAGCATTATTAGAGAAAATATTTTTCTATATTTGCAGCAAATTTGGGTGTAACACGAAGATATTTGGGTGTAATACGAATATATTTGGGTGTATTTTAAGAATTTTTGGGTGTATTTTTATTCTGATAAGTTCTGCATAATTCAAAACTCTTCTTCTTCCTCCTCTTCATCTTCTATTGCCTCTTCATCTTCTACTGCTTCTTCTTCCTCATCTTTTTATTTTGTTTTTTTATAATTCTTTTTGGGAGAAAAATCAAACAAAGAAAAAAAATACATAATATTGCAAAATCAATAGAAAGAGGAGGAAAAAAATACAGCAACAACAACGATAATAAAAAAACAACGATGAAGATGAAACACGCGAAGAAAAAGGAGGAGAAACACAAAGAAAAAGGAGAAGAAGAAGAAGGAAGAGGAGGAGGAGAAGGAGGAACGTGAAGAAGAAGAAGTGTCTTCCATAATGGTGAGTGAGAGCGCGCTTTGGAAATGGTTGAGTGACGCGCGTGTTATCACACTCCAGTGGGTGAATGTAGCTTTTGTTAGATTTGGCCCAACTTGTAAGACTTATAAACCAAAAAGACTTGTATGTGTAGTATAACTCTTTTTGAAAATAATGAAAAAAATATCAGTACAATATTACATTATTAAATATCTTGATTATCTAGTATATGTAAATTTATTTATTGTTTTATTTTTTATGTTTAAGAAAAATATTTTTTATGTTAATAATAATAAATGGTTTGGATCAATTGTTTTGTTCTTATTACAGGATGAATGTAGATAATAATACTAGTTGTTAGTATAATAAAATATTTATTTGTTAACAAAATACTTTGTAGTTGTTTATTATTATTATTTAGGTATGTTAGTAAAAAGAAGTGGGTACCAAAAATACTTTATAGTTATTTAAGTACGTTTATTTTATGTTAAATTAAACTAAATCGTTAATTTAAATTATATTCATCAAAAATTAAATTAAAAAAAATTGTAATTTTAAAATTTTAATTATTTAAATAAAATTAGATGAAATAAAAAAATAAAAATCAAATTAACACAATTTAAATTGTATTATTATATCGATGTATCAATTCTAAATTAATTTTGCACATATCTTTAATGCAGTGACATTAATTTTTTTTTTTTTGTTTAGATTTCAGATTCACTGTATTTTAGATGTGTCTAATTCAAAAACATATCATATTTTGATTACTAACAAGATCTGATTGAAAGAAAAATGTGTCTTTTCAGTACACTATTAAGGTATTTGATGTTTCTGTTACAATATATATTTCTTATGGAATTAACTAATGAATATTTAGAGATTAGAAAAAAGAATAAAAATAGTCTTTTCAGTACACTATTAAGGTATTTGATGCACAAAAAAATTTTAAAAACATATTTTCTATTAAGATATGCCAATAATAATAATAACTTTAACAATTATATATCTATCTTTAGATTAATCGTGGACAAGACTATATATTATTCAATACTTCTATTTTTTTTTATTGAGATCAATTTTCGTGCTAACAAAGATGATAAGATAGCTAGGCAGGTCGGTCCAATTTGTCAAAGACTGATCTTCAAATTGAGTGAAGCTTGTTGACCTGTTTTCAAATTAAGTACAGACTTTAATCTTTTTGTTTTCTAATTGGTTGGTGGCTGAATCCATTAAAGTTACCTAAAAAGAGAAGAAATATAACAAAGATATATGATTTAATAATTATTGACACATTTTTATTTTTGTAATGAAAACAATATACATATATTAATTGGAAAATATTGAAAATTCATCAATCACGCTATATTTTAGTTTGGTCCATGTTCGACTTTCTTAGATTAGTTTTCAATCTTTATTAGGTTTAGTTTGAATTTGCATACCCCTATAGCTATCTATTAACGCATGAAATTAAAGGAATAAGCATATATAGTAAGAATTTATTTTCCAGTCCCAAATAATTGTCTAATTTAAAAATTTTAATTAGTTATAAATAATTGTGTATTTGAATATATATATATATATATATATATATATATATATATATATATATATATATAGAAAATGTATGTGATAATTAATTAATAAAGAATTAAAGATACATTTGTATGTAAATTTATTTAAAATTAAACTTTTTAAAATTATTTTTAATTTGCTTAAATAATTAATTATAATTAGGCAATTATTTAGATCGAAGGAATTAATTTAGAAGAAAACCAATTATTCTCTCTTATGATAATATTTATTTTATTTTATTGTAGTGTTTTCCTTATTTGGTCAAAACTAATTATTTTGGTCATAACTATTGAGTGCTTGTTTGGTATGAAGTTGGAGGAGACCAAATTCTGGTCGACTAGAAAGTAAGACTGGTCAGTAGATGAATATATACAAGGAACATGTTTGGTCTCTTCTAATTTCATTTTATTGAAATTTCATTTTTCAAGTTCCAAACAAGTTTTGCATCCCTGCTGCCTAAATTAATTTCCATTTTCTCGTAAATTAAAAGAAAACACTTTACTTTCCATTTTGTGTTTTTCAACTCAAAATGATGAGTTTACAAATTACAATGTCTTTCCATTTTGATTTTTGCCTTCAATTAGTCTTTTCAACGCCAAAATCTTAAAATACATCAATTCTTTATTTTAAATTTGTTAAAAATATAATTATTTTGATATTTTTTTGTTATTTTAAATTTTTAAGGAAAGTAATTTCATAACAAATTTTATATACATATTTTGATAATAGTATATTCAACAATAGCTTTACTTCATCTTATTTATATTGTTATGAAATCATTTTTTTTAAAGTTTAAACTGATAAAATACATATAACTGATTATATTTTTAATATGTCATTTAAATAAGAGTCTCTTTTGGATTTCAATTCGATGTCTAAAGAAATTGCTACATTCTTGATTTATACTAATTTAACTGAAGACCTGGGGAATGATTTCAAAGAAAAATTTCAACATAGCAATGGTTCAAAAAATTTTTAACTCAAGTGAGAGTTAGTGAACTTAAGTCAAGATTCGATGACAATTTCACAATACTTCACAAAGATAAAAGTTCTTTGGGAAGAACTCAACTCATATCGTTTAATTCCTTGCAATTGTACTTATTCGCGGCCAATGCAAGCTTTTCTACAAGACGAGTATGTACATTATTTTCTAATGGGGTTAGATGATTTCTATGCTCAGATTCGAGGACAGATTTTATTGATGGAGCCTCTATCATCAATCAACAAGGTCCTATCCCTAGTAGTCCAAAAAGAAAAGCACAGGGCGATTGGAGCTCCCTCAATCCCAACACTACTTGCTTTCCTTGCAAGAAATCAGCATGTGCCTCCACAATCTGACAGAGGAAGAGGAAATACAAAAAAAGACAGGCCTCTTTGTTCTCACTGTGGCATTTTCGATCACACAATCGATAAGTGCTTCAAGCTTCATGGTTTTTCACCGAACTATAATAGAGGAAGAGGTCCATCCATGCTTGGCCTCAAGCAAGCAGCACACAATGTTATTGGAGGAGAGCCTCAATTGTCTTAAGATCCATCCTCAAATTTGACCTTAAATTCATCTCAGGTGTAGCAACTGATGCAGTTACTTAATAGTCAAAAGCTTTAAGAAATTGCTTTAAATGCAACTACACAGATAGTTACACTAGCAGGTATCATTCTCAATGCCTCACTTACAAGGTCAAAATTATCAAAACAAGACTGGATTCTAGATAGTGGTGCCACAATTCATATTGCATGTGACTCTCTTTCAAACTATTCACACTTCCCAAAATTATTCAGTTTCTCTTCCAGACAATGAACAGTTTCAGGCTAATTTCACAGGAACAGTAGTTGTTAGTTCAAATATCACATTGAACAATGTGTTATATGTGCCTGATTTTTGTGTCAATCTTTTGTCTGTCACGGCCTTCCTTTCCAACACTACTTTTGACATCACCATTAGCTCATCTGATTTTACAATCCAGGACAACAAGACATTAAAGAAGATTGGGAAGGGTGAGTTGCATGAGGGACTATATATCTTCAGAGCAACAACTCCCTCAAATCAATTGAGATTTGTATCTCACTCTATCAATTTGTGCAATTCCAAGTTTTGGCATGCACGACTGGGCCACGCTTCAAATAAAATCATCAAGCATGTAACTTCTTCTTTCAATTTGTCACATAAATTTTCTAGAAGAGTCTAACTTTACAGGTTGTCACATATGTCCTCGTGCAAAGTTTAAAAAACTTTCTTTTGAATCAAATAATAATTTGTCACCAAATTCTTTTGACCTTATACGTTGTAATATTTAGGGACCATATCATGTTTCTACATATAATGATGCTACAAGATTTTGTTGGTTATATTTGTTGCAACATAAATCTGAAGCTGTAGGTCGTATAAAAGTATTTTATGCAATGATAGAAACTCAATTCAGCAAGAAGATCAAACGCTTCAGGTCTGATAATGCAAAGGAGTTGGCAGTAACTGATTTTCTGCAAGAAAAGGGTGTGTTACATCAATTCTCATGTCCATATAGACCACAACAAAATGCGGTGGTAGAAAGAAAATACCAACACCTTCTCAACGTTGCTCGAGCTTTATACTTCCAATCACAAGTTCCAATTACCTTTTGGGGAGAATGTGTCTACTGTAGCCTTTCTAATCAACAGAACACCAAGCACACTCTTCAAAATGAAATCTCCATTTGAGTTTCTATTTCAAAAGTTCCCAAACTACAAGGCAATAAAGATTTTTGGATGTCTTGCCTATGCTGCCACTAACACCATTTCTAGATCAAAGTTTGACCCTATAGCAGATCCAATCGTGTTCTTAGGTTATCCACTTGGCTACAAAGGTTATAAGCTTTACAACTTACGAACTAAACAGTTTCTCATATCAAGAGATGTGATATTTCATGAGGACACCATGCCTTTTGCTCAAAGCTCTCATACTCAACTCAACACTAACATCTTCTTTGACTTTGTCCTCCCTAATCCAATATTAGATTCTGAACCGTTGCCTAATGCTCCAACAATCCCAACCGTACCTGAGATACCTCAATCACCAACTACAACCAATAATCAATCCTAAACACTCCTTCTTATAGAAAACCAAACCTCACCTTCTACTTCCACCCAACCTAGAAGATCCATCTGAACTAAACATACTCCCTCTTACCTTCATGACTACATTTTTCATACTAAGTCTCTTTATCCGATTTCAAACTTTGTTAGCAATCATAGATTGAACCACACTTATCATCATTCTATTTACCAAGCCAATCTTATTCTTAAACCACAATTTTACCATCAAGCAGTTAAACATGAGGAATGGAGGACTGCAATAAAAGAAGAACTTGAGGCTTTGGAGGCCAACAACACTTGAAAATTGGTTCTTTTACCACCCACCGAAATTGCCATAGGGTGTAGATGGGTTTACAAAACTAAACTAAAAGCTGATGTGAGTTTAGAAAGATACAAAGCAAGGTTAGTAGTCAAGGGATACACACAGCAAGCAGGAATTGATTTTAAAGATACCTTTAGCTCTGTAGCTAAAGTCACCACTGTACGAGTTCTGTTAGGCATTGTAGCAGTGCATAAGTGGCATTTAATCCAATTTGACAACAACAATGTGTTCTTCAATGGGAATTTGGATGAAGAGGTATATATGAAAGTTCCAATGGGGCATTCCGAAAGCAAGAAAGGCCTTGTATGTAGGCTTACAGAGTCATTTTATGGGCTTAGACAGGCTTCGAGACAGTGGTTTCACAAATTTCGCTCAACTCTTAAGCAAAATCGTTTCACTCAATGCAAGAGTGACTACTCCTTGTTCTCAATAGGTTCTGGTGATTCTGTAACCTTCCTATTGGTCTACGTAGACAACATCATAATTGCAGGAGCTAACCTTGATATGGTGACCAAAGTCCAATTAAAAATGTAGTCCATTTTTAAACTCAAGATATTGGAGGACTTGAAATTCTTTTTAGGCATGGAACTCGCCAAATCTTCTCAAGGGATTTCATTCACATAGTGCAAGTATATACTCTCTTTGCTAGAAGACATCAACCTCTTGAACTGCAAGCTAGCAACAGTTCCTATGGATGTCAATCTCAAATTAAGAGCTAAGAAAGTGATCCGATCTCTGATACTTCTGCGTATAGGAGACTCATTGGTCGCCTCATGTACCTCACTATCTCCCGGCCAGACATCACCTCCGCTATCACTAAACTGGCACAATTCATGTTTGACCCACAGGTGCCTCATTTACAAGCTGCTCACCAAGTATTAAGGTACCTTAAGAATGTACCTGGCCAAAGAATTCTATTTTCAGCTGCTTCCTAACTTACCCTGTTCATATACTTTGATGTTGATTGGGGTAGTTGTCTCGACACAAGGAGACCAACTACAGGCTATTGTGCCTTCTTAAGTTACTCTCTCATTGCTTAGAAGAGCAAGAAGTAGACAATAGTCTCTAGGAGCTCCACCGAAGCCGAATATAGGTCCACGGATCTTGCTAGCTGTGAGGTTATTTGGTTGATTGGTTTACTTCAGTTATTTAGAGTCCAAGTCGATTCGGCTATGTTATTTTACAACAACATCTCTGCTCTTCAATTGGCATCAAATCCCACCTTTCATGAGAGATATAAACATGTTAAATTGACTGCCACTTCATCCGTGAGAAAATTGAGGCTGGCACCATTAGATTGATTCATGTACCTACTAAACATCAACTAGCTGATATTCTAACTAAGGCTCTTCCCCACCCTAATTTCACTTTCTTATGTCCAAGTTAGGAACATACAATTTGTATGCTCCAACTTGAGGGGGGGATGTTAGTGTTGGGTTGTTAATTATCAGTTAGTTAAGTTAGTTCAAGTTATAGGTAGTTAGTTATAGTTCTCAGTGAATAAAATTCTCTGCATTGTAGTGTTTCCTACACCAGCAACTATACCTCTTGTATATATATACACCACATATACAGTGCAATGAATCCATCGAATTCATTCTAATTCTTTCACTATTCTTTGATTCAATAGGTTTGTTTGAATTTTTGCATAAATTCTTTTCTTTATAATTTGTCTTATGTTAAATCCTTTTTTCTTTTGGGATCTAATAAAGATCGAACCCTAAACTTTTTGTTCGTGTGAAAATTTATGGATTGATATGATTCTTGATGAACCAAACATGTAAAAGTAGAACAAAATTGTAGAGAATTGAATGAAAATTGAGTTTTTTGTATTATAAACTATGATGATACAATGAGAGTGCAACACTATATATATATAGCACACATATTTAAGCTTTTGCATTGATTCACAATGAAAAATCTTAACTAACTGTTTTCGTTTTGACTGATTCATTTACATCTCTCTTCTCATCCCTTCCCCCCTCAAATTTAAGGGAACTTTTGGAGCAACTTCGAATTTGCGTTTAAATTTATCGAATGAAACTATGAACAACGGTGGCTTAGTGTAGATGTTTGCACCTGGTCCACTCTAGAAATATGAATAATGTGTAGTTTCATCTCACTAATCCTGTCATGAACAAAATACAAATTGAACTCAACATATTTGGTTCTATTATACATTATTGGATTATTGGTTGAAATTTGGACAGTACTAATATTATCACGGTAAATTATGAAAACTCTAAATATAGTAATCTGCAACTTAGATAATAAAGTCTCAAGTCAAATAATTTCAGTTGAGGCATCAGTTATACTTTGAAATTCTTCCTTTGCACTTGAGCGACTAATTGAGTGTTGTTTGCGGCTGGCCCAAACAACTAAATTGCCACCAAAATACGCACAATATCCTGAAATTGAATGTCTATCATCTATATATGAGCCCCAATCAGCATTTACAAATGTAAAGATACAAAAATTAATGGCTCGATGAAACACACAATTCCTTGATCCTTAGTCCCAGCAAAGTATTTTAGGATACGTTTTATTGTCTTCCAGTATGTGATAAAAGGATTGTAGATATACTGGATAACTTTACTTACTGTAAAAGAGATTTCAAGTCTTGTAAGTGTGCAATCACCCACAATTGGCCTATAATAAATAAGATCAGTATAGGATTCAATTCCAAAATGAGAGAGCTTCTCAAATGAGAGCCGAAACTAATTTTACATCATGCAGACCAACTCTTAACAATAGATCTTTAATGTATTTAGTTTGGCAAATATAATAACCTCCTAATGATAATATTGATACCTTGATAGCAAAAGAGTAGTTAAAAATATCAAGACTCTTAAGAGAGAAGATGTTGTTCAATTAGACATTAAAGATGCAATTTCATTTTGATTGTTACCCGTGAAAAGTATGTCATCAACAGACACTAAAACATAAATGGTATAAGTTGATGAATGTATAAAGAATAAAGAGAAGTTGGACCTGATACTTTTATAACCAAATTTGGCAAGAATATCAACAAAGGTGATATACCAAGTTCTAAGAGCTTGTTTGAGGATATAAATAACCTTATTGAGCTTGCACACTTAGAAGAATCATCTGAAATAAAGCCTGGCGGCTGAATAATATATTTAGTTTCATTTAATTTCCTATTCAATAAAATATTGTTATATTATTGAATTAACCAATTTGATATTTAGAGCTTTTGATAATATTATTTGATGGAGGATGAACTAAATTCTATGTGAGAGTGTTGTTTAAAGAATTGAGTTCAACTAACATAGAGCTAATGCTGTAACTCACTAGCTTTTTTCACTAAGGTAGGGATAGTTTGAAGGAATAAAGGATCAGAATCGGTAGAACTAATTAGAGTATGTAAAGCTTTAGGCTTGAAGGAACCATATTTTAATCTGGTAATCATAGGATCATTGTTAGTTGTGGCCGGTAGATGAGGATTGATTAAAGGGAAGTTATATCTCTATTCTAGCGATGGATATAGGGTCAGGTGTGGATTAAGGGTAGTTTGTTGTGGATGAAATGTGGGTAGTTTGTTGATTTTATTTGGGGTAGTAAATCACCTAAGGATCACCAGATGTAGGTTAAGCATTAGATATAAACAAGGGAAGAGAAACATGATTAGCACTGTTAGATAAATTTGAAACTATAAAAGGAGTTTATGACATAGGAATGGTAAGACTCCAGATTTTTAGAAAATAAATAATGAATTATTTGTAATTTATTATGTTTATTGATAGTTTTATTTTTAGAAAAAGTTATTTACAAAAAATAATTAAATCAAAATTATGAGACATTGAGTTTAAAATCTATTTGGATTTATAAAATCTTTAAAGTAATTGAGTATTTTTTTATTAGGGATTTAAAGTTATAGTAATTGAAAATAATAGGATTTTTTACAATTTAAATTGAATAATTAATTTTTTTTTAATTTTATGAATTAAAATAACATTTATTTATTTATCCCTAATTTAAATTAGACTACTTAATTGAAAATAATTTGTAAGTTGAAAAATAAATAGTATTCTTAAAGTTAATTATATTGGATTAAATTTAGTTTTAAATTCATACTCTACCCCCTAATTTTATTAAAAATCCTATTCTATCCCCAACCCTAATCCCCAAATCAAAACTCTAACCCTATCCCTAACCCACCAGCCGCCACCCTCCTCATACCCACGGAAGACAAAGAAAAGAAAAGAGAGAAGGGGGAGCTCGAGGAGAAAAAGAAGAGAGGAGAGGGAGAGACGGCGCCGGCGAGGAGGAACGCTGCTCCCGCCGAACCACCAAGCACACAAAGAGAGAGAGAGAGAGAGAGAGAGGGGGGGATACTCGTAGAGGAGGTGAGAGAGAGACTCGCAGGGGAAGGAGCCGTTGTCCCGCTCCGTCGAGCCTTGTCTCCGTCATGCACGTTTCCATCCGCGGAGCTGCCAGAAGCCGCCGTCACTGCTGAACCACCGTCGAGGAGCTCACGAAGAGGGAGAGAAAACATGTGGCCAGGGAGAGGAAGAGGGGTTCATTGTCGCCGTCGCCGTCGAGAATCGCTGTTGTTGTCGCTATTGGGCCGCCGTGGAGAGAAACACAGTGGAAAGGGAACCCGTCCACTACCGTCATTGTTGCAATCGCGCCACCGCGCATCTGTCACCTGAAAATGGAGCTGTGGTCACCAGGAAACACTGCCAGAACTGGCTGAGTTAGTGCTATTGCCGCTAGTAAGGGTGTTCTTGCTTCTGGTTTCCATTCTTTCGATTTCTAGGGATGTTGTTGTCACTGCGTTGTTGCTGTATTTGCCGCTGAGGTTTTCTGTCATCACTGAGCTATTGTTCCACCTCGACCTAGCTTTCTGTTACTTCTGTCAGGTTCTGTTCTTGCCGGTGAGGGATGTCAGAACTGCTACTACTCCATTCCTTCATTCTTCTTTGGTACAGTGAGCAGATCTAGTCCCAAAACTCTAACCACTATTGTTCTGTTATAACTTATTGAGGATTTTGCGACGTTAATGTCTCAGAGTTGAGTTATCGTGATTGCATACTGGTTTTGTGGTTGTCACCCTGCGGGGAGTCATCGGAATTATTGTGAAATAAGATTAAAAAGGAGTTTGTCGCGTAATTGAGTCGCAATTGAGGTAGGGACTTTTCTTAAAACATATTTTATATCAAGGAATTGTTATAAATCAATATTGATGTGAAAAAATGATTTTTGTGATTGTGCGAGTCTTACGGATTAATCTGGACTATTTAGATGAATGTGATTTGATTAAATATCTATATTTTTACAAAAATATAAAAGGAAAAGTTGAAGGATAATTGAAAAAAAGATTAAGGTTAATCAAGGGTTAAGTCAAGTTAAAGAAAAGTTAAGGTTAAGGAAAAGATTGGGGGATTAAGGAAAAGGTTAAGTAAGAGGTTAAGAAAAGTTAAATGATTAATTGAGAATTTTTTGTTTGATATTATTGAGAATGGATTGATTTGTGGCTATGAATGATGCTTGATTTGATGTCATTGTGTTTGTGGCTGTGATTATGATTGGTTTCTTGATTATGTTGATAATTGATGAGAATCATAATTTAGTTGATTATGTTGAATGGTATGTTGAGAAAGGGTTGAGAGATGTTAGTTTAGATGAAACCCTTGAAGAATGGAAAGGTCCAAGTTTTAGGAGAGGTTCTATCGAAATTTTTATGAAAATTAACTTATTTTGGTTTGATTAATTATGAAAAGAATAATATTTTTGGGACGCTTTAGCAAAATTTAAAGTAATGCAAATGATTATTTAGATAAATGATGTATGTTTCAATTAAGACTATGATTGGAATATTTTGATTGAAGAGTTATGTTTTGAGAAGTATTTAGTGAATTTAAAACCAATTGAATTTGATTGGTGAAAGGAAATAATTTTTTAGTCTTTTGGTGAAAAGAATTTGGGAGTGAGTATAATGGATTAAATTGGGTAATTTTCGGATGAAAAATTGTTAAACGGAATATAACTATTGTGGGGTTGGTGGTTCGTCCCGCCCACGATGAGGACGGTGGTTTTGTCTCGCTCACGTATAGATAAGTTGAGGTTGAGGATTTCCTCTCTTGTTGTGGTAAACAAGTTAGGTTGAGGATTCCCTCTCTGATTACATCGGAAAATTGGATAGAAGGTTGAGAATTCTTTTCGGTTCAATTTTCAACTGTGGTGAGGATGGTGGTTTTATCCCGCTCACGGTTTGAAGGTAATTATCCTTGCGATAAATGTGAACAGAATGAATTATGATTATGATGAGGTTTGATTGATATATGATTATATGTATGATTGCAATTTTGATTTTGATCTTGGTTATGTTAGATTGTAAATCATGATTGAATACGATTATATTAATGATGAATTTGATGATGATGATGGCTTTGGTTGATGGTGATTATTGTTTAGCAAAGATGTAGGTTTTGTCCCGCTTGCGTGACTATGTGATATGATAACTGAATTGGCAAAGATGTGGATTTTGTCCTACTTGTGTATTGATATGACACCTACACCGGGCAAGGATGGTGGCCTTATCCTGCTTGCTCGTGGTTGCGGTGCAGATGTGGAGAATGTGGTAGGGCTCTCTTCCTCGAAATTTCTTCCACGCATTCTCTCTGGCTGCAAAATGAAAAGGCACTGCTTGCTGGGAAAGGTGGTAGGGCACTCTCCCTCGAAACATTACCCCTTGAGTATACTTCCAAGAGAAGGTGGTAGGGCACTCTTCCTCGAAAGTTTTCCTCCTGGGGATGCGCAGACACTCTCCTTTGTTAAATATGACACGACCTTCAGGGGAAGGTGGTAGGGCACTCTCCCTCGGAACATTACCCCTTGAGTATACCTCCAGGAAAAGGTGGTACGGCACTTGTAAACCCCGAGTAATTAGTAAATAATTAAATAATAAATTAATTATTATTTAAAAAAATTAGAAAATTAAATTTGATCAGTTAGAAGGATAGAAATAATTAAAATATGAATTTTGACACTAATTTTTAAGATTTTGGTCAAAGATCGGCCTAATGGGTTGAACCAGTTGGACCAAGCCCATTATATAAAGCTAACATTTCAGCCACCTTTCCCTAATTTCAAGTGAAGCACGCTGAAATTTTGGAGAATGGGTGCAATCATGAACCCTAAACTCCTTCTCAATCTTGTTTCTTCCATAACTTTTAATCTGGAGTTCCAATTGACGAGCCGTCAGCGATCATGCATTTGTCTCCAAATTCTCTACAAAATCCATCGAATAATTAGGTAAGAAATTTGATATTTCATGTCCAGTTCTTTCCCTTTTAGTTTTGTGATTTTGAGAGATTATGCGATTTTGGTGTTTAGGATCAAATTAGCCTTGTGGGCTTGTTGGGTTTTGTCCCAAACGTCCATTGGTAAGGTGAGGAACCTCTAATTCTTGTAAAATTGTTAAATTAGTAAATCCTATATTAATTTTAGTGATGTTAGTATGGAATTAGATTGTATATATGTGCATTGGAACTAAATTGATAGAGTTGGAAGCTTGAGTTGGGTGTTGGGTGCTGAGAATCCTTGCTGTGGAGGCTTAGAGCTTGTGAATTGAGGACTTTTGGGGTGTTCGAGCATTAGGGAGGAATCGGCTCACGTATGGTTTTGGTTTATCGTAGATAATATATAATGTTTCGTGAAAACTTAGGCTAGAAGACTATAAGATAGGAATGAATTGAATGGGTTGTGTATGATGAGTATCTGAATAATGATAATTATTTATGTGTTGAGGATGGTTGGATTTTAATGGAATAAATGTAAATGCATGTAAGTAATGTGTATGATGTTGGATTTGGTTATGAGTGGTCTTGGTTTTGTATGGATTAAATGTGTGTGTATATGTGATATATGATGAGGATGATGATGATTATTGATGAATATTGATGATGATCTTGTGATGTTGGATTGAAATAGGGTGGGAAAATTGTGCAGGTTGGTATGTAATAGTATGAAAGGGCAGTGTATGAACATGTTTAGGAGCATTGGAGTTGTTTTGGTTGTGAAATTGCGGGTTTGGAAATGAGAATTTGGAAAGTTAGAGTTTTTGAAACTTGTAGTAAAAACTTGATTTTTAACCAACTTCGGCAGTCCATAATGTGAGCCTTAGATTTTGGATTTGAATGAAATTTATTTCAAATTAAAGATGATTTCAAGAGCTTTAAAACGGTTTAAAGTTTGTGAAAATCGGAGTTTTGTAGAGAAAGTTATGAATGCTAGAAGATAGGTGTATAAAACTGATTTTTAATAACTTAACAGCTTTTGGAGCAAAAGGGAGCGTCGTGTACGCGACTTGCACACGCGACGCGAGTTATGCTCATTGTTTTGTAATCTTGCATACGCGAGGCAAGGCCTGCATACGTGGAACTCCTGTTTTGGCCAAATGTGATGTTTTTGAAAGTTTAACCAAACCTCTAACTTTTCCAACCTCTTTTACACTTGTTTAAGGTCCGTTAGTGAGTCTTTAAGGCTTAAAACGGGAATGAGTCTGTTAAATAAGTTGAAGAGATACTTGGGAGGGTTTTGCAAAGTGTTAACTGAACTAATGAGGCATTGGTAATGTTGAATAAGAAGTAAATAATGAAGATAATGATAATAGTAATGAAATGTAGCTGAGTTGATAGGTGTTGGATGATGAGATTGGTTATGTGAAAGAAGAATAAGGAGAACTGAGTTAATTATAAACTTTGGATGAGATATGATGAGATTGATTGAGATATATGAGACCGGATAAGATACAGTGGTGTTATCCACTTACTCCAGGTACGAGCTAAGACTCTGGGTAAGATGCAGTAATGTTGTTCACCTGCTCCGGGTAAGAAATGAGGAAGAAGAATGATTGAAAGGGATTATGAAGACAATGATTATGAATGCAAAGTGTGAATTATGTTCTGTTTTATTTTGTTGTATTATTTTCTCTCTGTTGTAAAATGTGTTGGGCACTATATCCCATGAGTGTAAAGGGTACTATATCCCAAGAGTGTAGGAGCACTTTACCCTGGGAAGTGTGTCGGGCACTATATCCCACGAGTGTGACAGACACTATATCCCAAGAGCGTGGCAGGTGCTATATCCTAAGAGCGTTCTCATTATCCCAGGAAATGCAACGGGAACTATATCCCGTGAGTTTGACGGGCACTATATCCCGAGAGTGTGACGGACACTATATCTCAAGAGTGTGGAGGCATGTCAGAGAGACGATGTCCGGGTTAGCTACCAGGTGTGTCGGGTTCTGGCAAAGTAACCGACACGTGAGCTCATGACTAGTAGGACAAGCATTGATAAACCACTATTTTATGGTTTATCTTGTGCTAAATTGAGTGGATTTTATCAATTATTCGTACACTTATTCATACAAAATGCATGGTTTTACAAATCCTTCCTAATTTTGTTCCATGATTGAAAACTTGCTTCCTAAGCCCTTAAATTACTAATTTTCAATTCTCCTTTATTACCACTCGATGCCATGATATGTGTGTTCAGTGTTTCAGGTTTACAGGGCATGAATAGCTTAAAGGATGAAGAGGAAGCATGTCAAAGTGGAAGGAACACAAGAAACTAAGGAGCTGAGTAGCGAGGACCGACGCGCACGCATGGCTGACGCGTGCGCGTGACATGGAGCATTTTACAGCGACGCGAATGCGTGACTGATGCGTATGCGTGACCAGCAAAGTCCCACAGCGACGTGTACACGCAACTGACGCGTACGCGTGACAAGCGCAGAAGTCTATCGACGCGTACGCGTGACAAGCGCAGAAGTCCATCGACTCATCATCCATTCACTTTCACTTAGTTTTAGTTTTAGTTTTGAATCTTAGAGAGAAAAACACCACTTCTCCTAGGGTTCTTAGATTTCTTAGTTTTATGCTCTGGATTGGATATTGAGAGAGCTACTACCTTCGATTGAAGCCTTCTTCATTATAGTTTACCTTTCTATTACTCTAATCTTTTGTTTTTCATTTAATTTGCTCGTGATCATATACGGATATTGTTAATTTTGGATTTATTAATGCAATGAACTATTTTTATATTTAATTTCATTACTTGTTCGATTTCTTCCAATTAATTATCAGCTCTAAATTTGCCTTCATTAATTTATTTTAACTACCATGTCTCTTATTTATTCTTATTCTATGTTGTGAGAAAATGGCATTCATGTTATGATTTAAAGCTCTCAACTTGGCTTGGGAGTTGATTAATTGGAACCCCTGTGTTGGAATACTCAAGTATTAAATTGTAATTGGGGATTGCTGGCTAACTCACTATTCACTAACTCTAATCCTTCCCTAGAAGGAATTAGGACTTGTGAATCAGAGTTAGTGTTACCCACTTGACCTTCCTTCGCAACTGCAAGAGGACAACTGAGTGGAAGCAACAACCTTTTACTATTATACTTGGGAAAGTCAACAAGGATAGAACCTTCAATCAATCTTCTCCCAGCCAAGGCCTTTTATTTCAAATACATAACATCTCTTGTCAACTTTAAAAATTTCTCAAAAAATTTCTGACCAATAAATTGCACCTTGTGTCAACTCTTTGAAAAACGAACTAGGAATTCTACTCCCAGTTAATATTCTTAAATTGTGACATCTTTTAAATTGACAGTGGAAATTTTCTCGGTTAAGACTGTACTCACAACGCTGCTTTTATTAAAATTTCTTAACTAGCATTTTTCCACCCGTCAAGCATACATCATGTGCATTTGTATGTCTTGTTTGAGTGTGCATTGTTTTGGTTTGCTTAATTGCTTTATCTTTGCTTATCTACTACTTGTTCTTCTTGATGTATCTGTTATCTATACTTGTACTTTCCTTGTCTATTTTGTATGTGTTTGCAACTGAGAGATCCCCTCGTGTGGTAGAGGTGTGACGAGGGTTGTTCCACCGGTATTTTGGAAGGTTGGAAAAGATAGAAAGTGAATTGTAGGGCTAGAGTTTAATGAGACAAAAAGTGAATTGTAGAGTTAGGATTAGATTCAGAACTTGAGAACCTTACATAGTTACCAAATTTCTGGTTTAGTTATTCCTTTAAGTTTAAATATGAGTGTCGGACTTCTAGGAATGCCTCTGGCTTTTTCATGACCTTATATATTACCTATGTGGGCACCTTTACCATGCTGAGAACTGGATACATATATTATTATTTTCAGATATAGGATGCGGAGCATCGCACTTAGCATTCTGGAGACTCTTGGAAGCAAAGAACTATCTTAAGACTCAGTGTTTGTATTTATATGTACATAATAGATTCTCCACCTTGTATTTTGTATTTTGTTTCTCCACCTTGTAATAGACTCAGTTTTTTGCTTATGTATCTATCTTTTGAAACTTTGTTTATATACTTGTCTCTTTGGTTTTCTGTACAAGCCTTCTACCCAATCGCCACCTTTGATTTACGTCCTAGGCGTAAAGCTCTGTGTGATAGGGTGTTACAGAACTCTATCTCAGAATTCTTCCTCCTAGGAATGCGCATCAGAAAAACAATGTCTGGGTTAGCTACCGGATGTGTCGGGTATGGCACTTTAACCGGCAGTAAGCTCACGGCCATTAGGATAGGCATGCATCTTACTGCATTTGTTTGAAATTGCTTGGGTATGCATAATTACTTAGTTTGCCAAATTGATATTCTGTTAACTGCTAATTATACTACTTGTCATAATTATTTTCTATGTGTGATTGTTTGATTGTCTGTCTGATTATTTGTGATTATGATTTGTTGGTTGGGATTATGGTGGAGTGTAGTGGCTTGTAAGAGATTAATTTTATGATGGTCTGAATGTTGAATGAGTTTTGGGCTGGAGGCCATGATTGAATGATTTAGTTATATCTCTTGATGTGTTGTGGTGTATGTTGGGTCGGAGGTCGTGCTTGTTTGAACGTGAACAAGTTTCGGGCCGGAGGCCGTGATTGGATGAATCCTTGGTAAGTTTGGTGAATTAATGATTAAAGAACTAGATGGAGTTAAGTATGAGACAAATTTTTAGAGAATAAGATTCATAAGATAAGCAATGATCATAGATGTAAAATAAAATTCTTTTATATGTATCCTTTTACAACAACTCGAAAATTTCTCTGGTGAGACCGTGTGGTTAGGTTCTCACCCCTTACAGCCTTATCTTTTTCAGAAAACGGACAGGAAGCCTATGAAGATTTTACTGGCATTTAATCGTACTTTTCTTTGATGTATTATCTTAGTTATTATTTTTTCTTGCCATTATTATCATATATTGTAAAGAGGAATAGGAGTTGTGATTATATGTGTATGTAGTATTGGTGTACTTTTCTTTGATGTATTATCTTGTGAATGTAACAGTGTTGTGTGATGGATTTGTATGTATGTATGTACCTACAAAAAAATATTTTCGGTTTTTCAACGAAAAGTCGATACAATTTTCAGATCAAGGCTCTTACTTTTTATTATTTATATATAAAGGTCATCGTAATATCCCCGTTATTAAAGTGACGCAACCAAAAGCGTGACATTCTGATAGTGAAAGTGTTACAGGAATAATAGGCATAAGTAAATAAACAACAGAAACTTGAGTTTTAACATAATTAGTATATTGATTTTTAAAACAATTCTTTATAAGAAAAAATAGTTTCATCAAACAAAACATTATTGGATATTATAATTTTTTTAGATTTGGTTTAGTATTTATATCCTTTATGACTTGGATAACCAATAAAAATAACAAGATCAGATTTATATGCAAATTTGATAACCAATAAAAATAACAAGATCAGATTTATATGCAAATTTATTTTCATTATAATGTCTTAAATAAGGAAAACAACCACAACCAAACATCTTTAAAAAGAGAATAATCAAGGAGTCTTCTTGTGCAAGAGTTCATAAGGAGACTTATGCATAGTATTAAGTAAAGAGAATCTGTTAGTTAAATAGGTTGTAGATAGAAAAGCATCATCTAAGTGCACAAGTGGGATTGAAGTTCTAGGAAAGCATAGATAAACCTATTTCACCAATGTGTCTATGTTTTATTTTAGCCCTCTCATTTTGTTGATGGGTGTATGGGAGAAAAAAAACTGTAATATACCATGTTGAGTAAGAAATTCAGCAAATGATTGTGATAGATACCCTCTCCCAAGATTAGATTGTAAAGCTTTGACATGAAGGCCAGTGTGATTCTCAATTTAGTTTTTAAATTGAACAAAAACTTGAAATACTTGAGATTTAGAATGCAACAAAAAAAAATAGAAGTATACCTGGTATAGGCATATATATAAGAAACATAATAACTAAAATTATGATATAATAAAGCTAGAGAAGGACCCAAACATCTGTATAAATTATTTCAAGAGGCATATTAAATTGAATTGATAATCATCTCTAACAAAAAAGAGTGCACGCATTTTAGCCATATAGCAATATCTTTACAAATTGTCATCGTTTATTAATTGAGAAATAGGGATATTACAAGTAGACATGATAATTTTCACCGTCTTTGTTGCTAGATGTCTAATTGATGACAAGTCATCTTATGCTAGTTTCACAAGTATTTTTCACTTGTTTTCATTAAGTTTATGCACTTTCTTGCACATTAAGTAAGTGATAGGATTGGAATTTTATACATCACTGAGTTCAATTAGACAGGGGTATTTATGTACTTTTTCACAATATTTTATGCTAATTTTACTTGATGTTATGAATGGTGCAATTACCTTGTGATCATAGCAAAATTTGATACAATTGGTTGATTGATTATAGGCAAAAAAGAAAAAAAGCAGAGGAAAAAGAAAAAGTAGAGGAAGAAGCAAAGCAGAGGAAGCAACGTTGGTGGCCAAGCACAAGATTTCATGTATGTGATTAATCTGCTGCATAAGAGACATTGGCAGGGAACTAAGTTTGGTGTTCACACACCAAAGTAAGTTCAAAAGCCTACAAACATTCATGCATGTTAACTATTTTTCAAGTGATTGGGGGACAAGCAACTTCCACTATCAGTGCAGAAAATCATTCAACTTTTTGGAAGTACTATACATCATCATCAAGGAGAGCACAAAAGCTAAGGAGGATGATGAAGAATTAAGAAAGAAGACGCCAAAAGGTTGTATTGTTACTCAACTGTTTATGCTTTGAAGTGCTTTAGTTGGAAGTTTAAATGCACCCCTAGTGATTAGTTTTGATTAGTTTAAGTAGTCTGCATTATGTTTATTTACTGCCTTTTCATCTTTCAATTAAGTGATCTAGCCAGAGTGTCTACTTCATTTGCATCCACTTGAATTTATGTCTTGTTCCCCTTTGCATAAATAAAAATAAAATGTTGAAACAGAAAGTAAAATGGTCCAATTTGATAGGAATGAGAATAAAGTTCAGTGGTAGTATGTGCTAGAATGTTCAGTAAGCTCACTAATAAAGAGGAAGGGTAGAGTGTCCTTTTAAGTATAAGACTTAGTTGCTGTCTGTGAAACCTTAGGAAATAAATACCCTTGGAAGAAAGAAAGAGTAAGAAGGAAAGGAAGAAAAGTCAAGAATTGGCAACAAAAATGAAAGAAACAAAGGATAAAGCTAGACACCAATAGCTTGGACCTTAAGACACATGCTTGTGGTACTTTTTGTACTAGGATCTGCTTGGATAATTAGGTTCTGAGGAGCATTTTAAAACTTGGTAACTTGGATTAACTAATCCGGAATTATCAACCGAAAGTCCACCATCAAGAGCAACCTAGTTACAAGGCATTTAGTAACCCAAAGAGGTGCTGGGCATCAATGTTCTTAAGAAGAATTGTAAGCCAAGTGTCTGTGGGGAATATATGTTGACTGAAAAACAAGCTAAAAATCTGCTGCAACACATGACACTAAGCTGCAATTGAAGGAATAAGTTTCTCAGCAGAAGAAAAACAAAGAAAAAAAATCAAACACCAAGGATGATTGTTAATAAGGTTCACAGCAGCAAACTTTAGTTAACAATTAAAGGACAATTCAAACTTGGAAACCAATAAAAGTAGGGCTTCAAACAAATCCTGCATGAAACCCCATGAACCTAGACTGAATGCTTTCAAATAAGGACATATATGCTTATCTGTTTTTCATTCATTTTTCTCATGTTTCACTGCTTGCTTGGGGACAAGCAAGATTTAAGTTTGGTGTTGTGATGACAAGTCATCTTATGCTAGTTTCACAAGCATTTTTCACTTATTTTCATTAAGTTTATGCACTTTCTTGCACATTAAGTAAATGACAGAATTGGAATTTCATACATCACTGAGTTCAATTAGACAGGGGTATTTATATACTTTTTCACAAGGTTTTATGCTAATTTTACTTGATGTTATGAATGGTGCAATTACCTTGTGATCATAGCAAACTTTGATGCAATTGGTTGATGGATTATAGGCAAAAAGAAAAAAAAGTAGAGGAAGAAGCAAAGCAGAGGAAGCAACGTTGGTGGCCAAAGTTGGACCACCAACGTTGCCTCAAACATTGGAGAAGAGGACCGTAAAATTTGCTGCATAATTCTGTTGCCCACGTTGGAGGGAACGTTGGTGAGCCAATGTTACCTCCAACGTTTTTCAATATAGTTTACTTTATGGAATTTGGAAAATTTTATTGCGACGCGTACGCGTAGGAGACGCGCACGCGTGCATTATGGAGTTTTGATGATCCACGCACACGCGTGGATAGGCCAACATTGGAGGGAACGTTGTTGGTCCAACGTTGAAGCCAACGTGCACGATAAAGGTTCAAATATGGGATTTTTGAATTTTTGCATCCACGCGCACGCGTGTGCGACGCGTACATGTGAGTGTGGAATTTCGATGATCCACGCACACGCGTGGATGCGCCAACATTGGAGGGAGCATTGCTGGTCCAACGCTGAGGCCAACGTGCACAAAAACATTTGAAAATTTGGAGTTGGGGAAACTGCATCGACGCGTATGCGTCAGTCACGCGTACGCGTGGGAGTGCAATCCTTCCCAACCACGCGTACGCATAGGTGACTCGCGCGCGTGGAATGGCAAAAATGGCCATCCACGCGCATGCATGGCCCACGCGTACGCGTGACCAGGCGAACATTGGTATTCCAACGTTGAGTCAAACGTTGCTCAAACTGCCCAGTTTCCAATTTTCCTTAAGAAAGCGTTGGACTCAACGTTTGCCCTCAAACGTTGACTCAAACATGGACATCAGAACCTTGCAATTGAGCATCCATCTCTTCTCAATAGCATTGGAGCCACTTCTACCTACTTCAGCAAAGGCCAAAAGCCCAATCCAGGGACTTAAAGACTGAATTAGAAAGTGTATAAATAGAGAAGAATTTGATTTAGAAAGGAGGTTGGCAGATTTGAGATCTGATAGGCTAGAGAGTCAGAACCCCAATTGGGAAATTCTGCACTCAATTCTCTTTGTATTTTCACTTCTGCACTTTTTCTTTTTCTGTTTTGTACTAGAGCAATGATGAACTACACCCCAATTTCATTAGGAGGAGGAGCTCTATTGTAATTCTAATGAATCAATGAAATTCTTCTTCTTCTCAATTCATTTGTGTAGCTATAGGATATCTTCTGTTTTGATTGAGAATTATTCACTCCGGAAGGGGGTTTAATTCAATTGAATGTGGGTGTAAGCCTCGGAAGGAGAATCACTTGCATTAGAATTGGAGCTCTATCCTTTACTACTCTCTTGATCAACACCATTCGGGAGGAATTGAGATCCTAAGAGTTAGTATGGCTTATAGATGAGAGAATGTGCTCTAACTCTTCTCATGACAATTAGATCAAGGAATTGGCAAGATTGATTGTGATTAGAGAGATTAGATTGCCAAGGAATTGGGATCCAATCAATTTCAATCCGCCATAGATCTACTCATATGATTGAGAAAGGAGTTGAAACCCATTGATTCATGAAGGATTAGGATATCTCCAATCCCTGTTGAACCATTTCCTTTGAATTTTCCTCAATTAGATCTTTCTGATTTCACTGCAATTTATATTGTCCATTTCTGTTTTGATTCCCTGCACCCAATTCCATTTATAATTCATGCAATTTAAGTTTCCTTGCCATTTAAGTTTCTGCACTTTTACTTTCTTGCACTTTCAGATTCAGTGATTTACATTCCTTGCAATTTAAGATTCAGTCTTTTTAATTTTTTGCCCTTTAAGTTTCAGTTATTTAAACTTGTTGCCATTTACTTTCCTAGTTCTTTACATTCTGCACTTTACTTCTCCAGCAATTTGCATTCTGTTAGTTACTTTTCACTCAAATTATCAACTGTCAGCTTAACTAAATTCATCACCATACTAAAATTGCTTAATCCATCAATCCCTGTGGGATCGATCTCACTTTCCTGAGTTTTACTACTTGATGCGACCCGGTATACTTGCCGATTAGTTTGTGTGGAATCAATTTTCCCTCATCACTAATCTATCATCCCAAATAGAAAAAGAACATTTTATACTAAACATTCTAAAGAAGAACCAAAAGCTAATAAATTACAATTTGGGGGTAAAACAACATGCATAATCTTATAAAATAATTATTTTTTACATAAGAAATGTCATCAGATATCAAATCTTCACAATCAGGTTCAAGAAGTAGTTATAACAACTCGTTAAAATTAATAAACTCCATTCTTAAATACCCTTCTAAGAAGAATTTGATAAGTGCCCTGAGATTTAACATAGCAACAGTTATCATAAAATTAAAAAAATAGTTATTATCTTGTGTAAATTTTTGTAACTAATAGGATGTTCAGACATTTTACGTGTATATATTAAACTTCTAAGCAAAAATTTTCTATGAATGTCAAGAGAAATTAAATAATTAACTATGATCTACATGAGAGATACGAGTACCTGTCCTATTACCTAGTATGACTTGATCTAATCCAATAAATTCAGATGCATTAAGTAAGTGAGATTGATCTGTGGTAATATGATGTGATGCTATTATGTCTAGATACTAAGGATTTTAAAAAAGATTAGAGTTGGTAGCCATGAATGATCTAAGATTGTGAAAATTGGATGGTGGAGGAGTTGGTAATGGTGAAAATTTTGATGTACTCACGGAAAAAGAAGAAGATGGTGGTGCAGTAAATAGTTAATTAAACATATGAGAACATGTGATGAAAAGTGTGTCCAAAATGCCTAGACACTTGACATTGTGGACAAAAGGATGAATTCTAAAATCTTGATCCTCTACTAAAACTTCTTTCTTTTCTTACTTGAAAATCTCTACTAGATCTTCTTTCAAAACTTAATTGGGTAAAATTGGATTGAATTCATCCATAATTACTCTTTCTAAACTTCTTTAACATGGCTTCATGATCAAGAAAGAAAAATTCCACTTCCAAGATAGTGATTGAATACTTCTCAGTTAATTCCTCTAAAATTGATTCAATAAAACATGTTTTATAGCTACGAGTGAATCTATTGTGGTTTAGATCTGCTTCAGATAATCAGTTGCTGATACTCCAACTTTTATTTGATAGATTTGAGCTTGGTTTTGAGTTTTCACTTAAATCTTACATGTTCAAGAGAAAATTTCTTGAATTTTTTGCTAAACTTTCTATTCTCGATGGAATTTTCCATGGATGATAGAAGCCAGTCATCAAATAATGATCAACTTTTCATTCTTTGTAGGTAATTGATTCTGTATTAGCTTTTCTATCAACTTCAGTGCTAAATCTTGGAGGAACTTTTTCTTTAAGAAGATAATCTTCAAAGGAATTTGCATCTATAGTGTGAAGAGCTAATTGTTGCTACATGTGATAGGTACCGTATTCCTATCTAACTTGTCTAGAACTAGAATGACAAGTGTACCACTTTGTTTGTGGAAAAAATTGTCGATGGATTATTTCAATAATGAATTAAACCTAACTTTTGGATTAAAAAGCACTTATCAGAATTGCGGCGGTTTATAACCGACACATTTTTTTTAAAAAACTAGTAAAAAAAATAGTGACGGTTTTAAACAGCCGTTAAATCAACTGACGCTATATATTGATTTTGCGGCGGTTATGACAGCGGTTCATAAAAACTGCCACAAGATCAAATGACCATACCCTAAACTACAATGGTTATAGAACCGCTGGTATGTCATTTTGCGGCAGTTTTAAACCGCCACAATTTTCTAAAATAACCGCCGTTATGTCCCGCTTTTCTTGTATGTGATGAAATTATTACATCTTCCAAAAGCTTAAGCTGATAGAAGGAGACACATAAATAATTATATTTCTAGCATATATAAATTAAAAATGATTATTTAAACTTGAAGGACATTTAAATTAAATTAAACACAAATTATTTTGAACTTTATTTGAAAAAATAATTCAGTGAGCTATTTTTTTTCAAAAAATAATTCTTTTAATTTATACAAGTTAACTTTTCACCAAAGAGTTATATTAAGAGTTGGTTTGGTATTACTCGTTAGAAAAAAACACAAAAGAAAAGAAAACTCTCATGTTGGTAGGAGAAGTTCTTAGAAATAAGTTTTTTAGACATGGTTTGTTCTCTCAAAATTTTTTAAAAAATAATACACAATTTATATTTGAAAACATTATTAAAACTTAATCTTAATTTATTTTTTTTGTTTAATAAGAATACGTTAATCTTTTTTATAACTTAAGCCTAAACTCAATTTGATAATAGATAAATGATATTTTGTATGTCTGAATAGGTATATTTAACTTTATACACCTAACTTGTTTAAAGCGTGTTTTCTATTAATTTTTATTTATTTTTTTTATCTTCTCCATTTTTAGATTTCATAAGTGTACAAATTAAACACTAATTTAGGTGTGTATAGCTATGATTACCCATTATATAAAGACACCATATTTTTAACCCAGGATCTAATTGCATTGTGATCATATGCATGTGATATTTGTACAAACTTTATATCTTATCCTAAATTCTTAATAGAAAAGTTTAAAAATAGCGTAATTTATTGTTTTTTATTAGTATTTTTAGTTAATAATTTATTTTTTTAATTTACTAATTTAATAACATACTTTTAATTCATATTTTTAAACTTTACTAATTAACTACTAATAAAAAATAATAAATTTTACTAACCTTACATTTTTCTTACCACTAATTTTACAAACCCAACCCCTGTCCCCTCTCTCTAGTACTTCCCCCGGCATATGATTAGAGGTGTTAAACGTATTGGACTGGCTAGCTATGTCCATTTAAGTTTGTGAATTTAAATAAGTAGGCTAATTATATATTAAGGTCAGTTTGACTAAACAATTTAATTAAGCTCTTTTTAAAAAATTAATTTAAATAATAAATAATTATATTAAAAATAACTTATAAATAAGTTATTTTATGCTTAAATTTTTTGTTCTAAAAGTATTTATTTTATAAAAATGTGATAAAAAAATAATAATATTATGAGAGAAGTCATTTTTTTTAACTTCTCTATAAGCTTCTAATTAACTTCTTTAAAAGTCGCAATTTAATTTTAAAAATTACACTAAACATTAATATTATTATTTTTCATAAGTCAAAAAAATTACTTTTGAAACTTCCAAACAGGCCCTAAGTAGGTTATAACCAACAGTCCAACATACACATAGTAGGTTACAGTGAAAAATAGTTCAGTTCATTCGTAATTAGTGGTTTCAAATTAAATGTACGTGAGAAATATAAAAAATATTATGTATGTATACACAAAATTAACCACTAAATTAATTATATATATATATATATAATTTAATTTATTTTTAATATTTATTTTATATTTTACTATATAATCTATATTAATAGCTCATTTCAATAATTAATTTTAATATATATCTAATATAATTGAAAAAATATATATCATGGAAACTATACTACTCTATATTGATTGCTCTTTGTAAGAACAATTTTGGTTCCAATAATAAAAAAGTTTAAGATAATAATTTCTCAAAGTTAGTTCTTTTCTATTTTTTGTTTTGAAAAAATTAGTTTCTAATAAAAAAATATTTGACAAATTATTTTATAATTTTTTAGAATATAAGACAAATTAATCTCTCGTAAAAAGACTAGTTAGTCTCATATCTTTTAGGGTTTAAATACATTTAGGTAAATGAAAGTCTAATTTGTCACATAAAGATTAAGAATTAATTTATCTAATAATATTATGTATCTTCTAAAATATCAGAAATAATTAATTTATCATTTTTTTAAAGACTAATTAAGATATTACAAGCATGAAAAAAAAGAAGAAGTAAATAACTAAATTTAACAACTATAGATATTTTGAAAGCATACATTAATCTTTATACATTTTTATGATAAGATTATGAAAATTATAAATTTTATTAAAAAAAATGAAATTCTAATCTCTAGCTCCTAAGAATTGATTCAAGTGATCAGCAATCAGATAAGATCTAAAACCACAAGAGTAGTTAACTTCCTCTTATTTACAAAAAGGACAAAAAAATCATTTTCCCAAATTAACAACTATCACCTTCTTATATTTATTGAGCTATAATAAACAAAATGAATTTTGATAAGAGAAAAAAAATTTCATAAATATCGATTCATTCAATACAGATATAATAAACTTGATAACTTATAATTTTTTTTCTTTTTTTTTTTTTTTAAATCTTTACAAGTATTCTGATTTACAAATGTACTTCAGAATGTGATAATAATAATTTATTAGAGTTGCTGTAAAGTAATGAGCAAAGCCTATGTGTCCTTTTTTTTTTTTAATTCCTTTGTCTCGTTAAAATATACTCTCTCGTTTTAGTTATTCTTCTCGGAACTTCTTTTTCTCATTATTCAAAAGATGTTAACAAGAAGCTAAGCTTTATTGTTTGTCCCTTTCTTTTGATCTTCATCTTCTTCAATAATAATCACTACTCCTTTTATCTTTATTAACAAGTCTTAGATCTACTTTTCTATATTATTTAATTTATTATTATAATATTATAGCTTCAACCTCATCCTCTAAGGTACTATTAAGAGGTTCATCAAAAACTGAAGAAGCTAATATAGGTATCATCAAATCAAAGAGAAGAAGGTAAGTGAGGAAGCTAATAAGGTGGATCGAAGGCATGGGAAGAGGCCTCTTCCTTCTGATTCTACATCAGAAGAGAAAAGAAGAGAAGAAGAAGATGATTGTTTTCCCAACAACTTTCCTCTTCAGCCACCTTCACAATCTGAAATCCAAAAACAAGAAGAGGAAGAACCTTCACCAAATCTTCAAATAGTTCAGCTCCAAGACCAAGGTAATTATAAAAATCTAACACCTTCGTTTATATTAATTTTTTAAATCACTTCATTTTCCTATATAATAAATAATAGTAATGTTATATAAATATATATAGAGATATATATACACATACAGTTATCTAAATTATTATTTCCACTCAGATCAGAGTTTTTTGTTTACATAAAATATAGTCTTTATTATTATTTTTTTTATATGAGGAGATCCTCACTGAAGATCTGCTTATATTTCTACTTGTGTTTTCAAAGTAAACTATATACAAAGGTTTTGGTTTCTTTTTAACTACCAATAACGTGCTGGGTGCAATTATTGTGACGATTCTCTCTTATCAGAAAGAAAATGAGTGGAAATTAAATTTATTTATTTAATTTTTTTTAGTTTTTAAACTTTTTGGTTTGGAAAAAAAAAATCAAAGCTTATTGTTGTAGTTGCGTATATGGAAATATATGCTTTTAATGAGATGACATTTTCTTTATCCATGACTTCAATATTATCCATGTGTTCGTTTGTTTGTTTTCAAGTTCAACAATCTCAGGCTTTATTTTGTGTCTATCTTATTAGGATGACGTTGACTGTTGAGACCATGAGAGAATTAGCTAGTTTGGTATTATTTTCAGTGTAGTAGTGACTAGTGAGTGCAATATTTGTCCCAATTAATTGAAAAAGTATAGGTAACCAACAAAATTTTTGAACAATGCGTAAACAATGTGAATTAATAGGGTTAAAAGAATAAATTTAATTAGTAGCATTAAATTAGGATGTAGTGTATTTTCATTTGATTGGTGGTTGTTCATGTTGTTCAAAATTTTCATTGTTCCCCTAGCACTCCCCCAATTAATTTTCTCTTTTTTTTGTTCTCACTTATTTAGCTTACTTTGATTTCGATTGTGATATCTATATGTGAATGACACAGATTGGTCAATAATGGAAACAAATGTGACTACTTCTATAAAAACATATTCATGTCAAAATTATAGACTTGATGTATTCTATGAAATCATGTAACGATATGCAAAGAGAAACTATTTTCGAACAGTAATTTTTAATATTTTTTATTATTATTTGACCGACATAAATTTTAATAAATTAATTTTATTAATATATATATATATATATATATATATATATATATATAAATTTTGATAAATATAAATATAAATTATGTATTTTTTGTATATAAAATTTTTGTAAATACAAATATAAATTATTAATTACTAAATATTAACAGAAAATAATAATATTTATTGATCATATAACCTTTTTTGTTTACAAATACCGTATTTAAGCTGAAGATATATTGATAAAAATAAGCAGAATATTGGGGTGACTGATAAAAGTGTATGAATTTGAAGGCAAGAAGGATGTGAGGAAACGACATTATAGAGGAGTAAGGCAGAGACCATGGGGAAAATGGGCAGCCGAAATCAGAGACCCTAAAAAGGCGGCAAGAGTTTGGTTAGGAACCTTTGACACTGCAGAAGCCGCAGCAGCAGCGTACGATTCTGCTGCCTTAAAATTCAAAGGTAACAAAGCCAAACTCAATTTTCCTGAGCGCGTTGCTGCTTCCAATTCGGCTTCAACAACTTATCATCACTCTTCACAACCACCACCTACTATGGTGTATCGACCTTCTTCACAACCTTATACTCCATTAATGCCGCCGCCGCCGCCGTCCTCCTCCGCATCGGAGGAAGGAGGATTTCCAAACCTAATGCAATATGCGCAGTTGCTTTGGAGTAGAGACGATGATGATCTACAACGTGCAGCTTCAGGGCTTTATCATCAGAATAATAATAATAATAATAATTACAGTAACAATTTTTCTTCATATGGTTCTGTAATGAATTCATCATCAGGGTTGTCTTCTTCTTCTTCTACTACTTCAGATTCTGCGGTTGTGATGACTGGTCAACCCCATAGCATGATGGGTGCACCACCACGACCACCCAAGGGAGATTATGATTATTATTTTGGTCAAGGGACTGGTTTTGATGGCAGGAATTGATGGTAATCATGATGATGATCATGATCACATGAATCCTGAGGTGATGATATATGTATGTAATTTTTTTTTTCTGTTCATCTGACCAACACAGATTCTTGAATGCTCTTAGAGCAAGACAAAAGTTTTTCTTTTTTTTTTGTTGTTATTCTATAATAATTTTTAAGAAATAAATTCAGTTTATTCTTTCATTTGACGAGGTTAAACATCATTTTTAGAAATAACTATCATAATTTATTATTTTTTTCATTAATTAATCACTAATATTTAAAAGATTAGATTAAAATATATTTTTACATTATTAAACTAAAAAAATTAAGTTGATGATTAAAAGTAATGACTAAATACAATAAATTCCAAAAATCTTTTAGCATTTTTTTATAATTTTTATATTGTAACATTATATATATATATATATATATATATATAACACAAAATATGAAGATATACAAATTTTAAAATTTTATAAGATACGAAAACGTGATATATATATATATATATATATATATATATATATATATAAAGTATTTTTTTTAGATAAATTACAGTAATATTTTGATATTTTATTGATATTATAATATATTTGTAATGTCTTTTTAATTATATAAAATATTTAAAATATTTTTTAATTTAATAAATAATATATATATTATTTTTAATTTATTTCAAGAATACATATTAAAAATAAGGTTGGACATGCTAAGAGGTGATGGTATTTAGGTATATTCAAACATGTCCGAAATTTTTTTTTTATTTTTATTATGATACGGTTGACATAGTAAACACACGTGTCAGATGAGTGTCAATGAGTGTCATATCCAAAATATATCCGATATACAGATATGACAATTCAACGAAATACTCATATATATATATATATATATATATATATATATATATATATATATATATATATATATATTTCATAGAGTAATATATTTTATTAATATTAGCTGATATTTAGGTCTAATATTTTATTTTTATACTATAATTTAAAAATAACTAAGTGTTAAAAAAATTGATAAATTTTTTTAATTATATAATATTACTATATAAAAAAAAACTTTTTGTCTTGTTCCAAAACTACGGTATTAACTTTTTCGGCCAACATTAAAAATTTTTTAAAAAAGATTCTATTTATTTTAAATTCTAACTAATCCTAAATTATAAATATTAAATTCTAATTAAATATTCAAAAACAAAAAATTTTTAAAATTGAAAAGTTAATTAATGTTAATAATTTACTAAAAATTAATTCTCTATATTTTTTCATATATATTAACTTTATAAATCAAACAATATTTTAATTTTCTTAAAAAATTAAGTATCAAAGTATGTGACATAATTTTTATATGAAAAATAGGGTACTAATATACTATCTGTTAATTTATTATCAACAATAATTAATTATTATATTTTAATTACAATTAGCATTGATATGTATAAGGAGACACATCCACAAAGATACTTCTATTAGATACAATTATAAAAAATATATTTTTATTAGACACATTTATAAAAATTCTTTTATTAAACACAATTATAAATAAGAATTGACAGAAGTTAGTAGAATTCTTATTGATTACGTAACGGAATTATTAGGAGGTCAGCAACTTTTGTGATTTGTAACCATCAAATAGTTATTAATGATGTTTTTAATGGTGCGAGATTTTATCCAATAATATGATATTACTTAATTTTCTTTTATTAGTCACATACTCACTAGAATTTAACAAAGTTGCTGACCTAAAAGTATTTATATCTAACTAATCTTTATGCATAAAATCTTTTCGGGTTTAAATAGGTGAATGATGCATAAGCTTATATTTAATTATGAAGAAGTTCTCCTGAATCTTTCGATAATAGAAAAAAACATTCAGAAGTTACTTTATTTAGCATTTATTAATTATTGTAATATTTAATTAATGTTAAATAAGATAAATTATAATTATTTTTTTTTATCGGAGATATGGAGACTCGAATCCGCAATTTCTTAATTGAGTATGGGAAGACTATGTCATTTGAGCTATTACTTTTGGCAAATTATGACTATTTTTTGCTGATTTTCTTTGATTACCAAACATTTCCAATTTTAATATTATATGATAAAATTATCTCTTAAGAACTTAGGGTAAACAATTTTATAACAACATGCAGCTAATTTTATTTTACTAGATAAATTGAGATGCCTCTCATATTTATGATTTAACATAATACAAATATTTATAAGATATTAGACCATGATTGATATAAAATAAAAATGTTTAATATATCCAAGCCTTTAAAATAAAAATAAATAAATTGATGAGTAGAGATCTTTTCTACTCTTTTGGATTTTTATTGGATCAGTATACAATTCAATTTCAGATAATAGAGCTAAATTTTAAATAATTCAAATTGAAAAATGAAACTAGATAAGGAAAAATGAGAATTTAGAAATAAAAAATTAGGATTAGATTTATTTATTTATTTGAATGTGTGGATTAAATACGCTGATATAAAATTCAATATCCTATCCTACTTGCATATGAATCCGATTATATAAGATTCTATAGAATTACAAATTAAATTGGATAATATTTACAAAATTTATATCAGATAAAAATTGTAGATATATATGGATCGAATCCGATTTGATCAACCTATTGCATTTTTAAATTTGTGCATTTTGGCCAAAATAAAATCACATTTTTTTTCAAAAAAACAAAAATGCTGCGTCAAATTTGCCATACTTAGGTAATAAATTATACACCGATTCAAAAATCCAAACCCTCCCAGTAAAACATACTATCCATACATTTCTAACATAGTTTTAAGTATTATCCAACAATTACCTCTGTGTTACATTTATCAAAATATACAAGTCATGAGACTCACCACCCAAACACCCATTTCAAACAACTTACCGAACATAATTAATAAGAATAAATTACTATTTGTACCCATAAAAGATACAGATGCTGACAAATGTATTTATATAAGCTAAGTAACCATGAAAGATAGCTTCCGTATGCCAAGAGTACCCGGACGTTGGTTACACAATTGGTCCGTTAGGATATTTTTAGCACACGAAAATTATCTTTCGTAAGTACAATTGTCGTTTTATTCTTATATAAATACATTTGTCAGCGTTTGTATCTTTCATAAATACAAATGATAATTTATTCTAATTAATAAACATAAACCAAGATTGATTAATATAAAACCTTAATTACCTTAAGTCCTTGCTTTTTTCTTTTGTTTTAACTTCTTTTTTCTATCCTTGCTTTCCTAGCTAGGCACCGATACGTCAATTCTCGTCCTAAATCACCAACTAAAATTATTAATCATGCGTGTATATATATAATTTAAATGTAAATAAAATGAAGCAAACATTTTAGAGTAATTAAGTTTTAAAGTGGTCTTTAAAATTATATTTAAGGTTTAAAATAGTCCCTGGCATTAATAATTATCTATTTTTGTCTCTGAAATTGCACTATGGGATCCAAAATAGTTCTTCAGGCACATTTCATCTGGGATGTACATGGATTAGATGAAACCTATTTGTTAGACCCTAACCCGAGTCTAAACCTGATGAAACCTAAATACCTTTGAGCTACAATTATACCGAATGAAAACCGGATTGTTAACAAGAACTAATCATTCTCCAAAATTAAAGCATAACCACAATCAATACTAATATTGTCTAATAGCACCAAATATTTAAGTCAATACAAATAATACAAAATATTATGCATTAGTCTAAAGTCTTATACTTCCTAAACACAAAACATTAATTTATAGTCTTCTTGATTTCTTTCCTATACGAACAACACTACAAGAATATGGCCGATTAGCTACCACAAAAAGAGTTGTAAAATCATCGCTAATCTGACGCAAAATATAATTTGGGACGGATTAGCTACCGCGTAGCAACTAATGCTTTCCTCGCTAATTACAAGTCGCAGATCAGTGAGGCAAACAGAACAGTCGCTAATTCTTCGAAAAGTTTTTTAGCTACCGAATAGATAATCGCAAATCCATCACTAAAGTAAAAGCTAATTCCATAGAAGAAATAGACTAAACGATAGTCGCTAATTAGCAACAAACTCTACTGCAGCAGACTCATCGCTAAATGCAGGCTAACTTTGTAGACAAAATGGAATGCTTAGTTGACGCTAATTAGCGAGAAATTTTTTCGAACCTAACTCGTCGCAAGTTATCCGCTAATATAATCGCAAATCTGTCACATTTTGTAGCAAATCTATAGCTAATATTTGAATATTCTTAATCAAATTTGTAAGAATTTTGTCGCTAAACAATAGCTATTTTAAACGAGAAAGTAGAGTTATGATGTAGTCGCTAACTTGCTAGGAAATAATATGTAATCAATTAGTTGTAATACTATCACAAAATATCATCGCAATTTCCTTTTAAACTAGTAACAAATCGATAGATATCTCATAAATGTTTTAGTCGCAATAGAGTCTTTAATTTGTCACCATCATCAACAGCAAGTATGTCGCTATACTAAAATAAACCTCATTATTTTTTTTATTTTAGTCATTAAACTAAAAAATATCACATACAGAATAAATTAGTTCATCAAAATTATATACGTTTAAAAAAGTTTGAACCATGTTTCAAGAAAGTAAGTATTGAAGCTTAACCTGATAATAACCAAGCATTTGGGCTTGATCAAATGCCTACTCTATCTTTTCAATAGCTCGAAATAAGATGACTTAATTAGTAAACTATGCAAGAAAAAGTGAAAAATATACATCTCGGTTCCTTATTTCACATTGAAAATTAAAAAAAAATGAAAAATGCAAATAGCAACTTCTAGATTCTCATTGTTTGCATCCTTATTTTCTTCATTAAACTTATATAGCAGCAGGAGTTTTGGCGGCATCAATAACAGGAGCATTAAGATTTTCAGTTTTAATTTTTATCATTTTATTCTCTTCGGTAATTTGTAGAGGAATACAATTATCTCCTCTTTCCATTGTTTGTTATCTAAACAAACAAAATAAAAAACATATTCAGCAATAATCAGTAATGCTTCAGAAGTTCGGCAATAACCAGAACAAAACACTGAAACAAGAAGAACAATAAATACCTAATCAGAAGTTCTAATAATCAACAGTCAGAACAATAATTAAAATTTTGATTAGAAGAATAAACACCTAATTAGAAAAATAATCAAATGCTGAAATAGGAAGAATAATAAACACCTAATCAAAAGTTCCAATAATCAAAATTCAGAATAATAATCAAAATTCTTATTAGAATAATAAACACCTAATCAGAACAATAATCAAATACTGAAACATAATGAACAATAAACACCAAATCAGAATAATAATCAAAACCCCTAATATTCAAAAATTCCAATAATCAAAATCCCAAATATTCAGAAGTTTCAATAATGAAAATCCTTAATCAGAACAATATTTATTTACCTGAGCTTGAACAGAGGTCAAGGAAGAGAAGAAGAAGAAGACCAGCGATAGAGAAGAAGAGGACGACCAGAGATAGCACCGTTGTGACCGTCTGACCGAGAGGGAAAAAGCAGTCGTCGTTGAGGGTCAGAGAAGCGCTGTCGCACTTCGTATTCGTCGTCGCTAAGGGTCGTCGACTCGTCATCACCAAGAGGCGAGAATCAGTGCAGCACCATCGTGACTCTGAGGCTGGTGAGTGATGACGGGTGTCATGAGGGTGGCTGGTGAGAGACATAGAGAGGGCTGAGAGGGAAAGGGTGACAGCGGTTGGTGAAAGGTAGGGAGAAGGCTGAGAGAGGAAAGTGGCGGCGCCATTCGTGAGCCGTGGGGGGACTGAGGGTGTGTGGCTACATCTTCTGGTGCTGAGAGAAGAGGGTCGTATGCCCCTTGTCCGTTGCAAAATGAAAACTAAGGGTGCCCTAGAATGTTTAGCCATGGTAGTGTGAATCACCGGGCCGGGTCCAGGTGACCCAAGCTATGGTCCGGTCTTGGTTTAGTTTTCTTGCCAAGTTTCATTTCTTTTCCCCGGGTCAGCCCCGGGCCACTTTAGGTCCGGGCCAACGTGGCCCAAATTGCTTCGGATCGGTCAGGACCATGTACATCCCTAATTCCATCCATCTGATGCAACCGAAAAGCTTATTTGGACTCCTCTATAACAAGTTGGCAAGTCCTAAACGATGTAGTATTGGATTTGACCCCTAAGTTATGCCAAACGACATCATTTTCTTCAAAATTTACAATGACCCTTCTCTGAAACGCTAATCAAATATTTTCTCTCCCTCCCACAACAGAATCAAACTCCTTTCTTCTTCTCGTTCTTCCATGGCACTGTGCTAAGTTCCATCACTACAACGACTCCCTTCGAGAATGACTAGTCTCCACGGTGAGCTGCGTTGTCGTCAACATTGACAGGGTCTATCAGAGAAGGAATTCCATAATAGAGGTAAGCAAAAACGAAGAGAAGAATCCATAGGAAATACTCTGGTTTTGGGTTAAGGTTGTTTTTGTATTTTTTTTGGTAGTTAAATAAGATTGTTTATGGTTTTTTCTGTAGATTTTCATGTTGCTGTTCTGCAGTTTGTAGTAGGGTTTGATGAGAACTCGTTTTCTTGTTGGCTAGGGTAAAGTTGATTGTTTGATTAAAGGTTGTTTGTTATTCCTAATTGATGTTCAAGATTGTTATAGTTTGAGTTTGACGTGTTAGTGGTAATGTGGTCTAGGATTGAGTACATTTACTATTGAAAGGAGGGGTTTATATTTTGCTTGTGGTTTTAATAATGTTCTTGATGATGCTGAGCCTGATCATGAATTTTTGTTCAATTTGTAGATGGATAGTTTTCTCATTATCATCATATATCACCATGGAGGGTCATTTAACACGGAGCTAGCTAGAAGTGTGTCTTACGGTGCGGGACATTTTTGAGTTGTTTAGACTTGATGTAGACACATTGGATGTCTTCTTAGTTTGAGACTACCAAAAGCACATTGGGTATGACAATGTGACTAAATGTTGGGGGTTGGTTTCTGATAGGCCTATGAAGAGTGGTCTTAAGTTATCACATATGATAAAGAGCTCATGGAGATGTGTTTTCATGCTCAAAGGAACAAAAGAGTTATCCATGTATACTATGAGCATGGATTCTCTGAACCTGTTTTAATGAAGAAGAAGAAGAACCAGTGTCTAAAAAAAGGAGTTGATGATCTTAGAACCAATTTCCAACTCAAACCTGAATAGCACCACCCCAAAATCAATTTCTACAACAAGCCAAGTCCAGAACCAATCCACACAATTAGCTCCACACCAAGTGGGCCCAGAAGTGGATTTTCACACCTTTAGCTTAGTTTATCTTATTTTTGTAATTTTTAATTATTAGTAATATCTTTTAGGTCGAGTGTTTACTATAAATAAGGGACTTCCTTCCTCCTGAGGATTATGCCTCCCAGGAGGGGAGAAGCACAGACACATTACACCTTCTTAAAGCATGAGCAACTAAACCTCCTAAGTTAAGGATAGCAGCTCTGCTCATTCCTATGGATTAATATAATTACTTCTTCTGCTTTAATACATGTTTGATTCCATTCTATGATGTATTTTTGTTCTTTATCTTTATGAATCTGGGGTGAAACAAGAGTATGACCCCTTATTCTACATGAGCTTTTGCGAAGCGTTAGCCAGATAGTATTGAGTTACAGCTTGAGAGTACATCACAGGTTCCAAGAGAGTACCTGGGCTAATTGGGATACGTGACATAAAATCCCATTAGTCATGGGTAATTGAGGTCTCTGTGGCGTTAAGGCTAGAATACAGAGCATCATTCTTCGATCCGGAAGATTTGACCTTGTCTGTGGCGTTTTGAATTAGATCACTAGAGACTGAATTGCGTAAGCTTCACCCTCATTCAGATTGGATGACCATTAGCACCGGTGTGTGATCTGGATCAGAGGAGATTAATAACCACTAGCTCTGGCTTTAATCACTTACAGCCTTGCCATTGAATGGATCATATATTGTTAAAGTAGTCAGTAAGAAGTATTAATCCAGAAGAACTGGCATCTCCAAGGCCTTAACTAATTTCTTATTATTGTTCTACATTAATTCAATATTGCTTTCTTTATTGTTTTGTTTATGTGCCTACAACAACAATTATCTTTTTTATTCGCTTGACTAAGATCTGCAAGATAACCACAGCTTTCTCTATCCAACAATCCTCGTGGGATCGACCCTCACTCACCTGAGGTATTACTTAGACAACCCGGTGCACTTGCCGGTTCAGTTGTGCGAGTTTTAATTTCGCGCACCAAGTTTTGGGTGCCGTTATCGGGGATTGTTCGAGATTGACAACTATCAGTTGTCTTGTTACTTAGATGAGGTACTTTTAATTAACTTTCTTTTAATTGTGTTTTCTTCTTGATATTCAAAAAAATTGTTCTTGTTGCTTTCTTGAAACTTTTATTTCCATCTTGATTATCTTTTCTTGTTTTTTTCTTAGTGTTTGAACTATTCTTGCTATTTTTTGTTGTTTGATTTTAAAATTTTTAAAGTTTGATATCTTTTAGTGTTTTTTCTTTAAATTTTCAAAAATTAATACTATTTATCTTTCCCTTTTTAAATTTCAAATTTTCTTGATATCTTATTTTAATTTTCAAATTTCGTGTCTTGTTGGTTTTTCTTCTTTTTGAATTCCAAAATTTTTTAAAAAATCCTTTCTTTTAAATTTCGAAATTTTTAACTTAAATTCTTGAATCTTTATCTTATCTTTATAAAAATTCAAATTTTAAAATTGGTGTTTCTTGTTAGTGATTTTTAAATTTTCAAATCATATCTTATCTTTCTTGATTCTTGATCTCTATCTTGTTTATCTTTTGATTTTCAATTCTCACTTTAGTTATCTTATTTTTAATTCCAAAATTTTAAGTTTTCTATTTTCTCTTTATTTCCTTTTAAAATTTTAAAGTTTGGTGTCTGTTAGTAACCTTTTTACTTAAATTTAATTTTCTTGCTTATCTTTTCTTCTTTGATCTTTATCTTATCTTTTTCTTTGGTTTTAAATTTTGTTATCTTATATTTCTTTTAAATTCAAATTTTAAAAGTTTAGTATTTTGTTAGTTATTCTCTTTTTCAATTTTGAATTTTAAAATCTTTAAATTTTTAAAATCTTATCTTATATTGTTTCTCTCTCTCTTGACTTTTTCAAATTTTGAATTTCAAAATCTTTCTTTGACTTTCTCTTTTTAATTTCAAAATCTTCAAAATCAAATCTTCTATCTTAAATTTCTAAAATCTTGTCTTATCTTGTTTGACTTGTTCTTCCTAAATTTAAATTTTAAAATCTTTGATTGACTCTTTCTTTTTAATTTTTAAAAATTTTCAAAATCAAATCTTTTATTTTATTTTCAAATCTTGTTAGTTAATTATTTGTCTTATCTTGTTTTAATTTCAATAGTTTGGTGTTATCTTTTACTTTCTTTTTGAATTTCAAAAATTTTTAAACCTCTTTCTTTCTAATTATTTTTTAAATTTTCGAATTTTCTAAGTTATTTTTATTTTATTTTATTTATTTTTGAATTTTTTATTTTATTTATTTTTCTATTTCATTTAATTATTTTCGAAAAAAAATTTGAATTCTTATTTCTTTTGGATATTTCACTAGAAGTTTTCTATACCTTGACATAGAGACTCCCACTTTTCTTTGTCTCTTGTTTGTACAGGAACACTAAAATCACTATGGATCCGAATGGGGGTGCACAATCCAGAAGAACTTTGGAAACCTATACAGCTCCCACTCTTGACTTCTATGGAAGGAACAGTAGTGTACCTCCCATTAGAATAGACAACTTTGAGCTCAACCCACAATTAGTCATTCTAGCGCAACAAAATTGCCAATTTCATGGACTCCCACAAGAAGATCCCATCAAGTTCATATCTGATTTCCTGCAGATTTGTGATACTTTTGGAGTGGATCCTGACGTCTATAGGCTGATGCTCTTTCCGTTCGCTCTGAGAGATCAAGCAAAGGACTGGTTGGAAGCTCAACCTAGAGAGAGCTTAAACACATGGGGTAAAATTGCGAATAAGTTTCTGACTATGTACTTTCCACCAAGGAGGTTAACCGAGTTTAGGCTAGCTATTCAGAACTATAAGCAAGGGGAGAGCGAATCCCTCTATAATGCTTGGAGGAGGTACAAACTAATGCTCAGAAGATGCCCCATCGAGATGTTCACACATTGGGCCAAGATGGACATCTTCTATGAAGGTCTCCCTGAGATGGCCAAGAGGTCATTGGATCACTCTGTAGGTGGTTCTCTGCACATGAAAAAGACACCCAGAGAGGCAGATGAGCTCATTGAGATGGTTGCCTATAGCCAGTACTTATACTCATCTGAGAGGACTCCGGTAAGCAAGGGAGCTCAGAAAGTAGAGACTGCAGAGACAGAGAGTGCTAGGAAAAAAGTAAAATGCCCTAGAGAGGGTAGTATGGAAGTTGACCCCTTTCCAGTTACTTTGGACACTCATCCTGTATTACCCAAGGCCCCAGAATACAGAGCCAAACTACCATACCCTCAAAAACTTCAGAGACTTCTTGACACTCTTCCCAGTTACACAGAGGTGAATCCAGGAGAAGAGTGTAAGACCCTCATCATGACCAAGGAGACTGAGCCTAAGGTGGCACACACTGTTGAGGGACTAAATGAAGAAAAGGCTCAAGAAGAGGCTGGAAGCACACTGTTACATGCCCCCCTTGTGGAAAGAGGGCCTGAAGTGCCACTCCCCCAAAAGCCCCAAATGGAGACCAAGGACGTGAACCACTCACAATCCTTGGAAAGCTCTAAGAATTTGTAAATCAATATTACTTTTGATGAGGATTTGAAGCAAAGGCCTCTCTGCTACAGCACTCGTGAAGAGCTTGCCCACTGAAAAAGAAGCAGAGAAAAGCATAGAAGGTGAGTTTATTGAACCACCAATTCAAGAAGTTCTTGATAATGGGTACACTCCAACCATCACACAACAACCAAGTCATGAATTCATGGTGGTGAAGATAATCAAAGAAAGCCCTGAAAAGGAGATTGTGACCAAGGAACCAGAGATGATATCCATGAAAAAGAAAAGATCTGTAAGAAACAATCAAACAATACAACCCCTACCTTAACAAGCAAGGAGAAGCAAGCTGATAACAATAAAAAAAAGCTTGTTAGGAGAAATTCAAATATGAGGGCACTAATCTTCTCCTCTTCTCCTATGGAGTCATTTATTTTAACAAACTGGAAGAAGAGGAAGAAAATTCAACAATCAAGTATCAAGTTGATGACATTAAAGAAGCGCTTGTTGGGAGGCAACCCAACTATAAGTATCCCTTAGTTTAATTATGTTTTGATTTCAGTTTTCTTTTGAATTTCTTTTAGTAAATCTTTCTTCGTCCTTGATTTTCATAGTTTTCCTAGCTTTGATAATGTTTGTGATCATGCACAGTTTTTAGAACAAGGATAGATGAACCCAGAATGGAGAACAGAACACCCTGGAGGGTGCCCCTTACTGGCGTTCAACGCCAGAAGGGAGAAGAAAGCTTGGGCATTCAACGCCCATAAGGGAAGCAGTTCTGGCATTCAACGCCAAGAGGGGACCAAGTTTTCTTTACTTGGGGACAAGCAAACTTTTTAAGTTTGGTGTTGAAGAGTGAGCTCTAGGTGTATAGTATCATCAATAGCACCAAAGGAAGATAAATCATCTTCATAGAAGAGCACAGCTTGAGCAACCATCAGCACTAAGGTGGTTGATTTTCATTCCCCCTTCCTTTCTATTTTTCAGTATTCTATTCTATTTTCTGTTTTCTATTCTAGCTCTTGCATAATCACTATTAGGATTTTCTTTGCTTTCTAGTCTAGTAGTTCAATTTTGAAAATTTTCTGGGTAGAAGATTTCTCATACATTACTCACTAAAGCTCAAAAAGAAAATTTTTGAAAAAGAAGTAATAAAATACATAAGATTTTGAGTTATATCATGAGTTATTTCAATTACTTTGATGTGGTGGCCTTGCCTTTACTTTCTGAATGTATGAATTAACTGTGCATATTTGACATTGAAGTTAAGCATGTTGACTCTTGAAAGAATAGTGAATTTAGAAAAATATTATTGGTTATCTGAAAAATAAAAAATATTGATTCTTGAAGTAAGAAAAAGTAAAAAAAAAAAAGAATTAAATTAAAAAGAGAAAGCTCAAAAGAAAAAAGACAAAAACAAGGATCTAAGGCTTTGAGTATAAATGGTTAGGAGGGTCAAAATTGGCCTAAAAAGCTCAAATGAGTTGTTATCCCTAACTAAATGCTTGTGGTGTGAAGGTGTCAAGTATAAAGCTTGAGACTGAGTAGTTAAAGTCGTGATCCAAAGCAATAAAAGAGTACGCTTAAGAACTCTGGGCACCACTATCTAGAAATTTAAGCAAAGCTAAATTCGAATCAAAAGGGTTCTCCCAATTAAGTTCCTGTGGCGTTTATGTATCCGGTGGTAATACTTGAAAACAAAACGCTTAGAGTCACGACTAGGTTCAAAGGGGCAAAGAACCAAAACAAAAAGAAGCTGTGTTCAAGAATCAAGAAAAGCTAAAAGAATAGAAACAATAATATCATCTGAATTCTAGTTCCAAGGGATGCCAATACTTCTGAGCTTCAAAGGAAAGTGAGATGCCAAAACTGTTCAGAAGTAAAGAGCTAATAGCACCATTCAATTATTTGGAACTGAGCTTCATGGAAAACTCTAAGACTTGTTGTATCTTTTTCTTCTTTTTAGTCCTACTTATTTTTGGTTGCTTGAGGACAAGCAACAGTTTAAGTTTGGTGTTCTGATGAGTGGATATTTTATACCCTTTTTGGCACTATTTTCTTAGTATTTTTTAGTTATAATTTACTAAGTTCTAGTAAGTTTTAGTAGGTTTTAGTGCAAAAATTACTTTTTGGATGATACTTGGAGTTTTTGTGTTTTTCTTACGATTTTAGGTAATTTTTGGGTGAATTTGGCAAGTTTTGGCAAAGTCTGATTCAGAGGCAAAGAAAGGATAGCAGATGCTGTCAAATCCTGACATCCATGCATTCAAATGAGCATTTCTAGAGCTACAGAGATCCAATTAATACGCTCTCAATGGCGTTAGAAAGCTAACTTTCAGAGCTTTTCAGAAATATATAATAGTTTATACTTTTCTTTGGAAAGGACAGCCCAAAATGGGCGTTGAACGTCCAACTTATCCCCTTTCTGGCGTTCAACGCCCAAACAGGACCAACCTCCCACGTTGAACGCCTAAACTGGCGTTCAACGCCACCAAGGGAGCAAGGAAGCAGCGTGGACACTCCCTAGTGGGTGTTCAATGCCCACTGAACCAAGTTGGATGCCAAGCTCAGCCCAAACACTCACCAAGTGGGCCCAGAAGTGGATTTTCGCACCTTTAGCTTAGTTTATCTGATTTTTGTAATTTTTAATTATTAGTAATATCTTTTAGGTCGAGTATTAACTATAAATAAGGGATTTCCTTCTTCTTGAGGATTATGCCCCCTAAGAGGGGAGAAGCACAGACACATTACATTACACCTTATTAAAGCATGTGCACTAAACCTCCTAAGTTAAGGATAGGAGCTCTGCTCATTCCTATGGATTAATGTCATTACTTGTTCTGCTTTAATACATGTTTGATTCCATTCTATGATGTATTTTCGTTCTTCATCTTTATGAATCTGGGGTGGAACGAGAGTATGACCCCTTATTCTATATGAGCTCTTGCGAAGCCTTAGCCGGATAGTATTGAGCTATAGTTTGAGAGTAAATCACAGGTTCCAAGAGAGTACCTGGGCTAGCTAATTAGGATACATGACATGAAATCTCGTTAGTCATGGGTCATTGAGGTCTCTGTGGCGTTAAGGCTAGAATACAGAGCATCATTCTCCGATCCAGAAGATCTGACCTTGTCTGTGGCGTTTTGAGTAGGATCACCAGAGACTGAATTGCGTAAGCTTCACCCTCTTTCAGATTGGATGACCATTAGCACCGGTGTGTAATCTGGATCAGAGGATATTAATGACCACTAGCCCCGGATTTAATCACTTACAGCCTTGCCATTGAATGAATCAGTCATTGTTAAAGTATTCAGTAAGAAGTATTAATCTAGAAGAACAAGCATCTCCAAGCCCTTAACTAATTTCTTATTATTGTTCTACGTTAATTCAATATTGCTTTCTTTATTATTTTGTTTATGCGCCTACAACAACAACAATTATGTTTTTTATTCGCCTGACTAAGATCTGCAACATAACCACAGCTTGCTCAATCCAACAATCCTCATGGGATCGACCCTCACTCACCTGAGGTATTACTTGGACGACCCGGTGCACTTGCCGGTTCAATTGTGCAAGTTCTAATTTCGCACAACAACAGTCTCAGATTGAAATCCAACTTGAACTTAGTCAACCTATCTTGTCAGAAATAGATGACTCTCAATAGGTTCAAAATATTAAATGATATTGATTTTATTAAATAAATATTCTTATCAATTTTACTAATCATTTTACATATTTCTATTCATAGGTTTCATCCACTCCTGTTAGGCCAACAAAACTCCCTCCCAAAAGAACGTTGTCCAAAGCCACAAAATTAACTTTAAAAAGCACTATATATACAACCACCCAACCAACCAGCAATCCATTAGCAAGCACCCCACCTGCAAGGAATAGTCCACTTAATCCTATACAAGGTGCAACATAGGGGACTACTTCAAAACTTGCAAACTTCTTGAAGTTTGTACCCACTCCTGGATTCAAGCCACCCAGAATAAAAAAAATGATGACTTAAATTATTATGTATATAGAACAATTAGTGTCTTTGTCCATCTATTTTGTTTGAATTATTTGATTTCAATGCTTTCTTAATTAGGATCTTATGGCGTTACAAGGCCTTAATTATGGTAGCTTTGACATTATAGATGAACAATATTTCTTGGTGAACAATATTTTGGCTGTATTTTTTTATATTATGGAGATAAATTATAATATAGATGAATGGATTAGTATTTATATTGTTTCTCTAGTTCCAAAATATGCAAGCACAGTAATATCAAACACTTTAATTTGCATTTCTTTCAAATAGAAAAAAGGTACGAATACAGGAACAACATATGCATATAACATGTCATTTGTTTTTCGCAAGATACAACTGGCTAAATTGTCTATTTAACTTTAAGAAAAGAACAACTACTATAATCAGCAGCATACATACAAACACTAAAGTCTCACCCATTTTTAGAACCTTAATTTCAGACTCCAAACTTCCAAGTTTCTAAACAATCTTAATCTTTCAGTCTTCATTGTCAATTGAAGGACTTGTTCTACCATTAGATGTTATCACATTTTCTTCCTGAATTTTATCTGCCCATAGAAATAGCTCACACCACCTCTTACCTACAGTCTATACCCAAATTCAAAAAGATTGAAAGTGAATAAACCATGTTTATACCCAAAAAGACAGCAAATAAGAACAACCACTTACATTGTAGTTTGAACAACCGAAAAAGGGCCTCTTTGGGTTAGGATTTGTCCTTGACCATCGCAGCATTGGTCTTGACTCGCACCCACACCAATATGGTAAACACGAATCTCTATTTCTAGTCATTCTCCTAGCAATGCTTCTTCTATTAGAGCGGGGGTTGTTCGAGCTCACAGCTGCGTCTAATCATAATTGTGTGGCTTTGAAGATGGAGAAGAGAAGAGAATGTAACAGAAGAGAAGAGAAGAGAAGATAACAGAAGGAAGAGAAGAGAAGAAATGAGATATTGCAGAAAGTGATCTTTAAATTTAGGGATTAGGATTTTTAACTTTGATTTAGGGACCAAATTACACCAAAAAAATTTACTAATCCATATCAATTAACTGTTACCTGGCCAGTATGTCACGGAGGAGTTCAGATCAGTTTTCTGATTGCGCCAGATGAACAGAATGTGTCTAAAGAATGACTCTGAATCTCGGAGTGCAACTTCAGAGATGAAAATGGATAACTATTAATTTTAGAAATTATTTTAAATTTCAAATATAATTTTAAAGACCTCTTTAAAATTTAACTCAAATTTTCTAACTCAATTTTACATACTAATATACAGTTATCTAAATTACTTTAAATATCTCAAAATATTAAAAATCAGCCTAAGAATATTTTTTACTCTTTGAATACATTAAAATAGTAAAAAATAATTAAAAATTAAATTAAACTAGTGAAACTTTATATATAATTATATGATTCAAATTTATTTCTTTCAGTATTAGCTAGTCTAAAACCAATCATTTCACGGAACAGTTAGTTGAGCCTTATCCTCAAATCATAAATCATATTTAGTAAATTTTATGGTATCTTTTATCGTGGTGTTTAAATTGTTTAATTTACTTTTAAAAATAAATAATAAAATATTTAAAATAAAAATAAAATATTTAAAATTTATTAAATATTATTTATTTATTATTTTTAATAAATTAGATACAATATAATAAATACCATAATATTTATCATTATAAAATCTAAAAAATAATAAACAATAAAAAAGTTTTTTAGTGTCTATGATTTTTTATTTTTGTGTCTAAATTACTTAAAAATAGAAATAAAAAAATAGAACTCATTTTTTTATTTTTGAATTTTATATCTAAATTTTACCATAAAAAGCACCTAAACAATAAGTTAATATTTGATGATATATTTCAAAGTAAATCAATTATTCATTATTATGCTTGTTGATTTTTCTTGATTTATTTATTTTTCTGGTCAAACTGGTGCATGGCAGTGGCTAATTCATGTCATTGTCAAAGAACTGATAATAATAAATAATTTCGGGGAGCTTAACTGACAGATTAGGACGATATGATGTGGGGACAACAATGGATTCTTGAAGACAATAAAACACATGAATGCGTTTGGACAAAATAAGATACACGTGAATAATCTCGAAGCCATTAACACGCCTGCTTCCTCCGATCCATCAAATAATTGGACCTTTCAAGTTCATGAACTAATTTATATTCAACAATATATTTTGCTAGTTGTCCTCAAAAAATGTTCTTTTTAAATTTAAATTAATTAAATTTCATCGTAATATTTAAGAGTTAAGTACGATTTTGATCTCTAACATAGAAGTCGAAAATTTATTTTGTCTTTGACCTTTTTTTCGCTATAAAATTGTCCCAAAAGTTTCAGTTTATTTTAAAATCGTTATTTTTATCAAATTTTTTATTTTTATTATTATTTTATTCCTAATTAAAAAATTATAAAATAAAATTAAAAAAAAGAAAGAAAGAAAGGGAATAACAGATGGGGGAAGAAAGAGAACCGGCCGGGGAGAACGAGAGGGGGGAGGGGGAAGAAAGAGAGTCGCGCCGGAGGGGGGTGTGGAAAAGGTGGCCGTCGCGCTGCCGCCTGTGATGGAGAGTGGGGAATCTCCATGCCGCCACCGCTACCGCTTCTTCCTTGCCGTTTTCATTGCAATTCGCAGTGTCGCCACCACTACCGCAACCCTTTCCACTGCACGTGATCCGCCACCACCACCGCATCTCTCCTCTCCTCTCGATTTGCAGTTCACTGCCGCAACCCCTCCTCTCCCACCACCGCCGCAGCCCCTCTCCTCTCTGCTTCTGATTTTGCTTTTGTTGTTGCTTTGATTTCATTATTCATTCTTGTCGTTGGTGTTGTTCTTCTAATTGTTGTTGTTTCATTGTTATTGTTGTTTTACTGCTTCTGCTTTCTGCTTCTGCATGCTGCTTCTGCATTCTGCTTCTGTTTCTGCATTTTGAGGAAGATGGGGAAAGGCATTTTCGTCCGAAGGACGATTTTTAAACAAACTGAAATTTTAGGGACCATTTTGTAGCGAAAAAAGGTCGAAGACGAAATAAATTTTCGGCATTTACGTTAGGGACCAAAATCGTATTTAACCCTAATATTTAATTAAGAATTTTTTTTTTGGGATAAATAATTAAGATTTCTTTATATATATATATATATATATATATATATATATATATATATACTATAATTTTTTTTTGGGGTATCAAGCCCAATCCCTTGAGTATAAGGGGGACACCAAGATTGCGAGAACCGAACTGATCAATAAACTGGTAAGATAACTGATTTACTAGTTCAATGGTTCGACCGAAGTTCAACGGGATTCAACCGGTTTAATTAAATATTCATTAAAAATTTAATATATAATTTCAAATATTTAAATTTGATCATTTCTAACCTAATGAAATCCAAAATTTCAAAATTTACCATAATGTTCTACAACCAAAAAAAATATTAACAACAAAATCTCCAACTAAATACAGGCACTAACCATCACTAATCAGTAATCATCAGAAAATCAGCAACAAGCCAACAATATATCATCAAGCAACAACATCATCATCATTTTAAAAAATCAACAATTCAAAATAAGCAAACATTAACAAAATCAACTCAGCAACTCAGAATCAAACCCCGCAATTCACAATTAAACCCAACTCCAATTCAGAAATAAATAAAGGCACTAATCATCACTAATCAATAATCATCAGAAAATCCACAAGCAGCCAACAATATATCATCAAGCAACAACATCATCATCATTTCAGAAAATCAGCAATTTAGAATAAGCAAACATCAACAAAATCAGTATTATTAACTCAGCAACTCATATTAAACCCAAATAACTCATAATTAAACCCAACTCCAATTCAAAATCAAAGGCACCAATCATCACTGATCAATAACCATCAGAGAATCAACAAGAAGCCAACAACATATCAGTAACAATATCATCATCATTTCAGAAAATCATTCTAGAATCATAAATCAACCATCAACAAGATTATTCCAGTTTCATAAAATAAGTAAGAGACTATGTACTCATTCACAATTTTAGACATAATAAAAATTTTGATGCCAAATGTAATTATATTTGTCCTGCATCTGTCTGCTTTCGAGTGAAGTGATTTGCAAATATGAAGACTGGGTCCTGCATCAACACTCAGAGTGCTTACTGCTTACCGACGGCGAGGAGGAAGGGGAGTGACGGCGATGACAGAGGAGACGGCCACACCGGCGAACAGAGAGAGAGAGCGCTTGAACAGAGGAGACGGCGCGACGGCCACAGAGCTTCCACACGATGGCGAGGGAGCTTCCTACGACGGCGACACAGCTTCCTAGGACGGCAACGGAGCTTTCACGGCGCGACACCGACGAACAGAGGACAGGAGATGCGGTGGCTGTGGGTTCCGCGGGGCTGTGGAGTTGCGGGGGTTGCGGTGGGTGCAGCGGCTGGGTGCTGCGGGGCTGGGGGAGATGCAGTGGCTGTGGGTTCCGCTAGGGTTATTTTCTGTTCTTCCAATTGAGTTTTTGAGAGAGGAGAGGAGTCGATTTAGGGCTTTGTTTCATTTAGGCAATTAGGCTTTTTTTTTTTTAGAGCCAAAAAACCGTAAAAAAACTGGACGATTCTCCCGGTTCATCGGTTTACTGTCGGTTCGACTGGTTTTTTCCCAATTTTTTACCAGGCAATTTCTGACTTTATCCGAACCGGCTAGATGATCGGTTCCCGATTTTTTCGATTGAACTGGCCGATCCGGTTCGGTTTTCAGAACCATGGGGACACAAAAAATAGCCAATTCTTTCTAGCAAGCAAAGTAGCAAAACTGCATTCCCATCTTTTAAGGAGAATCGCACTTGGAGACATAGTTAAGATTTAGAAATCTTATCCATCTGTACCAACTGATTTCAATGGTTATGTTATATAAATTTAAATGAATATAGAAAAAACTTTTAAAATGAAAATGTTAATAAAATTTTAATAATATTTAAATAAATTTATAATTTTATTATACGTAAATTTTACTATCTTGATTCAATAATAATTAAAATATTATATTATTATTTTATTATTTTTTTTATTTTAGAAGATTTCGATCCTAATAAATTTAAAGTTTAATTACTCTGTTGGTCTCTATAGTTTTGTGAAATTTTCAATTAGGTCCCTATACTTTTTTTCTTTTTAACTGGGTCCCTGCACTAATTTTTTTTTAATTAAGTCTCTCTTAATAGTAATTGGCTTAATTTTATAGAGACCCAACTAAAAAAAAGAATTGGTATAGGGACCTAAATAAAAGGGAAAAAAAAGTGTAAGGACCCAATTAAAAAAAAAATTGGTGCAAGGACTCAATTAAAAGGAAAAAAAGTATAGGGACCTAATTAAAAATTTCGCGAAATTATAGGGACCAACAGAGTAATTAAACCTAAATTTAATAGCTAGTTTCATATAATATTTTAGTACAGAGAGTTTTAGACAAATATAAATTTTATATAAATAAATTTCACATTAATTTAATATAAATATTTTTAACATGTAAAGCATGGACGAAATTAGACGAAATATTAAAAAAAATAAAAAATATTTTTATAATAAAATAAAATTAAAATAAAATTTTAAAAAAGATTAAACTATAATTTATATGTAAAAAATTAAAATTTAGTACCATCAGCCCCCTCCACACTATTAGACTCTGCCTCTAATATAAAGGTTGATAATAACGACGTCATTGTAAAACTTTTTATATGTACATCAATTACATATTATTACATTTACATAAATAATCACTTTTTATATCTACTACATGAGTAAATTATCATTAAAAAAAACTGAATATAATTAAATAACTGAATAAAAAATATATAATAAGTTGTACTATATAGTGGTAATTTGACATCATATATATATATTCTCTTTATATATATAAGATAGTTTTAATAATCGAATTGAATCGGTGGGTTGAATTAAAAATTGGTTACTAACGATCAAATTTAAATAAAATATTGATTGATAGTGAACCCATAAAAAAAAGTTAAATCAATTAATTTTTTAATAATTAATTGGTTTAAAATAATAAAATAAAATAAATTAAATTTTTAAATATTTTTTATATAAGGAAAGGAAATCATATATGAAAATGTTTTAGAAAATTGTCATGAGTGAAGAAAATACACAAAAAAAAAGGAAAAAAAACGACAAAGAAAAACAAGTACATTCTTATTATATCTAGTTATATATATTAACAATTATAAATTTTCAAAATATAAATAATTGATCAATAATTGAACCTGGAGAATTCATCATCATGAAAGAGTGCTTCGTGACTTTATAGCTCCCTGATGCTGGGGCGGTCTTCCTTTCTTTCTTGTTTTGGTCCTTTTGTAATTTTTTCTTAGTCACAAAAAAGAAAAAAGAAAAGAGATCAAGCGAGAGTTAATTAAGATGTTGTCTTTTATATTAATGAGTAGACCTCTTGAAAGTGGTAAATTTAGTGTTTGTTTGAGTGTTATTATTTTAATAATAATTTTTTTTTATTTTTTAGTGTATTTAACAAATTTGTAATAATAAAAATAAAAATACTAAAAAAATAAAAAAATATATATCTTTTTTTAAAAAATATTTTTTTTTCTTTAAAAAAATATTTTTTATATAATAAATAAACAAAAAAATACTTTTATATCGTTATATCCAAACATAATTAATAAATAAAAAATTTTTTTGTATGAAATACTCAAAAATAAAATTACTTTATTTTTTCATAAAATTTTTTAAAAAAATAACTTAACAAAAGATATTTTTTTAAAAATTCACCCAAACAAGTTCTTAGATCCATTATAATAATAATAATTAGTTTACTTTAAGAAAGTTAAGGGTTAGGTCCTTTAATTTATTTGATAATAGATTAGTTTAGATTGACTTTTAAAAAAAATATTTATTTTTTTAATAGATAAAAGTTATTCACATTCAAATAATTTTTTTAAATTTAAATATTAAAAATATTTTTTATTTTATTTTTTCTAAAAATAAAATATTGGCTCTGTTTGAATTGATTTTTTTTAAAAATACTTAATTTATTTATCTTTTTTTTAAATATTTTTTTTAATATGAAAAAACTATTTTTATATTTGAATAGATTTTTAAAAAAATTTAAATATTAAAAATATCTTTTTTTAGTAAGATATTATTAATTTTTAGAAAATGTAAATAATTTATTTTTTAAATAAAAATATTTTTTTAAAAATGTATTTAAATAAATTTAAAATTTAAAAATATTTTATTTATAAAAAAGTATTATTTTTATTAAAAAAATTCCAAACTAAGTGTTGGCCTTTAAAAAATTTAAATAATTTACTTTTTAATAAAAATATTTAAGAAATTATATCTAAAATTTAATAAAAATATTTTATTTTTTATAAAAATATGTTTTTCACTCAAATAAGTGAATCCAAACTAATCCAATAACAAATTAAGGGAAGTGGCACGCACATACCTTTGAAGCATCAAGCATGGCATATGGAGGCGTGGGATATGACGGCACTAAGCGACATGAGAGTTCAGAAGTGTAATAATTAAATCTTTGTAAGAATGAGTTGATGGTTGAAAATGAATGAAATTATGAATTGAATTTTGTGATATGCTTTCGGCTGCATCCATCATCCCTTACGTCAATCTTTGCGGCTATTATATTATTATTATTTTTATTATTATTATTATTATTCTCTTTTGCTCTTTGTCTCCTCTACTTTCATGCACCCATTCTTGGATGAACGATTGGAATCTTATTTTCCATGACTTAGATCTGGACGAGAGCACGACAAACAACTTAAAAGACCAAATAAAAGAATGAAAAATAAGACTGATTAACACGTGGTTGCTTTTCTTATAATAATAAAGCCTTTGAGTGCCGACGGAAAAGTCAAGACACAAATCGGTTCTAATATCACTTGGATTTTAAAGAAGCAAGAGGATGTCCGAAATTGAGGAGATTCAAACAATAAATTATTATTTTAATCCCCAAAACATTTAATTTTTTATAAGATAACTTCGGGAAAAAAAGAAATGAAGTATATATTAATCTTTTAATAAAGATTGTTGCTGTCCAATCAGCATTTGCCAAAAACAGGAGTTTATAATGAGTACTTTTTGTAAAAATCATGCCTCGAGTTGCTGTCCCTTGTAAACAACGCATGATCCTTTTAACTACTTTCTAGTGCTCTAGAGTTTGGCAATTTGTTCGGTACCTGAGGGTCCTTGAGTGCTCGACGGGTCGGATGATGCGGAGAGAATGAGCGGGTGAGGTCTTGAACAGACTTGGAGTGGGGGGTAGGGGTGTCAGCTGAGAGATGGTGACGTCGGAGACGGCGTGGACGATGAAGGTGGCCACCTGTAAGAACACTTCAGTGATCAAGTCAGTGTCCGTACGGAATGATAGCCAAATTAGGTAAGATGTTATGTACCTTAGGGGGAGAGCTGACCTCTCTCCTTATATATTGTGCTGGGTGGGCCAGGAAACTTCTATGAGCTGTCCTAGTCCACGTGGAGGTCAGGTCGTCCTAGCTTCAGGGTCGGGGGTCTCGGGTGCTGTCTCAAGGGTATTGACCCGACCGGTCTAGGCGTGATGACTTGAGCCGCTGTGGCAGGTCGCGCGGGCTTCGGGTCGGGTGTGGTGGACCGACCCGTCAGGTTGCCTTTTTTGAGGCTGGTTCGGGGCTTGGGTCGGAGGTGGTGCTCCGACCCGTTAGGTAGGCGGGCTGGACTGTAGCAGACCGTAACAGTGCCCCCAACGTGCTAGCCTTGAGGTTTGGAGCTCGGGGCTGGGGGCGTTTGATTTACTCTCCGCATCAGGACGTGTCTTCTTTTCCGGGAGCTCGTTAATAGCGTCCGTGTTCTTCACGCGTGGCTGGCTCATTTTTCCCTTGGGGCTGTCTCCTTGGCTTCCGCGCCGGGCATTAAATGCTCATTATTTCATGATTTGAAAGTTGCGTGAAGTGACGATTGTGCCCCTGTCTTTTGGCGCTTTTTTTGACGGTTTATGTCTTTGGGCCTGACCTTTTTATTTTTATAACTTCTTCTTCACTCTTCTTTTCCTCTCCTTCTGTTTTTTCCTATCATTGTTGCTTCCATTCTTCTCCCTGTTTTTGCTGCTACCTCAATCTTCTTGTTGCTGTTTCAACCTGCTGCTTCATTCTTCGGATTCCTTTTTGATTTTCTGCGGATTCTTCCTGCACTTTCCTGGTATGTTGTTTTTGCAGCTTTTCCTGCTTTTTGTTTTTCTTTGGCTTTTCCTTGAGCGTTTTCCTTTGTGCATGCCTGGGTTTTATTTGTTTTGGCCGTGTCTTCTTTTAGAGGGGGTGCCACTGAGTGTTTGTTTTAGCTTTTGATTAAGTTTTGGGTTAGCATAAGGGTGCATGGGGGTAGTTCAGGGAATTGTAGCTTGTTTTTACTGTTCTTAGGGTTCTCGACCTCTCGTGCTGACTGAGTGGTGCCCCATTGTAGGTATGGCCGAGTGTCCTGTGGTTTCGAACATGGCTCAGCGGCCGTTAGCCGATCTGGTCGACCAATATGCCTGGGTTACTTCCGACGTGAAGGATACCCCGTCCAGGGTTACCTGCGAGAGCCTCCAAGAGCTTCGTCAGGCTGGGCTCTTGTGCAGAGGAGGTCCGAGGAGGCGCTCTATCAGGTTTACGTCCTTGCTGCCCGGGAACGTGTTTGCCACAAAAACTTAGCATCTCTACGCGTGGTTGATTGGTTGTGGGTTTACAGACCCATGTTTACTACCATGGGAGTTCGTCTCCCTTTTTCTCCTTTTGTAATGGGTTTGTTGAACCGGTGCAACGTTGCTCCGTCGCAGCTGCACCCGAATAGTTGGGCTGCTATTCGTTGTTTTGAGATGGTCTGCGAATTCCTGGAGATCCCGATCTCCGTGAATGTTTTCCTTTACCTCTTCCTCCTTACCAACCCTTCTCGGGAGGAAAAAACGAAGAAAGGGTATATGTCCTTTAGGGCTCAACAAGGTCGTAGGATCTTTGGGCTTTTTGAGGACTCTTTTCATGGCTACAAATCAACTTTCTTTAAAGTCAGACCGGTTGAGGGCCATCAACCTTTCTGGCTTACTGCGGAAAGGGAAAGGCAGATCCCGACCTATTGGAGTTTTGGGGCGGGGTCCAATTACCTGATCAAAATTTCTTATAATTGGTTGAGCTTGGAAGAGCGTAATATTGCCAACGTCCTGTTGGCTATTTTTGGCGAGAAAAATCTTAACCCTCATATGGTTATGGGAGATCGGGAAACTGGTCGGTCTTATGTTAGTGAGTCTTTTGTTTACTTGTATTTTGCTTAGTGTTTTGCTTCCCCTTGCTCATGTCTTGTTTTTGCTTGCAGTTTCCATGGTTGGTGGAAAAACTACTATGGATGAGCTGATGAACCTTCTTGAGGGGAGTGGCAAGGACTCTTCGGCGACTCCTTCGACGGATCATGGTCAGGAGGGCACCGGAGAGGGTAGCGGTCAGGTCGCCGGAGCTGATCAGGGGGAGGCGGAGTCGGCTGAGGTTCCCCCTGGAACTACCCCGGGCGATGTAGACTTTGAGGAGGAGATCCCTGCCAAGGGGGAGGGTCTAGCGTCTGGTGATGACGACCTGATGATTGTTGGACCCGAAGAAGAGAAAACTAGACTCGGGAAAGGCTCTTTTTGTTATGGAAAAGAGTTTTGATGCTGGGCGTTTTATCGAGTCCCAACTACTTCCTGGCACCGAGGAATTTTTTTCGGGATGCTGACCTTGCGGGTCAGGCGAGGTGAATTTATCGTAGCCTTCTCCGAGCTGTCGTAATCGCCAAGAAGGTAGAACCTGTCTTGGGAAGTGTTCATGTTTTGGAGGGAAAACTTCGGAGCTCCTAGAAGGATCTGACGAATTCGAGATCTCGGGAGTAGTCTCTGAAGTTGAAGTCAGAGGAGGATGCTAAGGAGATCAACAGGTTGTTGGAGCGTGACCTCTCTCTGATGAATTCTTTGAATGCCTCTCGTGGTGAAACTGCTGCTGCTGAAAAGAAGGTCAAGGATTTGGAGGAGAAGCTTGCTTTGGTGGAGAGCTCGGCTGCAGCTGCTCGCCAGAAGGTGTCTTCTTTGAAGAAAAAGAACAAGGAGATTGCGAAGGGGGCCCGGGAGGCCGTGAAGCTTACTGAGGAGGGGGTTAAGGCTCAAGTGGCCGTGTTGGCTCCTGACCTCAACCTTTCTCAAATTGGGGCATTCAAGACGGTTAAGGATGGCAAGATTGTGGATATCCTCAAGCCTTGAGATCGAGACTTCTCCTTCCTTTTTTTTCCTTTTATCTTAGTGTTTCTGAACATTATTTTGGGCCTGTTTGTGGCGCCCTTGGTTGTAATGGATACTTTTGACGCTTTACTTTAATTAGGCCGTTTGCATTTTTGGTTTGGTATTCGCTTGCTCAGGCCGTTGCGGCTTTGCTTATTTATTACTTTACTTGTCCGGGACGTCGTGGCTTTTTGGTGTTTGGTTAACCGTTTTCCTGGTATTTACTGTTTGCTTTCCGGGTTTCCGTTAGGTCGACCGCTCGCCGTTTTGTCGTATTATTGTGTCGTTGTGGCGTTTTGATTTATATCTTGCAGAAATGAGGTAACTACGTATGCATATATAGAATTTAAAACAAAGGAATAATGTAACGTGTAATTAAGTGACAAGGGGATAAAGAAATGGAAAGAAATTTAAAGCGTAGGACCGTGAGGTCGTGTGGTCGCTTCTTCCTTATGAATAAAATCTTTTTAGGTTTGCCATATTCCAGGTCCTCGGCACCTCGCTTCCGTCTAGCCTCTCTAGCTTGTACGCCCCCTTGCTGATGACTTCCCTTACCCTGTAATGTCCTTCCCAATTTGCGGCCAACTTGCCTTCTCTCGGGGTTGGTGATCCTATGTCGTTGCGCCGTAAGACCAGATCGCCTTCCCCGAGGCTTCTCTTCAGTACTTTGTTGTTGTACCTTAGTGCTATCCTTTGCTTGATTGCTGTTTCTGTCAGGTGTGCCATCTGCCTTGTTTCGTCAACCAGGTTTTTTTCGACCGCCTCGTTTCCCCCTCCGAGGAGTAACCTCGGACTCGGCTCCCCGATCTCGACTGGGATGACTGTGTCGACCCCGTATGTGAGTCGGAAGGGGGTTTCGCCGGTAGATGATTAGGGGGAGGTTCTGTAAGACCATAAGACCGAGGCTAGCTCGTCTGCCCATGAGCTCTTCTTCCCTTCAAGTTGTTTCTTTAGTTCTTTTAAGATAACTTTGTTGGCTGCTTCTACCTGGCCGTTGCTCTGGGGGTGCTCGACTGAGGAGAACTTCTGCTTGATTCCTAGTCCTGATAGGAACTCTTTGAACTTCTTGTCGGTGAACTGCGTCCCGTTATCTGATATGACAGACTCCGGGATTCTGAATCTGGTGATTACTTGCCTCCACATGAATTTTTGATAATTAGCCGAAGATATGCTGGCCAGTGGTTCGGCTTCTACCCATTTGGTGTAGTAGTCTATGGCTACTATTAAGTATTTTACTTGTCCTGGCCCGGGTGGGAATGGCCCTAGGAGGTCGATTCCCCATTGGGCGAAAGGTTGTGGTGTCATCATCAAACTGACTTCTTCGGGTGGAGCTTTGTGGAAGTTGGCGTTTTCTTGGCATTTTTTTCATTTTTTGACGAATTTTCGGGCGTCCGACATCATTGTGGGCCAATAATACCCTGCCCTGATAAGCTTTCTTGCTAACGACCTCCCTTCGATATGGTGACCACAACACCCCTCATGGACTTCGCTTAGGACGTAGTCCGTTTGGTCAGGGCGTAGGCATTTGAGTAGGGGTTGGTGGAGTCCTCATTTGTATAACTGCCCTTGTATGATCACATACTTGGGGACTTCCCTCCTGGTAGCTTGTGCTTCCCTCTCGTTCTCGGGAGTTTCGCCGTGCTTCAGGTATCGAAGGATGGGATCTATCCATGAGGGGGGCTCGGCATCTGGGTTGCACATAAGATGACTGCCGGTTCAGTTGCCAGCCCCTGGATTAGGGACCTGTTTCCCGTTCTGGGTTTGGTGTTTGCTAACTTAGAGAGGAGGTCTGCTCGGGCATTTCTTTCTCTAGAGACATGTTGAACCACGACTTCCTCGAAGCTTTTGCATAGCTCTTTTACTTTCTCCAGTTATTTTTGTAGTAGTGTGTCCCTGGCTTGGTAGCTACCGTTTATCTGGGAGGTGACGACCTGGGAGTCGCTGCTGACTTCTATTCTTGATGCTCCGACTTCTTTAGCTAGGATTAACCCTCCTATCAGGGCTTCGTATTCTGCCTGGTTGTTGGAGACTAGGAAGTCGAACTTGATCGACTGTTCGTAAGCTACCCCTGCCGAGTTTTCGAGGATGATTCTGGCCCCTCCAAATGTTTGGTTGGATGCTCCGTCAACGTGGAGCTTCCACCGTGTGCTCGGTGTGTCGGGCGCCTCTCCCATGACTTCTACTAGGAAATCTGCCATTGCTTGGGCTTTGATTGCCTGCCTGGGCTCGTACTGCAGGTCGTATTGAGACAGCTCTACTGCCCATGCCATCATTCTCCCCGCAAGATCGGATTTTTGAAGGACTTGCCGTATGGCCTGGTCGGTTCTTAGGATGATCACGTGCCCCTGGAAGTATTGTTTTAGACTTCTAGACGAGGTTAGTAGGGCGTAGGCCAATTTTTCTAACTTGGTGTACTTCAACTCCGCCCCTTGGAGTACTTTGCTGATGAAGTATAATGGGTGTTGAGTCTTGTCTTCTTCTCGGATGAGGACTACCGCCATGGCTTGTGTGGTCACCGCCAGATATAGGTACAGCGGCTCTCCTTCTCTGGGCTTGCTGAGCACGGGAGGTTCCGATAGTGTCTTTTCTGAAATGGTTGAACGCTTCTTCGCACGCCGAAGTCCATTCGAAGGTGATCCCTTTCTTCATTAGATTGAAGAATGGGATGGCCTTTTCTGGTGAGGCTCCGAGGAACCGGGACAGAGCCGTAAGTTTCTCGGCGAGTCGTTTCACATCTTTGACGCATACTGGGCTCGTCATTTTGAGGACGGCTTCGCACTTGTCTGGGTTGGCCTCTACCCCCCTTTGTGTTATCATGAAGCCAAGGAATTTCCCAGCTTCCATGGCGAATACGTATTTGAGTGGGTTGAGCCTCATCTTGAATTTCCTTAGTGCCCCGAAGACGGCTTGGAGGTCGTCAATAAGACTGCTTGGTTCTGCTGTTTTCACCAGGATGTCGTTGACGTACACTTCTACTGTTTTGCCGATGAGGTCGTGGAAGACCTTGCTCATCAGCCTTTGGTAGGTGGCTCCTGTGTTCTTCAATCTGAATGGCATCACCTTGTAGCATTAGGTGTCTGTTGGTGTTATGAATGCCGTTTTGTCTTCGTCAAGTTGGTGCATCGGGATTTGGTTATGGCCGAAGTATGCATCCATAAAGCTGAGGAAGCGATACCTTGCCGCTGAGTCTACCAAGGTGTCGATGTTGGGGAGGGGAAAAGAGTCTTTAGGGCATGCTTTGTTTAGATCGGAATAGTCGACACACATTCTCCACCTCCCACTGGCTTTTTTGACGAGGACGACGTTGGACAGCCATGTCGAGTACTTGAGCTCTTTGATGAATCCGGCTTCTAGTAGCCCGGTTGTTTGCTTGGCCACCTCACGGCCCTTTCCTGAGACATCTTTCTTCACCGTTGGACTACTGGTTTGGGTCTGGTTTGATGGATAGCTGGTGGGACATAACTTCGGGGTCCAACCACGGCATGTCTGACGGCGTCCATGCGAAGAGGTCGCTGTTCGCTTTGACAATCTTCATGAGGGGGCCCTTGAGCTCGTGAGGAAGGTTCCTATTTACAAAAGTAAACTGCTCTGCCGAGTTTCCTATTTGGAACTTCTCCATGTCTCCTTCTGGTTTCGGCCTTGGCTTGTCCTCCATCCTGACATCCAGGTCTGCCAGGAACAAGCCGACTGCTTTCTTTGATTCTTTCCTCAGGGAGAGACTGGCGTTGTCGCAGGCGACTGTCACTTCTAAGTCTCCCCTAATGGAGCCAACGGCTCCCTTGTCCGTTACGAACTTCATTGTTAAGAATTTGGTGCATATTATGGCTGAGAACTCGTTGATGATTTTTCTCCCCAGGATGGTGTTGTAGGCTGTGGAGTCGCTGAGGACTACGAAGTCCGCCATAACCGACCTCCTGGTGTCTCCGGTTCCTAGGCAGATTGGGAGGGAGATTGTCCCGTCGGATTTTATATAGTTATCGCCTAGTCCCATGACCCCGTGCTGGTGGCTCTTGAGGTCAGATTCTTTGAGTCCCATGGCATCGAATACATTCCTGAACAGGATATTGGAGTCGGCCCCGGTGTCGACGAGGATTTGCCTGACTAACCTCGTCCTGACCATTGCTGTGATTACCATGGGAGGGGGTTTCAGGGATATCGTAAACCCATTGGTCTTCTGGACCGAAAGATATCATGTGAGTTCTTCTGTTTGGGGCGGCGGGGCCTCCCGTCGAGACGGATAGGACTCGGGTATCCTTTTTTGCTGTCGATCTGGACTTGGGGGGTTATCACGCTCGACCACGATGTTGACCACGAAAGTTGGGGGGTTGTCGGCATTTCCTGTGGGTTCTTGTCTTGGTTTGACAGTCCGGCTGCGATCCTCCTCAGAGTGCTCTCGCTCTCGTCTCCTTGGTTCTCGGATGAGTCGGGAGAATTCGTTCAACTTTCATTCCCTGATGGCTTGCTCTAAAGCGTCTTTGAGATCGAAGCAGTCCTGGGTTTTGTGACCAAACCCCTTATGGTAATCACAGTAAAGGCTTTTGTTTCCTCCTATTCTCTCTTTCAATGGTCTGGATCTGGACAGGATTCCCTTGTCTGCGACAACTTCCTGGGATCAGCAGGGCTAGTGGTAGAGGTAGAAGTAGAGAAAGCCGCCAACACGGAGGAGCAGAGGCCACTGGCAAAAAACGACCCGAAACAGCGATTCTTGTGGGGTTAAGAGGCGGTCTCGTGCCAAATCCTATCAGGATCTACCTCTGAGGTCTCGAATCCAGCTTCGTCGTCCCCACTGCTAGCTAAGATTGTTGGTTCACGACCTCCAACTTCTTCAGGTACTCCTCCTGTATCACACACGTTAGTTGTGATTAGGATAATAGTTAAATAATTGACTTTAAACCAAATAAAGTTAAAATTTAGCATTAATTTAAACTCATATAATGGGTTGTAGACCGCTCATCAGCAAATCTCTTCTTGTTTGCCTTCAAAGTATGGATATACTTGAAGGTCTCTGCTAGTGTTGTCTAACGATCCAAAGATTTAGACTACAAATTAATATATCAACCAATAAAATAAACGAACAAATTAAACAATGACACACACATTTATATGATAATTCAAAATCATCATCCGTAGTCTTAGATATGGTAATCATCATCCGTGTTTATTATTATGGTAATTCAAAATTCAACAACTAAGATCATCATCATATAATTCCCAAGCTACTAGTTATATATGATTATAATAAGTATCATCATCAACCTCAATAAATATTTCCAAACAATTTTATTTCAATGAAGCAGTTCTATATCAGCTCAGCTCAGCTCAATTCAGTTCATACAAGATTATATAAGTATATATCAATAGAGCAAGCCTAACACCAAAAATCATATTCAAAATAACAATACTTATAAATTAATTACATGCTTATAAAATAAATGAAAACATTAAAAACTAATTCAAGTAACTATTAAAATATTAAACAATGCCAAAATTTTTATGAGTCTGCTCTTCGTCTTCATGAAAGTCACCGACCCACCCGTATACCTCGACGACCTGGGCGAAACTCTGTTAGCAACGTTCGTCAGACGACGATACTTGAACTCTTCGTTATCTCTAAGATAGGCCTCCAGTTCTTTCTTGATGTTTAGACGGATCCACGATGTTAGGTTGTCTTTTCCCTTACAAACGTCGCTCATCATCTGCTGAATTTGTTTGGCTTCCCGGTGGTCGTAGATCTTTCTGATTATGAGATTGTGTTTTGCATCCCATATGAATTTTAACTGCATAAAGTGATTCACCAAGATTAGTTAGTCAGAATAAAATTAAGTTCAAATACAGTTAATTTATTCAAACCAAATTGGGTTCTTACTGCACACTTCTAAAACCATCGCTCTTTTGGTCTCAGCCGGGATCTACGTATAAGTCAGCCACGGGTGGTTGTATATGGACTTAATGACCTCGGTGATCTCTTGTGTGCGAGCACTGGGGTTTTGTGCAAACCTGTCAGAGAAAAAAATCTCACATTAACAAACACATAGAAACACGTAAACTTAAGGTTAACAAATTGAATTCATGACTGCATGCCATTAGGCCAAATCCTCAGCTAGATGACGGATGGTGGTGGAGGGGTATCCTGTTGGGGGCACTGGAAGAATCACCCACTGCAGGCTCTGTTGACGTCGTTACTGCATCTGCAGGGGGCGAAGCAGAAGGAGGCACCGAGTTCATGTAACAACCTACCACATAGAGCTTTAACGCTTAAGTCGTAAAACAGAGGTGGTGTGGTGTTATGACCTCTAAAATAATATATATATATATATATATATATATATATATACGTATAACAATTGAAAGAAGGTAATATACGAGGAGCCTTGAAAGATAAGTAAAGCAAAATCACAAAATTAAAAGTGCAACGCTCAGGAGAAAGGTTACTTGCATACGAAGAAAGCTTAAGTATATATATATATATGAGGAGAATAGAGAATCAAGGAGACAAATATTCAAGCCTGCCGAGCTTAGCCTGCGAAGCTAAGGCTGGCTGGAGGATAGTTATCTACATACTTGTAAAAGTCCCAAAAATGCTATTTGTACACTAAAATTAGCCATTAAAATTAGCCACCAATGTGTTTGTGTATAAATACATGTGTAGATTAATTTATTTTTAATGTTTATTTATATTCCAACATATATTTTATATTGATCGCTGACTTTGGTGGCTAATTTTGGTGTACATATAGCATTACTCTAAAAATCCATAACCCAAAATGCATAACAAAAACCTAAGTCTCCATAAATCTCTACGAGGTACAAAAGTAAAACATATATACATAAGGAGAGTAGTGCACGAAATCGCAATCACACTTTTGCAATTCCGCACAATTAACCAGCAAGTGCACTGGGCCGTCCAAGTAATACCTTATGTGAGTAAGGGTCGATCCCACGGAGATTGTTGGCTTGAAGCAAGCTATGGTTATTCTGTAACTCTTAGTCAGGAAATTAGTAATAAAAATGATTGGATTTATGAATAGTAAATAACATAAAATAAATAATACTTGTTATGCAGTAATGGAAAACAGGTTGAGGTTTTGGAGATGCTCTGTCTTCTGAATTTCTGCTTTCCTATTGTCTTCTTCTTCACGCACGCAGGTCTCCTTCCATGGCAAGCTGTATGTTGGTGGATCACCGTTGTCAATGGCTACCAGCCGTCCTCTCAGTGAAAAGGGTCCATGTACATGGCTAATCATCTGTCGGTTCTCACTAATGTTGGAATAGGATCCATTGATCCTTTTGCACACTGTCACTGCGCCCAGCATTCATGAGTTTGAAGCTCGTCACAATCATCCCTTCTTGGATCCTACTCGGAATACCACAGACAAAATTTATACTTTCTGGATCTCAGGGATGCTGCCAATTGATTCTAGCTTATACCACGAAGACTCTGATCTCACGGATTTGAATGCTCTGTTGTCAGGAGAGGCAATCAAACTCGTGAACCAGGTATCCAAGAGATATACATTCAATCTAAGGTAGAACGGAAGTGGTTGTCAGGCACGCATTCATAGGTTGAGAATGGTGATGAGTGTCACGGATCATCACATTCATCATGTTAAAGTGTGAATGAATATCTTAGAACAGAAACTAGCATGATTGAATAGAAAACAGAAGTGATTGCATTAATTCATCGAAACACAGCAGAGCTCCTCACCCCCAACCATGGGGTTTAGAGACTCATGCCGTAGAAGATACAAAATTCAGATGTGAAATGTCATGAGATCCATATTAAGTCTCTAAAAGTTGTTTTTATACTAAACTAGTAGCTAGGGTTACAGAAAATAAGTAACTAAGTGCAGATAGTGCAGAAATCCACTTCCAGGACCCACTTGGTGTGTGCTTGGGCTGAGTATTGAGATTTACACGTGTAGAGACTTCTCTTGGAGTTAAATGCCAGGTTGTAGCCTGTTTGTGGCGTTTAACTCTGGTTTGTAACCTGTTTCTGGCGTTTAACTTCAGAATAGGGCAGGAAGTTGGCGTTTGAACGCCAATTTGCATCATCAAAACTCGGAAAAAGTATGGACTATTATATATTGCTGGAAAGCCCTGGATGTCTACTTTCCAACGCAATTAAGACCGAGCCAATTGGATTTATGTAGCTCCAGAAAATCCATTTCGAGTGCAGGGAGGTCAGAATCCAACAACATCTGCAGTCCGTTTTCAGCCTCTGAATCAGATTTTTGTTCAGGTCCCTCAATTTCAGCCAGAAAATACCTGAAATCACAGAAAAACACACAAACTCATAGTAAATTCTAGAAATGTGAATTTTGCATAAAAACTAATAAAAACATAGTAAAAACTAACTCAATCATACTAAAAACTACCTAAAAACAATGCCAAAAAGCGTATAAATTATCCGCTCATCACAACACTAAACTTAAATTATTGCATTTCCCAAAGCAACTGAAAATAAAATAGGATAAAAAGAAGAGAATATACTATAAATTCCAAAATATCAATGAAACTTAGCTCCAATTAGATGAGCGGGACTAGTAGCTTTTTGCCTCTGAACAGTTTTGGCATCTCACTTTATCCTTTGAAGTTCAGAATGGTTGGCATCTATAGGAACTCAAAATTCAGATAGTGTTATTGATTTTCCTAGTTCAGTATGTTGATTCTTGAACACAGCTACTTTATGAGTCTTAGCCATGGCCCTAAGCACTTTGTTTTCCAGTATTACCACCGGATACATAAATGCCACAGACACATAACTGGGTGAACCTTTTCAGATTGTAACTCAGCTTTGCTAGAGTCCCCAATTAGAGGTGTCCAGGGTTCTTAAGCACACTCTTTTTGCTTTGGATCACGACTTTAACCGCTCAGTCTCAAGCTTTTCACTTGACACCTTCACGCCACAAGCACATGGTTAGGGACAGCTTGGTTTAGCCGCTTAGGCCAGGATTTTATTCCTTTGGGCCCTCCTATCCATTAATGCTCAAAGCCTTGGATCCTTTTTATTACCCTTGCCTTTTGGTTTAAAGGGTTACTGGCTTTTTGCTCTTGCCTTTTGGTTTAAAGAGCTGTTGGCTTTTTCTGCTTGCTTTTCCTTTTTTCTTTCTTCTTTTTTTTTTCTTTCGCAAGCTTTGTTCTTCACTGCTTTTTCTTGCTTCAAGAATCAATTTTATAATTTTTCAGATTATCAATAACATTTCTCCTTTTTCGTTATTCTTTCAAGAGCCAACAATTTTAACATTCATAAACAACAAATTCAAAAGACATATGCACTGTTCAAGCATTCATTCAGAAAGCAGAAAGTATTGTCACCAGATCAAAATAATTAAGCTAATCTCAAGGATGAATTCGAAATTCATGTACTTCTTGTTCTTTTGTAATTAAAGCATTTTTCATTTAAGAAAGGTGATGGATTCATAGGACATTCATGGCTTTAAGACATAGACACTTGAACACTAATGATCATGTAATAAAGACACAAACATGAATAAACATAGAGCATAGTAAACGAAAAACAGAAAAATAAAGAACAAGGAAATTAAAGAACGGGTCCACCTTAGTGATGGCGGCTAGTTCTTCCTCTTGAAGATCTTATGGAGTGCTTTAGCTCCTCAATGTCTCTTCCTTGCCTTTGTTGCTCCTCCCTCATAGCTCTTTGATCTTCTCTAATTTCATGGAGGAGGATAGAATGCTCTTGGTGCTCCACCCTTAGTTGTCCCATGATGGAACTCAATTCTCCTAGGGAGGTGTTAATTTGCTCCCAATAGTTTTATGGAGGAAAGTGCATCCCTTGAGGCATCTCAGGGATTTCATGATGAGAAATTTCCTCATGCTCTTGTTGAGGTCCATGAGTGGGCTCTTTTGTTTGCTCCATCCTTTTCTTAGTGATGGGCTTGTGAGATGAATATCTCCATCTCCCATGACTCGGATGTGGAAGCAATTGTCTTCCCTTTCCTCTTTCTAGAGGTTTCTCTGGCCTTTGGTGCCATTAATGGTTATGGAAAAATAAAAAGCAATGCTTTTACCACACCAAACTTAAAAGGTTTGCTCGTCCTCGAGCAAAAGAAGAAAGAAAGTAGTAGAAGAAGAAGAAAATGGAGGAGATGGAGGGAGATATGTGGTTCGGCCAAGGGGTAGAAGTGGTGGTTGTAATGTGTGAAAATAAAGGAGTGGTGAGGGGTATTTGGGAAAGAGTGTTATGAAAAGGTGGGAGAGAGAGAGAGAGGTGGGGTAGGTGGGGAAATTGTGGTATCCATAGATCCTGAGGGGTCAAGGACTTATCATCCCTACTCCATTTAGGCGTGCAAAATGCCCATAGAGTGCAATCCTGGCGTTAAACGCCAGGTTGCTGCTTGTTTCTGGCATTTAACGCCAGCTTTTCTCCCTTTATTGGCGTTTAACGCCAAGTTGGTGCTTGTTTCTGGCGTTAAAATCCAGACTGTAGCTTGTTTCTGGTGTTTAACGCCAGCTTGATGCTTCTTCCTGGCGTTAAACGCCAGTCTGATGCTTCTTACTGGCGTTTAAATGCCAGTAAGCTCTTCCTCTAGGGTGAGCTATTTTTAATGCTATTTTTGATTTTGCTTTGATTTTTGTGACTCCACATGATCATCATCCTGAAGAAAACATAAAATAAAAATGGAAAACAAAAAATTAACATAGATAAGTAAAAATTGGGTTGCCTCCCAATAAGCGTTTCTTTATTGTCTTTAGCTGGACCTTACTGAGCTTTTAGTCTAGTCTCAGCTTTGAGCATTCTTGCTCAACATTGCCTTCAAGATAATGCTTGACTCTCTATCCATTAACAATGAACTTCTTATTAGAATCAATGTCTTGAAGCTCCACATAGCCATATGGTGACACACTTGTAATCACATATGGTCCCCTCCACCGAGATTTTAGTTTCCCGGGGAATAATCTGAGCCTAGAGTTAAACAGCAGAACCTTTTGTCCTGGTTCAAAAACTCTGGATGACAGTTTTTTATCATGCCACCTTTTTGCTTTCTCCTTGTAAATTTTTTGCATTTTCAAAAGCATTGAGTCTGAATTCCTCTAGCTCATTTAATTGGAGTAATCTCTTCTCTCCAGCTAACTTAGCATCCAGGTTTAGGAATCTGGTTGTCTAGTAGGCCTTATGCTCCAGTTCCACGGGCAGATGACAGGCCTTGCCATACACAAGCTGGTATGGAGAGATTCCTATAGGAGTCTTGAATGCTGTTCTGTATACCCACAGAGCATCATCGAAGCTTTTTGCCCAATCCCTTCTACGGGTAATTACAGTCCGTTCCAGGATTCTTTTTAGTTCTCTATTAGAGACTTCAGCTTGCCCATTTGTCTGTGGATGATATGGAGTTGCTACTTTGTGGCTAATTCCATATCGGACCATAGCAGAGTAAAGCTGTTTATTGCAGAAATGAGTGCCCCATCACTGATTAGTGTTCTAGGGACACCAAACCTGCTGAAGATATGTTTCTGGAGGAACTTTAGCACTGTCTTAGTATCATTAGTGGGTGTTGCAATTTCCTCTACCCATTTAGATACATAGTCTACTGCCACCAGAATATACGTGTTTGAGTATGATGGCGGGAAAGGCCTATGAAGTCAATACCCCATACATCAAACAACTCAATCTCTAAGATCCCTTGTTGAGGCATGGTGTAACCATGAGGTAGATTACCAGCTCTCTGGCAACTGTCACAGTTACGTACAAACTCTCGGGAGTCTCTATAGAGAGTAGGCCAGTAGAAGCCACATTGGAGAACCTTGGTGGCTGTTCGCTCACCTCCAAAATGGCCTCCATATTGTGATCCATGGCAATGCCATAAGATCTTCTGTGCCTCTTTCTTGGGCACACATCTACGGATTATTCCGTCTGCACATCTCTTAAAGAGATATGGCTCATCCCATAAGTAGTACTTTGCATCAGAAATTAATTTCTTTATTTGCTGCCTGCTGTACTCTTTGGGTATGAATCTTACAGCTTTATAGTTTGCAATGTCTGCAAACCATGGTGTTTCCTAAATGGCAAACAATTTCTCATCCAGAAAGGTTTCAGTGATCTCAATAGAGGGGGAGGACGCCCCTTCTACTGGTTCTATCCGGGACAGATGATCAGCCACTTGGTTCTCTGTCCCTTTTCTGTCTCTTATTTCTATATCAAACTCTTGCAGAAGCAACACCCATCTTATGAGCCTGGGTTTTGAATCCTGCTTTGTAAGTAGATATTTAAGAGCAGCATGGTCAGTATACACAATCATTTTTGATCCTACTAAGTATGATCTAAACTTGTCAATGGCATAAACCACTGCAAGCAGCTCTTTTTCTGTGGTTGTGTAATTTTTCTGTGCATCATTTAAAACACGGCTAGCATAATAAATAACATGCAGAAGCTTGTTATGCCTCTATCCTAGTATTGCACCAATGGCATGGTCATTGGCATCACACATTAGTTCGAATGGTAATGTCCAGTCTGGTGCAGAAATAACTGGTGCTGTGACCAGCTTAGCTTTTAGAGTTTCAAACGCCTGCAGACACTTTGTGTTAAACACAAATGGCGTGTCAGCAACTAGCAGATTGCTCAGAGGTTTTGCAATTTTTGAAAAATCCTTTATAAACCTCCTATAGAATCATGCATGCCCCAGAAAGCTTCTGATTGCCTTAACATTGGCAGGTGGTGGTAATTTTTCAATTACTTTCACTTTAGCTTGATCCACCTCTATTCTCTTGTTTGAAATTTTATGCCCAAGGACAATTCCTTCAGTCACCATAAAGTGACATTTTTCCCAGTTTAAAACTAGGTTGGTCTCTTGGCATCTTTTCAGAACAAGTGCTAAATGGTCAAGGCAGGAGCTGAATGAGTCTCCAAATACTGAAAATTCATCCATGAAGACTTCCAGAAATTTCTCTACCATATTAGAGAAGATAGAGAGCATGCACCTCTGAAAGGTTGCAGGTGCATTGCACAGACCAAAAGGAATCCTTCTGTAGGCAAACACTCCAGAAGGACATGTGAATGCTGTTTTCTCTTGGTCCTGAAGATCTACTGCAATTTGGTTGTAACCTGAATAGCCATCCAAAAAGCAGTAATATTCATGACCTGCTAGTCTCTCTAGCATCTGGTCTATGAATGGTAAAGGAAAGTGATCCTTCCTGGTGGCTGTATTGAGCCTTCTGTAATCAATACACATACGCCACCCTGTAACTGTTCTTGTAGGAACCAGTTCATTCTTTTCATTATGAACTACTGTCATGCCTCCCTTCTTGGGGACAACATGGACAAGGCTCACCCAGGGGCTATCAGAAATAGGATAAATAATTTCAGCCTCCAGTAACTTGGTGACCTCTTTCTGCACCACCTCCTTCATGGCTGGATTTAGCCGCCTCTGTGGTTGAACCACTGGCTTAGCATTGTCCTCCAATAGGATCTTGTGCATGCATCTTGCTGGGCTGATGCCCTTAAGATCACTTATGGACCACCCAAGAGTTGTCTTGTGTGTCCTTAGGACTTGAAGTAGTGCTTTCTCTTCCTGTGGATTTAAAGCAGAGCTTATGATCACCGGAAAAGTGTCACCTTCTCCCAGAAATGCATATTTTAGGGATGCTGGTAGTGGTTTGAGCTCGGGTTTAGGAGGTTTCTCCTCTTCCTGAGGAATTTTTAGAGGCTCTTTTATTTCCTCTGATTCCTCCAGATCAGGCTGAACATCTTTAAAGATGTCCTCTAGCTCTGATTCGAGACTCTCAGCCATGTTGATCTCCTTTACCAGGGAGTCAATAATATCAACACGCATACAGTCTTTTGATGTGTCTGGATTCTTCATTGCCTCAACAGGATTCAGCCTGAACTCGTCCTCATTGACTCTCAAGGTCACTTCCCCTTTTTGGACATCAATGAGGGTTCGTCCAGTTGCTAGGAAGGGTCTTCCTAGAATGAGAGTTACACTCTTATGATCCTCCATCTCCAGCACTACAAAGTCAGTTGAAAAGGCAAATGGCCCAACCTTGACAATCATGTCCTCAATTATGCATGATGGATAATTAATGGAGCCATAAGCAAGTTGAAGACATATCCGGGTTGGTTTGACCTCTTCAGTCAAGCCAAGCTTTCTGATAGTGGATGCAGGGATTAGATTGATACTTGTCCCAAGGTCACATAGAGCTGTCTTGGTACAAGTACCCTCTAATATGCATGGTATCATAAAGCTTCTGGGATCCTTAAGCTTTTCTGGTAAGCTTGTTAGGATGACTGCACTGCATTCTTCAGTGAGAAAAACTTTTTCTATTTCTCTCCAATCCTTCTTATGACTTAAGATCTCTTTCATGAACTTAGCATAAGAGGGTATTTACTCAAGTGCCTCTGCAAACGGAATCTTTATTTCAAGAGTCCTGAGATAGTCTGTAAAGCGGGCAAATTGTTTATCCTGTTCTGCTTGGCGGAGTTTCTGAGGATAAGGCATTTTGGCTTTATATTCTTCAACCTTAGTTGTTGTAGGTTTATTTCCTACAGAGGTAGGTTGAGAAGCCTTCTTGAGGGATTTATTATCAGTATTTGCAGGTGTCTGATCCCTCGTTGGCGTTTGAATGCCAGGATTGGGCGTTTAACGCCAGTTTTTCACCCTTTTCTGGTGTTTGAATGCCAGACTTATTCCTCTCTGGGCTCTTACTGTCCTCAGAGGGATTTTGGGTAGCAGGTTGCTCATCCTCTATCAGCTGTTCCTTTCTTGGCTTTCTGCTGCTTTTAGTTGAGATATTTAATATTTTTCCACTTCTTAATTGAACTGCTTGGCACTCCTCTATTATCTATTTTGATAACTGCTATTTTTTCTGATTCAATTGTGATTCCATATCCTTGTTAGCAATTTTGGTTTCTTGTAGCATCTCCTTAAATTCTGCTAACTGCCTTGTTATAGAAGATAGTTGCTAATTGAGTTCAGCAACTTGTTCCTGAGGACTAAAGTTAGTTGATACTGCCTTAACTTCTTCTTTCATGGAGGACTCATTACTTATGTACAGATGCTGATTTCTAGCAACTATATCGATAAGCTCTTGAGCCTCTTCAATAGTCTTTCTCATGTGTATAGATCCACCAGCTGAGTGGTCTAGAGATATCTGAGCTTTTTCTGTAAGCCCGTAGCAGAAGATGTCTAACTGCACCCACTCTGAAAACATTTCAGAGGGGCATTTCCTTAGCATCCCTCTGTACCTCTCCTAGGCGTTATAAAGGGATTCATTATCCTCTTGTTTAAAGCCTTGAATGTCCAGCCTTAGCTGTGTCATCCTTTTTGGAGGGAAATATTGATTCAGGAATTTGTCTGATAACTGTTTCCATGTTCTTATGCTTGCTGTAGGTTGGTTATTTAACCACCTCTTAGCTTGATCTTTTACAGCAAATGAAAACAGTAATAATCTGTAGACGTCCTAATCTACTTCCTTGTCACGTACTGTGTCAGCAATTTACAAGAACTGTGCCAGAAACTCAGTAGGTTCTTCCTGTGGAAGACCGAAATACTGGCAATTTTGCTGCACCATGACAATGAGCTGAGGATTTAGCTCAAAACTGCTTGCTTTGATGGGAGGTATACAGATGCTGCTCCCATATACAGCAGTAATGGGGTTAGCATATGACCCCAGAGTCCTTCTGGACTGTTTATTTCCACTTAAGTCCATGATGGAGAAAAGGGAATTGATATGAATTACAAATAAAATATATTTTTATTTTTATTTTAAAAAATAATAAATAAAAAAATAAAATAAAATAACGTAATTAGAAATTAAAATATAAATTTTGAAAAGTAAGAGAAAAAAGAAAAAATAAATTCGAAAACCAAATTAATTGCTTAATTAAGAAGATTTGAAAAACTTTGGATATGATTTTTGAAAAAGATTTTGAATTTTGAAATTTTAAAACTAAAACAGGAAAAAAATAAAAATTTTAAAATAGGAATCTGAATTTTTGAATGAGATTTTCGAAAATTCAATTAGATAGAGAGAAAATATATTTTTGAAATTAATGAGGAAAGAGAAAAATAATAAAATGACACTAAACTTAGAATTTTTAGATCAAAAGAGACAAAATAAATAGGAAAACTTCGAATATCAAGATGAACACCAAACTTAAAAATTTTTATACTTTGAACACTACTAATTCGGAAAAAAATGAAAGAAAAATAAACTCATGCAATTGACACCAAACTTAAAATATGAAGCAAAACTCAAACAGAAGACTAAATCAAGAAGTTATTGGTTTTGAAAATTTTCGAAAATAATTTAGAAAAATAAAATAAGGATTTTAAAATTTTAACCAAAATCAATAACAAAATACTCTAAACCAAAAAGAAAAATTTTCCTAATCTAAGCAACAAAATAAACCGTCAGTTGTCCAAACTCGAACAATCCCCGGCAACGGTGCCAAAAACTTGGTGCACGAAATCGCAATCACACTTTTGCAATTCTGCACAACTAACCAGCAAGTGTACTGGGTCGTCCAAGTAATACCTTACGTGAGTAAGGGTCGATCCCACGGAGATTGTTGGCTTGAAGCAAGCTATGGTTATTCTGTAACTCTTAGTCAGGAAATTAGTAATAAAAATGATTGGATTTATGAATAGTAAATAACATAAAATAAATAATACTTGTTATGAAGTAATGGAAAACAGGTTGAGGTTTTGGAGATGCTCTGTCTTCTGAATTTCTGCTTTCCTACTGTCTTCTTCTTCACGCACGCAGGTCTCCTTCCATGGCAAGCTATATGTTGGTGGATCACCGTTGTCAATGGCTACCAGCCGTCCTCTCAGTGAAAAGGGTCCATGTACATGGCTAATCATCTGTCGGTTCTCACTAATGTTGGAATAGGATCCATTGATCCTTTTGCACACTGTCACTGCGCCCAGCATTCATGAGTTTGAAGCTCGTCACAGTCATCCCTTCCTGGATCCTACTCGGAATACCACAGACAAGATTTATACTTTCTGGATCTCAGGGATGCTGCCAATTGATTCTAGCTTATACCACGAAGACTCTGATCTCACAGATTTGAATGCTCTGTTGTCAGAAGAGGCAATCAAACTCGTGAACCATGTATCCAAGAGATATATATTCAATCTAAGGTAGAACGGAAGTGGTTATCAGGCACGCGTTCATAGGTTGAGAATGGTGATGAGTGTCACGGATCATCACATTCATCATGTTAAAGTGCGAATGAATATCTTAGAACAGAAACTAGCATGATTGAATAGAAAACAGAAGTGATTGCATTAATTCATCGAAACACAGCAGAGCTCCTCACCCCCAACCATGGGGTTTAGAGACTCATGCCGTAGAAGATACAAAATTCAGATGTGAAATGTCATGAGATCCATAGTAAGTCTCTAAAAGTTGTTTTTATACTAAACTAGTAGCTAGGGTCACAGAAAATAAGTAACTAAGTGCAGATAGTGCAGAAATCCACTTCCGGGGCCTACTTGGTGTGTGCTTGGGCTGAGCATTGAGCTTTACACATGTAGAGGCTTTTCTGGAAGTTAAACACCAGGTTGCAGCCTGTTTGTGGCGTTTAACTCTGGTTTGTAACCTGTTTCTAGCGTTTAACTTCAGAATACGGCAAGAAGTTGGCGTTTGAATGCCAGTTTGCGTCATCAAAACTCGAGCAAAGTATGGACTATTATATATTGCTGGAAAGCCCTGGATGCCTACTTTCCAACGCAATTGAGACCGCGCCAATTGGGTTTATGTAGCTCCAGAAAATCCATTTCGAGTGCAGGGAGGTCAGAATCCAACAGCATCTGCAGTCCTTTTTCAGCATCTGAATCAGATTTTTGCTCAGGTCCCTCAATTTCAGCCAGAAAATACCTGAAATCACAAAAAAACACACAAACTCATAGTAAAGTCCAGAAATATGAATTTTGCATAAAAACTAATAAAAACATAGTAAAAACTAACTAAATCATACTAAAAACTACCTAAAAACAATGCCAAAAAGCGTATAAATTATCCGCTCATCAGAGAGTCTATACATATAGATATAAAAAATAGAACAAAAAGAAAAATCTCAAAAGCCCACTTCACTGCAGAGAACTCTAGCCGCCTAGCGAGGTGCCTCTCGACCTGCATCTGAAAAACACAAATATCCATATGGAATGAAAACCGGAGGTTCTCAGCATGGTAATGGTGCCGCATACATAAGATATAATGTGTCGGAAAAGCCAGAGGCAATCCTAGAACTCCGACACTTAGATTATAAAACTTAAAGAACTAAAACAGAAACCATAAACCAGGTGGTCCTCTAAGGTTCTAAACTTAACCAAAACCGTACTAAAACCCTCAAATCCTTCGCCTTTCCTTCAATCCTCCAACACCGGTGAAACCACACAGACAAACAAGAAGATAATGTCAAACACAGATAGAATACAAGTACTGTAGATAGCAAATGTGGCAATTAAACATGGTAATTCACAAAGGCAAGCCCAATTAATGCACAATCAAACAAAACAAGCATATGCATATGATGTATGCCTGTCCTATGGCTGTTGATATCAATTGTCGGTTACATAACCAGCTCGACATGTCCTGGTAGCTAACCGTGGATAGTCCCTCTGTATGCGCTTCCCCAAGCTCAAAAATTAACCATGGGAAGAATCCCAAGCTGACATGGGGGAGAAAACACCCCAAGCTCAATGATATCCATGGGAAGAATCCCAAGCTGACAAGGGAAAGACAACACCCCAAGCTCAAATTATATATATGGTGTAGAACCTATGCACAATTACTCAAGAGGGGGGGGGTGAATTGAGTATTGCAACAACAATGAATCTTTTTGCGAAAGTTAAAGACAATATACAAAAGTGTTATTGTACTAGTATTTTTCCAAGAGCTTAACTCAATTGCTAAGCATTTATAAGGAGCTTTTACTTTCCAATAGACACCAACTCAAATAAATTGATCAAGCTTTTCACCAATCGGACTTAAGCCATTCCTTAAGTACTTACGAAGCTACTTTTCGATCATAATTTATTTGCTCAAAGGTAAAAGACAATAATATTGAAGAGATGAGTTTGGAGAGATGCAAACGCTATTTAGAGTGGTTCGGCACAATCCTTGTCCTACATCCACTTTCTTTCTCAATCGCTATTGAGAAGTTCCACTATTGCCAAGCTTCAAGGTGCTCGCGCAAAACCTTTTACAATCCGAGTCCTTAGTTTCTAACACCTCACGGTATATGATCACCACTCGTATACTAACCCACTCCACTTAGAGATTCCTTCTCTAAGATTTGCCTTGAGTACTTAGTATACTTCTTTGGTATCCTCACCGACTATAGTGTTTATAACTCTTGACTCAACCTTGGAGATCACACTCCAATTTACAAAGTGTTACAAGAAAACAATTCTCAAAGAATTGTTGAGATGAAATGAGTACTCTCTAGAAGAGTGTATGATTACAAGTTTAGCACTATTGAACCAATTGATATTTCTCTCTCAAATTGTGTATTATAACACCTTAAAAATGTGTAGAATGAAAGAATATGAACAAGATAGTTTGCAAATACTCACATGTATGAAATAAGGCTTCAATCCATCTATTTATAGACTTCCCAAACCTTAGAAACGTTGGGGAGTTAATGGGATGGAGCCGTTTTGTTAAAACTAGCCGTTTTTTATGTTTTTGAATCATTTGCATCGATGCATAACACTTTGCATCGATGCAAATGTGTCTTTGAAGCTGAAATTTGAATTTTCAGCTAGGTTGCATCGATGCACACATCTTTGCATCGATGCAACAAGTCGTTGCATGTTTTGCATCGATGCAAGATGAGTGTGCATCGATGCAAACCTTAAAGAATGGCTTAAAATCACTTCAAAATGTTTAGGATTGATCTCAAACTTGTTGGAGTCAATTCCTATGCTTTTGTACCTTTGAAAACAAGTTTTTAAACCATTTGGCTAGCATCGAATTGCAAGATGTGCATCAAAACATTTTGTGAGTGTGTGTTGAGAGATTTAGCAATTGGTTCTTAACAAGAAGTTACCTAAGTCCTAAGACACTATACTTGTCTTCAAATGTTGTGGACTTGAGTTTCTTGTTGTTGTTGTGTTGCTTTCAACTCTTCATTCCTCAACGTTGAATGTTGGTTGATCTTTCAACATGCTTGTTCATTCAAGTTGTTTGTTGGTTTGTCTTTCATGTCGTTTGTTGGTTTGTCATTCATCAAAACCTACGAATACAAACTTCGCATACAAGCAACATGATTTACAATTTCCCCCTTTTTGATAATGACAAACCGATTTTGAGGATATGCATTTATAAATGATTTTGAAAGCAACAATAATGCACTTTGTTTTATAGAAAGCTTTGGAGAAGACTTCACAAAAAAATTTTGCAGGAGTTCCCCCTAAATATGTGCATTTGTTCCCTTAAAGGGCGTTTATCATAGAAAACGATTTAGATATCAAAGTTTTTGCTTAGTGGAAGTCTTTTTGAAAACATTGTTTCGCAAACTTATTTCTTCTTTTCAAATCCTCAAACTTCTTCTTTTTCAAGAGTTCAAAATTTCAAATATCCTCAAACTTTTCTTCCCCCTTTTGACATTATCAAAAAGAAAGGAGTTTGAAATGTGTCATAGAAGCATGCATAAAACAATGAATTTTTTTTTTTTTTTAAGTTCAATATCTCTATTAATCTCAAGGATGAGATATTCCCCCTTTCAAAAAGAATTTGATTTCCTCTTTTTAAAAATAACAAGCATGCATAATTCCCCCTAAAGAAGTGAAATATATCAAGGCATGCACATTAACTTAAAATAGGGGTACCAAGCCTATTTTGAGTTATTCACCAAATAAGCATACAAGCATTAATCATTAAACAAAATTATGAAGGAAATATCAATTAAACCATTATAAACTTCAATTTGTTGATCCTCCATTGTTTATAATCTTCAAATTTTTCAATCTACCTCAAGATCAACTCATAAACCTACAAAACAATAGCTAATTGGATATCTCCAATGCTTAAGTTAGTAAGAGATACAAAAATAGTAATATCAATGCAATGAATTCAAACAAATCATATTAGATTAGAATCCAAGATACCAAGTTCATTTCGGATGTTAAAAAAACTTTCTTTACATAAAGGTTTAGTGAAGATGTCCGCTAGTTGTTTACTAGTTTCGACAAATTCAATAACCACATCACCCTTTTCAACATGGTCTCTTATGAAGTGATGTCTAATCTCAATATGCTTGGTTCTTGAATGTTGAACCGGATTCTTGGTTAAATTTATTGCACTAGTATTATCACATTTGATAGGAATGTGATCAAGCATGAGTCCATAGTCCACAAGTTGTTGTTTCATCCATAAAATTTGGGCGCAACAACTACCGGCGGCTACATACTCGGCTTCGGCGGTAGACAAGGCTATACTTACTTGTTTCTTACTATGCCATGAAACAAGAGAGTTTCCTAGCAAGTGACAAGTGCCGCTAGTGCTTTTCCTATCCAATTTGCAACCGGCAAAATCGGAATCGGAATAACCAATCAAATCACAAGTGGATCCTTTCGGATACCACAATCCAACATTTAAAGTTCCTATGAGATACTTCATAATCCTTTTCACCGCACTTAAGTGAGATTCCTTAGGATTAGCTTGGTATCTCGCACACATGCATACACTAAACATGATATCTGGCCTACTTGCCGTTAGATAAAGCAATGATCCTATCATGCCTCTATACTTCTTTACATCTATGTTTTTACCTTGTTCATCTTTGTCAAGGTAGCAAGTAGTGCTCATTGGTGTGTCCATTGCCTTAGCATTGTCCATTCCAAATCTTTTGAGCAATTCCTTGCAATATTTGGTTTGGCCAACGAAAGTTCCTTCTTTTCCTTGTTTGATTTGAAGACCAAGGAAGAAGTTGAGTTTGCCCATCATGGACATTTCAAATTCACTTTGCATGAGGTTTGAGAAAAACTTGCAAAGTGATTCGTTAGTTGAACCAAATATTATGTCATCGACGTAAACTTGTACCAAAAGGATATTTTTGTTTTCAATCATGATAAATAAAGTTGTATCAACCTTCCCTCTTCTAAAACCCTTTTCTATTAAAAACTTGCTCAAACGTTCATACCAAGCTCTTGGAGCTTGTTTAAGACCATAAAGAGCTTTCTTGAGTTTAAAAACATTATTAGGATTTTCATAATCCTCAAAACCGGGAGGTTGTTCAACATATACTTCTTCTTGAATGAAACCATTAAGAAAGGCACTCTTAACATCCATTTGATAAAGTTTGAAGTTATAAGAGGATGCAAAAGCAAGTAACATCCTAATAGCTTCTAATCTAGCTACGGGAGCATAAGTTTCGTCATAATCAATGCCTTCCTCTTGATTATAACCTTTAGCTACCAATCTAGCTTTGTTTCTAACAATTGTACCATTTTCATCGAGTTTATTTCTAAAAATCCATTTTGTTCCTACAATTGTTTGATTACTTGGTTTAGGCACCAATTCCCAAACGTCATTTCGTTTGAATTGGTTAAGCTCCTCTTGCATTGCCATAGCCCAATGTTCATCATCAATTGCGGACTCAATGGTAGATGGTTCAATTTGAGAAACAAAAGCACTATATGTAAATAAATTTCTAAAAGTAGATCGAGTTGTTACCCCTTTCGAAACATTACCAATGACGTTTTCTAGAGGATGATCCTTTGAAGTACGCCAGTCCTTTGGAAGTGCATTTATTTGTGCTTGTGATGGTTCAATTTCTTCAACTTGAACACTATCCTTTGTTGAGCTTGTAGAGGCTTCATTTAAATCTTTTTCTTTGTCTTCACCATTCAAATTTAGTGAATCAAAGTTTTCTACATTTTCATCAAAATCTTTTCTAGCACAACAACGGTTAGTTTCATCAAAAGCGACATGAATACTTTCTTCCATAGTCATGATGCGTTTATTATATACTCTAAAAGCTTTGCTAGTTAAAGAGTAGCCTAAGAAGATTCCTTCATCAGCCTTAGCATCAAATTTGCCTAAGTTATCTTTTCCATTATTTAGAATAAAGCATTTACAACCAAAGACGTGAAGGTGGGAAATATTTGGCTTTCTTCCTTTGTACAATTCGTACGGTGTTTTCTTAAGAATAGGTCGAATGATAATCCTATTCATAACATAACACGCGGTACTAACCGCATCCGCCCAAAAGTACTTAGGAATATTAGCCTCATTGAGCATAGTTCTCGCCATTTCTTCTAAATGACGATTTTTCCTTTCAACCACACCATTTTGTTGTGGTGTTCTAGGAGAGGAAAAATTATGCTCAATGCCATTCTCTTCACAAAAAGTTTCAAAAAGATTGTTTTCAAATTCTCCACCATGATCACTTCTAATAGATGATATATGCAAATTCTTTTCATTTTGAATAACTTTGGCTAATCTTTTGAATGCTCGAAATGCATCACTCTTGTTTGCTAGAAACAAGGTCCATGTAAATCGAGAGTAATCATCAACAATAACTAAAGCATAGTAATTGCCACCAAAGCTCATAGTCCTGGAAGGACCAAATAAATCCATGTGCAAAAGTTGTAATGGCCTTGTTGTTGAAACAATGTTTTTAGATTTAAAAGAGGCCTTTACTTGTTTTCCCTTTTGACATGCGTCGCAAAGGATGTCTTTTTCAAAACGTAGCTTTGGTAAGCCAATTACTAACTCTTTAGAGACCAACTTGCTAAGATGGTCCATGTTAGCATGAGCTACTCTACAATGCCATAACCAAGTTTCATCATTTTTACTAACAAGGCATTTCACATCATTTGAGGAAACTTCATCTAGATTAATCATGTATACATTGTCAACACGGTGTCCAATTAGCACAATTTCATTAGTGTCTTGCTTTTATCAAAAACATAACGACAGTGTCCAATTAGCACAGACTAAGTTTTGTCACAAAGTTGGCTACACTAATGAGATTATGTTTGAGACCTTTGACAAGTATAACATTATCTATGGAGGTAGAAGAATTTTTACCAACTTTTCCAACGCCGATTACTTTGCCGGTGTTGTTGTCTCCATAGATCACGTTTCCTCCGTTTGTAGGCTCTATTGCGGTGAACTTTGATTCATCGCCGGTCATGTGTTTGGAGCATCCACTATCAACATACCAATTTGTATCCTTAGCTCCAACACGTACCTACAAAACAATTAAAATTGGGATTTAGGTACCCAAGTGAATTTGGGTCCTTGATGGTTAGTATGAGCATAATGCCCATAAGGTGCCCATCTCGTATCTTGACTACGAAAGTTTATATGTTTAATTCTAGTAAAGCATACGGGTGCTATATGACCTACTTTATTACAATAATGACATATGACATTTGGATTATGCATCCTATGCATGTTTCTAAATGGTTGCCTAGGTTGTTTCCTAAATGCAACATCTTTTGATCTATATGCATTGTGATTATGATTTCTAAATGAAGCATGTTGAGGAGGATGTTTAAAGGCTTCATTCCTTTTAGGCATGCTTGCCTTTTGGGCTTGCGGTTGCCTAATAGGAGTTTTAGTATTTTTAAATTTTCCTTTTTCAAAACCTAAACCTTCCTTATTATGAACATGCTTTTGGTTTTTCAACATTTTATCTAAGTTCTTTGAAGATTCATTGAACTTAGCTAAAGTGTTCTTAAGATTTGTAATTTCATTTTCATGCATTTTACAAGACTTGTATGGATCACTACTTGTGCTACACTTATCTTTTCCAAGATTGATATTCTCGTTTTTCAACATCTCATTTTGTTTTAAAAGATCCATATTCTTTTTCTTTAGGAGAGAATAATCTTGGGTAAGTTTTGTGTACACCTCAAGTAAGGCATCATATTCATCTTGTAAATTAAAAGAAGTGGAGTTGTCATTACTAACCTTTTCTTCGCTTGCCATTAAGCAAAGATTTGCAACCTCGTCGTCATCGGAGTCGGTTCCTTCGTAAGTGATTTGGAGTTTATCCCAAATCTCTTTAGCGGTTTCACATGTAGAGATCTTCATATAATCATGCTTGTTAAGTGCACAATGAATGAAGTTGATGGCTTTATCATTCATTGCCACTTTCTTCCAATCATCGTCACTATATTCATTTTCTCCTTTCGGTACTTGCTTTAAGACGGAGACTTCTCCTTCTTTAGCGCTTGTTGTCTTTGTTGGAATGTGATTTCCATTCTCAATCACTTTCCAAATTCTCACATCTTGAGAACGGATCCAAATTCTCATCTTATTTTTCCAATAAGAGTAATTTGTTCCGCTAAAAAGAGGAGGTCTAGCGGTTGAGTTACCTTCACTAGTGTTGTTGTTGTTAAAGCTTGTGCTTGCCATGATCTTTTCCCTTAAACGGTTAAGTCTTTCAAAGGGTTAAGCTCTGATACCACTTGTAGAACCTATGCACAATTACTCAAGAGGGGGGGGGGTGAATTGAGTATTGCAACAACAATGAATCTTTTTGCGAAAGTTAAAGACAATATACAAAAGTGTTATTGTACTAGTATTTTTCCAAGAGCTTAACTCAATTGCTAAGCATTTATAAGGAGCTTTTACTTTCCAATAGACACCAACTCAAATAAATTGATCAAGCTTTTCACCAATCGGACTTAAGCCATTCCTTAAGTACTTACGAAGCTACTTTTCGATCACAATTTATTTGCTCAAAGGTAAAAGACAATAATATTGAAGAGATGAGTTTGGAGAGATGCAAACGCTATTTAGAGTGGTTCGGCACAATCCTTGTCCTACATCCACTTTCTTTCTCAATCGCTATTGAGAAGTTCCACTATTGCCAAGCTTCAAGGTGCTCGCGCAAAACCTTTTACAATCCGAGTCCTTAGTTTCTAACACCTCACGGTATATGATCACCACTCGTATACTAACCCACTCCACTTAGAGATTCCTTCTCTAAGATTTGCCTTGAGTACTTAGTATACTTCTTTGGTATCCTCACCGACTATAGTGTTTATAACTCTTGACTCAACCTTGGAGATCACACTCCAATTTACAAAGTGTTACAAGAAAACAATTCTCAAAGAATTGTTGAGATGAAATGAGTACTCTCTAGAAGAGTGTATGATTACAAGTTTAGCACTATTGAACCAATTGATATTTCTCTCTCAAATTGTGTATTATAACACCTTAAAAATGTGTAGAATGAAAGAATATGAACAAGATAGTTTGCAAATACTCACATGTATGAAATAAGGCTTCAATCCATCTATTTATAGACTTCCCAAACCTTAGAAACGTTGGGGAGTTAATGGGATGGAGCCGTTTTGTTAAAACTAGCCGTTTTTTATGTTTTTGAATCATTTGCATCGATGCATAACACTTTGCATCGATGCAAATGTGTCTTTGAAGCTGAAATTTGAATTTTCAGCTAGGTTGCATCGATGCAAACATCTTTGCATCGATGCAACAAGTCGTTGCATGTTTTGCATCGATGCAAGATGAGTGTGCATCGATGCAAACCTTAAAGAATGGCTTAAAATCACTTCAAAATGCTTAGGATTGATCTCAAACTTGTTGGAGTCAATTCCTATGCTTTTGTACCTTTGAAAACAAGTTTTTAAACCATTTGGCTAGCATCGAATTGCAAGATGTGCATCAAAACATTTTGTGAGTGTGTGTTGAGAGATTTAGCAATTGGTTCTTAACAAGAAGTTACCTAAGTCCTAAGACACTATACTTGTCTTCAAATGTTGTGGACTTGAGTTTCTTGTTGTTGTTGTGTTGCTTTCAACTCTTCATTCCTCAACGTTGAATGTTGGTTGATCTTTCAACATGCTTGTTCATTCAAGTTGTTTGTTGGTTTGTCTTTCATGTCGTTTGTTGGTTTGTCATTCATCAAAACCTACGAATACAAACTTCGCATACAAGCAACATGATTTACATATGGTGCATGAAACTGGCTCCGCAAAATTTGCACAAATAGACCTGGCAAGTATACCGGGTTGTCCAAGTAATACCTCAGGTGAGTGAGGGTCGATCCCATGGAGATTGTTAGCTTGAGCAAGCAGTGGACACCTTGCAGATCTTAGTTAGGCGGATAGAAAATATAGTTTGTCACGAAAAAAGCATAAAACAACTTAAATAAATAAAGGTTACTAGATAGTAGAAAATTCAATTGTATGAGAATGGTTGAGGCTTCGGAGATGCTTTGTCTTTCCAGATTAACTTTTCTTACTGTCTTCTTCAATAACCTTCTGATTCCTTCAATGGCAGCCGTAAGTGATTAACTCATGTCCTCTCATCAAGTTAACCTCCTCTACTGCAGCAATCCACCATGTTGAGATGACTCATGTCCTCTTATCAAGTCACCTCTAGGCTTCTCACTGTAGCAACAGATGAAGTTCTAAGCAATCCACTTCCCTTTACAATCCTACTCAAGGTGCCACAGACAAGGTAGATCTTCCGGATCAGAAAGTGCTGCTTCTCTAACTCTAGCCTTAACGCCACAGAGACTTCACGCACCCATAGTCAACGGGATTATATGTCACATATCCAAAGTTGCTCAGATGCTCTATTGGAATCCGCAATGCAATCTCTAGCTTTAGTTTCATGCTACCTGGGTCAGGACTCGCACAGAACCCAAGTAGAACAAGGGTGATTGTCACGGGTCTCCCTCAGTTCATGAGGTGAAGAACGAGGTTGCATAAGAGAATAGAATCAGACATATTGAAGTAAAACAGTAATATTATTAATCCATGAAACTCAGTAGAGCTCCTAACCTTAACCTTAGGAGGTTAGTGACTCATGCTGATAGAATAATACAGTAGAAACATAAAAAGTGGGCAAGAGTCCCCTAACAAGGGTGAACTCTTGTATATATATACTAATCTAATGACTAAGGATTACAAAAATAAGATAAACTAAGTTGATAGTGCAAAAATTCACTTTTGGGGCCCACTTGGTGAGTGCTTGGGCTGAGCTTGAGTGTCTCCCAAGAGCTAGACTCCTTATGGGCGTTGAACGCCACCCCTGGGCTCCCTTTTGGGTGTTTCAACGCCAGCTACTCCCCTTTGGGCGTTGAACGCCAGGAGTGGGACTGGTGGCTGGCGTTGAACGCCAGTTTTGGGCCTTCATTTCCAAAGCAAAGTATAAACTATTATATATTTCTAAAAAGTTTTGGAAGTTAGCTTTCCATAGCCATTGAGAGTGTGTCATTTGGACTTCTGTAACTCTAGAAAAGCTCTTTCGAGTATACGAAGGTCAGATCCTGATAGCATCTGCAGTCCTTTCTCTGTCTCTAAATCAAAATTCTATTCAAACTCCTCAATTTCAGCTAAAAAATACCTGAAATCACCATAAAACACAAAAACTCAAAGTAGAATCCAAAAAATGTGAATTTTGTACTAAAACCTATGAAAACTTAATAAAACTTAAACAAAACATAATGAAAACTATATGAAAATAATGCCAAAAAGCGTATAAAATATCCGCTCATCAATATACGCATGCCCAAGGGGAAACCGGGGGAGTTAAAATGTCTGGTCACATCTTACGTACGGGGTCAACGAATGTCTCAATAATATTCAATCATAATTATATTTCATCATTTATTCATTCATTAGCTCATATATGCATCTTCGGCATATTCGCAACATTACCGCACCTCCTCAATAAATCGTAATCATTTAATAATTAATCATATTTCATTATTCTCAATATTGCCTTATTCTCTTAATGGCCTCATACATTACTTTCATCATCTTATCAACTCAAGTACCATCTTCCACAACCACATTATATTTTTAAAATCTTTCTTCAATTCCAAGTTAACTACTTCTCCAAAGTTTAATCTCTTCACTATACTTATAACTAAAGTTTAGGGTCCTAGAGAGTAAAAATAGAGGTTTAAAGGTTTGAAATTAGATTTTAAAACATAAAATTCACTTTTCTGAAAACAGGGTTCCTGGATACGCGTAGGCCACGCGTACGGGTGGGTGCGTTTTTTCTTGCTCGCGTACGCGAGATACCAAACCCGAAAGGGTTGGTCGCGTTACGTACACAACCCCTCAAATTCACTGCTCGCATACGCAAGTTCTGCAGGGAGAAAAATTAGCTAAGTGTTACAGAATTTCAGTTTTGCCCACCGAACTTCCGACGTGCATAAACTTCACGGACCCAATTTTCATATGAAATAAGATTGGAAAATTTTAGAGGTTCGAAAGCTAAGTTATGGCTTGCCGAAGTTTGGCCGAAAATTAGATTTTCACAAAAATCCTCAAACCTCTATTTTCATCAAATCACAACTCAAAATCAACTTTCTATACTTATAATCAGCACCAAAATATATCATATCACAGCAACACCAACCCACATCCTACCACAACCAATTATACCTCAATTTTAAACAATCTCATATAAGAATCTCTCAACTATCCAAACAAGTGCATCAACATACCACCTCATACATATCCATTAACATCACATTATCTACTAACATTAAAATCATCATTTAGCATTCTATTTTCATCATAAACATCAATCACCAACCCATACTCAACCTATTTCAATAATTATCATCAAAAGGGCTAAAAATTTAACATAATCATACATTCCAACCTTTCCTATGATCATCTAACCTAAGTTTTCATAAGACATTATATATTAAATACGAGAAACCAAAATTAGACCTTATCCAATTTTCTCGTATAACCTAAAGGCAACCCAACTGAGCAAGCTCACAAGTTCCACCTCCAAAATTCAACCTCCAAAGCTCCCCATCAAGTTTCCATCTCCTTAATTACGCTCCAAAACACATATATACATCACCTATTTCATATCATTGCATCCATACATACACATTCAATACCAAAAATACAATTAACTAAGGGATTTACTAGGGTTGAAGATCATTACCTTGTATGTACCTCAATTAAGCAGAAATTCACTAATTTCTCAAGTCAATTTGATCCTAAAACACCAAATTAATAAAAAAATCTCAACACCCAAAATCATACAGTTTTCGAATTGGAGAAGAGAAAATAGAAACTGGGAATGTGGTTTTCTTACCTAATTTTTTATTGGGCTTTGTAGAGATCGACGTCGTAGACGCATGGCCACAAACGATACAGCGATTAGAGTGAAAAGTTATAGAAGATTGAATCAAAGCCAAGGGTTTGGGAATGTTACATGTTCTTCCCCCTTTCCAAATGTTTCTAGCGTGAATGAGTATGAAGGGAGGAAAGGAAGGTTGAGTTTGCTTAAGTGTGGCTAGATTGGGTTGGGCCCAATATGGGCCCGGTTTTTCCAGTTCGGTCCGTTTGGTCTAATTTTGGGCCAAATTCTTTAAAATTAGTATCAAAATTCTTATTTTAATTATTTCTCTTTCTTTAAACTATAAAATTTAAGTTTTTAATTTCTTTAAATAATAATTAATTTATTAGCTAATTATTTATTAATTCACGGATTTTACAGTTTAAGTTTGGGACCATGATGGATTGCTGGTCTGCTGGACCCGCATGTGACGTCATAAGGGTCGATGAGCCGGGGTAGAGGGCGATGACTGGGCAGCCTTGGGAGATTCGGTGGAAGCCCGCCGTCTACCACGACCACATGACCCACTCGACCTACTTCTACTATCTGTCGTCATGTTTATACAGCAAATATATTATTAACATATTAATAACATAACAAATACCAATAAATAATAACATAAGAAGAAATAGAAATAACAAATAATTTTAAAACTATTTTAGTTTAGTAAATTAACCCAAAAAAATTACATAATGTTTTAGTTTCAAAATGATTAAATTAGAATGAATAAGTGTTTTGGTTAGTTTAGTAAACTAACAAGTGTCTATAGAGCAATAAAACATTAAGGAAAAGTATAGGTAGACAATGAAAATACTAAACAATGTGAACAATGGATATATTGGATGTTCATTTTACTAGGTGTGCGGATGGTTATTCTAATATTAAGATTTAGGTGGGTAATTTAAAGATGTAGTATGTTTTGATTTGATTGGTGATTGTTCATGTTATTCAAAAAATTTATTGATTACCTAACATTTTTCAAACATTAATTGCAAAGGAGAAAAATTTTTTCACTAGAACCAAAATGATTATATACAAATATAATAAACTGTATGGGTCAAAAGCTAGCACATGTACATTAGTTTATATTAGTTCTCTTGTAAATGTCATAAATATTTATCATAATACCAACTTAACAAAATAAAAAATATAAACTAAGCTCAATATAATTATTCAAATTAATAATTGTACAAAAATACAACAACTCAATAATTAATTATAACAAATATGAGAAAAAGTATGGATAACAAAATAATTCAACAAATAACTCAAAACACTTAAAATAAGAATTTTAAGGGAAAACGTATTCTTGTCACAATTAACATAAATATCTATCAACCTTAAATATAATTCTAAGACTTTCAAAAACATAATTTTAATTTTTTCGATTTCATTGAAAATTTTATAAAAATTTCGATAGAATCTCCCTTAAAATTTGGATTTCTTCACCTTTTAAGGGTTTCATCTAAACCAAATATCCATCAACCCTTCTCAACTTATTAATTTTTTCAATCATTGTTAAGATAATATACAAACAGCTCAATCATTATTAATACAGTCAAACATTTTTCAAACAATTTCAGTAACAAAAATAAGCAAATAACTTAAAATTTAATATTTTCCAGCAACCTCAGAACCTAATATAATCTATTCTAATTTATCTTAATCACCTAAATCTACTAAAATAAAAAATTAAACTAACTAAATTCTACTAATTAATTATTAACTTGAAGTAATAAAATTTAAAATAAACAGAATTCAAACAAAAAATTTTAAATGCAGAACAAGAGAAAATGAAAAAGAAGAATAAAGGTTCAGCGGCAAAAACAACAATGGTAAGAATATTTACAGCAATGACGACAGCGTTCGTAATAATGGTGGCGATGTTTGCGACAGCAGCGACGGAGAAGGTTGATGGAGAAGATAAATGAGAAGGTTAAAGAGAGAATAAGAGGCTGAGTGGTTAGAAAGAGAGACAGAGAAAGAGGAAGGTGAGTGGTTAGTGTTTGCATACCTTGCATTAGTATAAGGGTCATGCTATTATGAGGAATGAAAATTTCTTCCTCACATAATGAAGTGTGGTGGCTATAGCAGGTTTAGACGCATGTAGTGATAGTTGGGAAAGGTGAAGAAGGCATGAGTTGTTGTTGCTGCAGAGATGGCAGAAAATGTCCATAAAGATTTTGTGATCATGATGAATTAATTGGCAAGTTAAGTCAGCTAATGTGTGGATTCTTTTTGTCTTGTCCAATAGTTTTTGATAATGGATAATAGGTGGGTTGGGTTCCATGGTGGGTGGAATTGTTTTTGTTTGTTCAGTGATCTAATTTATTGAAGTAATAATAATAACCATCAGAAGACATAATTAGAGAGTAACGAATGATGATGCTCTAAAATCTGAACCCATATTTATGAGAAGCTAAAAATTTTGAATTTGAATCCTCTAAATTTTATATTTTTATTTTAGAGGATAAAATGAGATCTCTCATTATTGAATATTTTTTCTCTTATATATTCTCTTAGTTTCGCCTATAAAATAAATAGTGATAAATCATACTTTATTCTCTAAAGTTAAATTAAAATTTTAGTGGATCCAAATCTAAAAATTTTAATTTATGCGTTCACTTTTTACATTTAACTATTAATTGAGAATTTTTTTTTTTAATCAATTCTATCCTTTGTTCTTTTTTTCATAAAAAAAAACAACAAAATTTATCTTAGAAATTATTAATTTCACTAGAAAGGATAAAATAAATAAAAAGCTAAACATAAAGTAATAATAAAATGATAAGTAATAAAAAATTATAGTTTAAAATAGTATTAAATAATAAAAGAATATTGAGAGTATTATAAAAAATATATAAATTCTATTTTTTGTTTGATTTTTGTGAAATTTATCATTGTACTGTTTATTATTGTAATTTTTTTATAATATAAATAATTGATCTTATTAGAAAGAATAAATTAAATAAAAATTTAATTATCAGTAATAATTAATAAAAATCATAATTAAAAGCAATACTAAAAAATGCCATAAGAAAAGAATATTAAAGAAAGGCAAAACTAACATTCATATATACTTAAAAAAAGATAGAATGATACAAAAAAATTATTTTTTATCCATAATATGAATTGTTGATCCTATTAGTTAGAGCAAATTAAATAAAAAATAATCATAAATAATAACAGTAAAAAAATTATAATGTACTAAAAATATACTATATAAAAAATATACTAAAAAAAATATAAAAAAATTAAACATATTTAAATGGATAACATTATAATTTAATGTCATGTTTAAGTTAGTAATTATTTATGTAAATGTGATTTTAACTACTATTTTTTAAATAATATTCATTGTATCAAAATCAGTTTTGTATAAAATTACCAAACATAAATTATATTACAATAAATTCACTCCTACTCAAAATTAATTCAATAAAATTAAATTTATTCAAATTTTAGACTGACAAACGCTAAATCGCTAATCCACACATATTAACTACTGAGAATCTAGTGTAGTGAGTTTTGTGTTTGTTGGGCTTAGACTCCTTCTTTTTCCCAAAATAATAATAATAATAATAATAATAATAATAATAATATTTGTATTGTGTAATCAATAGTTTTCGTATTGCATGTTGCTACAATGTGTCAATGTTATTGGTATCACTAGAAACTTGGAAGCACTAAATAAAAGAATTAAAATCAGAAAAAAAAAAAAGAAAATAAAAGATTATTCATTTTCATAGCGAAAATTTTCTCATAATAAGCTATCTTTAATTTTGAGAACTGAATAAAACAAGATATTAAGAACAATATAAAAAAAACAAAGATATAAAGATTAGTATTTTTGTATTTTGTTTGGTAATAAACTAGAACAAATTATAAAAAATTCAATTTATTTTCATTCAAAAAATTTAGAAAGAAAAATATAATAATAAAAAGTATAATTATAAAAAATTAATAAAAATAATGAAAAAAATAAAAAATAAATTGTGTCTCTCGTTAATATTCCAGTGTCTTTTTTATCAGGATAAACATAAAATATACTAATTTAGTGTCTTTAAATATAATATTTCTGTTCATATTTTATGTGCCAAACATGATTTTATATATCTGTCTATATATCCTTGTAAATAAACGCAGCCATAGTTACTAGAGTAGGAACTTCAAATCTCTACCACAATTATAGTTTCGCAAAACTCGTTATTTGGTCAGTGAATATGTCAAAACAATTTGATTTGAAAATTTAAATAGGTATATTATTGATAATAAAAATCAATTCATAACAAATTTATACGTTTAAAAAACTAATTTTTCAAATTTTTTATTTTAAAATTTATAAAATAACATAACAATATAAAATGATAAAATTATATTTTTCATTGTTTTTATGTTTTTTAATAAAATTCTTAAGATAAAAATAAAAATATTTTCATAAAATCAAACTAAATTACAAACCTTAATCTCTAAACCTTACATCCTAAATCCTAAATTTTTAAAAACATACCCTAAATTGTAACTCCAAATCCAAAATACATCAATCCTAACCTAATCTTAAACTATAAATCCTAAATTAAAAATCCTAAACACTCCATCCATAATAATAATAATAATAATAATAATAATAATAATAATAATAATAATAATAATAATAATATTCTTCTTCCCCCTATTCCTTCCTACTTTTCATTCATCTTTTATTAATGTGATCCTTAAATCGAAATTATTTTTTGTTAACAAAATATAATAAATAGAAGTATAACAATAAATTAAAGAGAATTATTATCTAGAATTAATTTCTCCCTCTATCAACTTTTAAAATAAGAAAAAATATATTTCCATATGTTAATTTCAATTCGAAGTAATTTTCATTTTAATTTTGCTTCACAATTTCATTTTTAAATTATATAATTCACTTTTTATAAAGGAAACCAAATATTATTTTATCAAAAAATTGTTTCCATATGTTCATTTATTTTGTTTTCGGTTCGTGCCCAAAAAACCCATCTTCTTGCACAAAAATTTTAACAGATCAGATATACGGATATACTTTACAAACAAAAAAGACTACAATCTTCATTCCTCACTCAATAACCTAACAAAAAGGCTAATCAATACAAAAATTACACCCACAAAATGCCAAAAAGCCCAATAAATAACACACCTTCATTAAACAATAATTAAACTCTCCTAATTAACTCACTCCAGACAAACCCCTGCCTTGTCAGTCACCAGTAGCAGACAATGTCTGCACGTATAGTCACGCAAACCCATGTGTCACACAATGAGCTACACCAGTACACCACGCAATTTCCTTACCTTAGGAAAAAATATCACTTCCTCGTGCTAGCATTGGCCTTATTCCTTAGTATAAAAGCATAGGAAACATTTCAAATGTATCGGGGAGTACCGGTGCACCAGTTATTTTAACCGTTAATTTTAATTAATATGTATTATATATTTTTTTTATAATTCAGATCAACGGTTAAAACAATTAGAACACGAGTACTCCCGGTGCACTTGAAATGTATCCAAAAGCATATACTCTATTCTGTTGTATGATACAATTTACTAATCATTCAATACTCTCTTCAAAATTACTCTTTCCGTGACTATTTTTTCTCTATTACTCTTCATTACATTCACATGGTATCAGAGCTCAGGTGACTGAATTTCTCAACTTGACAATACCGGAATAGCTAATAACACTGTAAACGGCAATTTTAATTTGTATACACTGTCACTGTGTAGAAAGTTTTAAACACACTCATGTAATCTGTTACCACGAAAAAAAAAAATCATGTTATCACACAAAAGAAAAACAAGAATCCGATTCAATCATTTGCCGCAAATCATTATGATTCAGTGACCAAAAGAACTCGATTCACATTAACTAAATTCCTTAAATTTTGCTGCTTCAGCAGAATTTTATTTCTAGATCATCTAAAAGTATCATTGCTATAATTATACAATACGCCTGAAGTCATCAACTAATGAAAGCATATGACAAACAATGTCAACAAGCAAAAAGGCAGGCGATTATTGATATAGTCATATAGGTCACACGCCAAACAGAAACAGTTAAATTTCCGAGCAGCATAAACACTTGTTAAACAAACCAAATAAGTACTCGAGCAAGAGATGTCGACGCCGTGTTTCGACATTATCGAATAAATTGAAATAAAACAATTGTAAACCGGTGCAGCAGGTAGTTAGTTTCCTGCGTCTTTCAACCAATTAGCAACTTGTTCTCTTCCAAGAAGGTATAAGTTGGTACCTCCAGATTGTATGGCGCTGGTCCCTTTCTAATTCTGCCAGAAATATCATAATGTGAGCCATGGCAAGGGCAAAACCAACCACCAAAGTCACCAGCATTTGGCAAGGGGATACAACCCAAATGTGTGCAAACCCCAATCACAATGAGCCACTCGGGGTTCTTGACTCTCTCCGCATCCTGCTGGGGATCGCGAAGAGATCCAACATCAACGCTGTTTGCCAGCTTAATATCATCTTCTGTTCTGCGCCTGATGAACACAGGCTTTCCACGCCACTTAACAGTCACAGTGGTGCCTGGCTCAATGCTGGAGAGATCAACTTCAAGTGAAGCCAGAGCAAGAACATCCTTACTGGCTGACATGCTGAGCACAAACTTGAGGATAAGGAGACGGACAAGAGAGGCATAGACAAATCTACCACCTGTTAGGACAAAGTAGGCAAATGCCCTCTTGCTTGGGTCACCAGGAGGATATCGTTCATGATTGTGTTCATCGTATACAATCTTAGAGGAAGGGTTTTTGACAGCAGCGACAGTTGCTGGAATTTCAGGAATAATGCTGTTTTCTTTTGTATGGACTGGCAATCCAGTAGCAAAACCTAGGTACAAATTAAAAAAAAAATAATGAGCAACATTAAGTAGGCTAAGAAGATAATAAAGCAAACCCTGAAAAATAAAAAGAAGGCAAGCTCCAAAAACTATAGCAAAAACCAAACTGTGATGGTTACAGGGTACTGCTAAATGGTTGGCATAACCATTTGGGCAACAAGGCTGCACCGGGTATTGTCCTTACTGGTACTTGTGAATAGATGCCCAAAATTCAATTATGTTTTTGCGCACAATTAAAATTCAACATATGCACAATTAGAGGTGTAATTGCTTTTTGGCAATGTACTCATATGTGACAGGTACAGATACGCTCGAATACACACGTAACAAAGTTTTAGGTAAAAATATGTTTTGGGTATGTATTGGACGTTACTGAGTACGTTTTTTTTTTTTTTTTTCGGATTCAAATTCATTCAAAATTACATTGCTTTGAGTAAATTTTATTTATTTTTTATTTTTCTATTTCAAAACTATTTAGATGTGCAGTAAAACATTAAATTGACTATTTAGACTATTTAAATGTTTATTTTTTTAATTTAAGATTAATTATTTAGATTAGTTTAATGTTAAATTTGACATAACCATATTTTATTAGTTGAAAATAACCATTTACTTTTAAAAGTTTGTGAAATTTACATATATTTTTTATATATATACTACATACCCGTACCCGTACCCTTTTTTCCGTAAAATTTTCGTACCAGTACTGTAAAATAATAAACAACTAAAATATATTTACCAATTACTCTCAATAAGCTTCAATAATGACTTTTTCTCTCTTTCTTCTTTTCTTTTTTTATTTTTATTTTTGTCAATGAATAACATACTTTTGTTATAAATTATTGAACCAATTTCAAGGAAGCCTAACTTAAAATTAACAGAATTCTTGAATAAACTATCTCTTGTGAGCTATTGAACTAGTGATATAGGAGGGGCAAATCATAGGATGGCACAACAATTTGGGAATGATTGTTGAAGCAGTTATGGGAAGCCTAAAGAATAATAGAATTATTGGATAAACAATCTCTTGTGAACTATTGAACTAGTGATATACTGATATAGGAAGCGCAAATCATAAGATGGAACACAATTTGGTTATGAACTATTGAACCAGTTCTTGTGCCTAACCATGAATAAAAGAATTCTTGAATAAACAATCTCTTGAGAACTATGGAACTAGTGATATAGGACGGATAAATCATAAGATGGCACAAACAAATACCTTACAGCATACAAATATAACAATCATAACTATAATGAAGACCTGTGACTGGTCAAATATACTTGGTGTTGATCCAAATAAACAGCCTAATGTTTTACTTTTGGCTTTTTGTGAACGGTACCCCCCCCCCCCAAAAAACATACACGCAAAAAGAAGCTGGAGTCAAAAGCACAAACACTCGACTGCATGATTTGAATTATATAAAGTTCAGAATTAGAAATGGAACTTTCTAGTTATTGACAGCACAATTATACATGCTAATATCGATTTTAGAAAGATAGCGCCTCACTTGGTATGTTTTATACTTTCATAATTTTTCATTGGTAATGCAATCTCTTATACGTTCATGTTACTTGATGTTTTTACTATAATCCAAAGTCTATATTACAACCAGATGTGTCATTCTAGTTTCCACTATAAATGATATATAATGACAACAAAACCAACAATGAAGTATAACCTGTTATAGATCAGAACAACAGCATGCTAGGCTCGGGTAAAATTATTCTATTTATATATTCCCTCAATTAAACACTCTTGAAAAGCTGTTGGTTAGAATATACTGCCAACACAATATGAGAGTTCAAATGCTCGTTGGAATTGAATTTCATCCACAGAGGGTAGCCTCTGACTATCGAAACGACAAATGCAAGAGATTTCACATGTCGCACTGCATCGAAGTCAAAATTCAAAATTCCAAAAGAAGAAAAATATGAGCACTATTCAACGCCATCTTTTATCCTTCTGTTCTTTGGGCACAAAATAGCACGTGTAGAAGAACACCACCACCAACAATCACTACCACCCCCAAATCCCAGACAAATGTTCGATTGCAATCAGCAAAAAACACGCTCACAATACATAAACTTCGAATCTAGACACCAACCAAGAACGAGTTAAATGATTTGCGTAAAGCAACTACCAATACTACGATATGACGAATAATAATAAAATCAGGTTGGCGCATAAGCACATAAACATACCGAACAGACAAAAGCATCAAATCAAGGGAACGGGACAGCAATAAACACAAATCAACTGGTTTGGTTTCGTTTTGATTTGGAGCTGAAACAAAAATGAATATGGAAAGGAAGAGGGAGAGAGGGAGAAAACCCTAACCTCGGAATGGGAGAAAGAATTGGGGTTGGGGAGCGGATCCGCGATCGTGGGAGTCATAGTGAGGAGCGATGGGGTTCCGAGAGACGAAAGCAGAGGCAGCGTGGTTAGCTCTCCATGAAGACGAAGACAGAGAAGAGAACCTCTTTGCCGCAACCCTCAACATCTTCGTCGTGCTCGTGAGCTCTTCTTTATTTTCAGTTTTTCACTGATCTCCTCCCTTTTTCACTTCAGTTTTTGATTTGTTTCCTCTGTTGTGTGGAACGACCGAATGAGGCGATGCGTCCCGATGCTTTGGGAATTAATCAGTTAGCTGCAAAAAAGAATTGGGCAGTAAATACATGTTTAAAATAAGAATTTTTAGAATTAAAATATAACTAATATGGGTAATGCTAGGAAAAAAAATAGTTAGAATTTGTCTTATTTAGTATTAATTAATTATCGCAACAATTAATGAATGATAAATAAAATAAGTTATGGCTGTTTTTGACTGATTTTCTTTGGTTACCAAACATTTCCGAACTAATGTTAATTGATTAAAATAAATGAACGAACTATCAATTCGATTTTTGTCTATTCTTTTGAATGACACTGCGATCCTTCAAAATAAAAATTATTTATTTCGATTTTTGTTTTCTACCTTCATGACACAATACGATATTTTGTAGGTATTTTTTTCGTTAACTTCAAACGAAAAACACCAACGTGTCATGATAATCTTGTGTGCTAACATATCTCGCTGCGGATGTAAATGTTTGTTGCATACGTGAACAATGTAAAATACGATGTCATTTTTTCATGATGTAGATTAGGACAACTAAGCCCCTGACCATTTCATATTATCCTCGTATGCAACAAACATCCACATTAGCAGCCAGATATGCCAGCACACAAGGTTACTGTAACACGTCAGCATTTTTTGTTTGGAATTGACGGAAAAATATTCACAGAGACCGCGTTGTGTCACGGAAGTATATGATAAGAACCGAAGTAGATCATTTTTATTTTGAGGGATTGCGTTGTCATTTGGAAAATAGATAGAGACCCCATTAGTAGTTCACTCAAAATAAATCGTTAACAAGTAAGAATAAAGTTCTGAAAACCGAACTAGTGATCGAATCACTCTAATTTTTGGTTTATTGATTTAGTGATTCAATCGATTCAACTGCGGTTTAACCGAAATAACCGAATTATAATAAAATAATATATAAAATAATAAATAAACACAAAAAATATAAATACAGATAATTATGTTAAATTATAATTTTTTACTATAATTTTTATAATAGTGTATATTGCAATTATAATTATTTGGTTAATATTTATTAGTAGCTTATAATTTTAAAACTTGAACTAAATTTATTAAGAATTTTAAGATTTTAATTATTCTAGTTTTTTCTTTTAAACACAATATATCTTTAAATATATATTTATTTTAAATTATATGTATTATAATTTATTTATATTAATATTTTAAATACATATATAACTTATAATAATAAAAAAGTTAATTCTTTTGTTATGAAAAATTTAAATTAAATAAAAATTATAAAAAATAAAACTTTTTTGTCTTGATAAAAAAAAGTCTTCATGAAAAGATAAAAAAAAGTTTGTTGGGCTCAATGAAATTCAGTCCATATGTAACATAAGACTAAAAGTCTAAAAAACAAAATCCGAATATATTGCTATATCATTCAATTGGATTAAATCTCTAAAGTGGTTCATCAGATTCATAGCTTTTATCATTTTAGTCTCTCGAATTCAAAATTACCTATATTAGTTTTTGAGATTCAGTTTTACGCACCATATTGGTCCCTAAACATTTTCTAATACTAAATCAGCGAATTAAATGCTGAATTAGCTCTGACTTGCCACGTTGAACATATGGCTAAACAACATCATTTTAGCTTGGCACTTAAACAAGAAGAAGTTTATATGATGTGCAACTCATTTTCCAAAATGACCTCATTTTTACCTTATTTAAGAACTAAAACGAAACGACGTTATTTAGCCATGTGTCTAATGTGACAAGTCAGAACTAGTTCAGCATTTTGTTGGTTGATTCGATGCTGGAAAGGGTTTTGGGACCAATATGGGCCTAAACTGAATCTCGATGACCAATATAATAAATTTTGAATTTGAAAGACTAAAATAATAAAAGGCGTGAATCTCAGAGACCACGATAGAATTTGCTTCTATTCAATTGTTAACTTTTATCCCTCTCCCATTCAAACAACAACAATGGCACACATTTAGGCACGTATATTACACACAAACTTAAAGAAAGAAACAAAACAATGATATTTCATTTTCTCAGAAAGAGAAAAAAAAGATGCACAAATCAACCAATATTTTCAAGCCTTTAAGGACCACCATCATGTTGTCGCCGTTCCAAATCCACCATCTTTGCATCGGGACAGTGGCTTCTATGGCAACGGTGGGAGTGAGGGCGGAGCTTGAGTTCGAGAGAAAGGAGAAGGAGTAACTGCGTGAGTGAGATAGTGCTTCACATAATCGCAGCTTAGTTGAGGGTTTCTCATTCTCTGAACAAAACGGCGCCGTTTGGTGCAAAATTTTGAAAATTAGCCGGGTTCCGGTTTAGTTCAATCGGACAATTTTCAATCGGTTTGACGGTTCAATCATGGTTTTAAACTTCAGCGATTATGTCTTCTGACCGATTTGCCTTTCTTACCGATTTATAGTTCGACCAACCGGGTTTTGAGAACCTTGAGTAAGAACAAACAAATAAATTGTGTATATGTATCAACAAAGAAAAATATAAAACAAAAGAGTAAATATTATTTTTGGTTACACACTATTAAAACACCCTTTTATAATTCGAAAATTTAGTCTCTACCTATTTAAGTAATTGATCTAAATAACCGTTGCTTATATCAGTAATGAAAATGTTTACACTAATTACTTGAATGGTTAACAACCAATTAACAATTTTTAAATTATGGTGAAGCACTTTATACTTCAAGCAAGTGATTAGACACCGAAAAGAATATTTACTCCAAAAAAAATAACACTGAAGAATCATTCTTGGTCCCCAAATATTAATAAAAACAAAGTCTGAAGGAGCAAAATAAACAAAATCAGAATGCATAAAAGGTAAACAATACATTTTTGACATAATAGAATTCACACACGAAAAAGAACAGGATCATAATTTGCAAGAATTGCACATTTATTTAAAATAGTAGCACAGTTAACAGTTTAACACCCCCTATGTTTTAATTTCTTATGCCACAATTCCATTGTTTTTTTTCCCCAAAGCAGTGTTTTAGCAATACATGATTAGCAATACTTTTTGAAGAACCAATAAATGAAGTATTCGATGAAAAAGAAATAGGATTAGAAATCATAAGACTATCAAAGATGTAAATTTCATTCAGAGCTTTGTCTTGGAGAGGAAGTTTATGAGTACCTTGATCATGAACAACACAAAAATGAGGCAAAATTTCAAAGAACACATAATTATCACCGACAAATTTGAAGACACTCAACAAATTTTGAGTTATTTGCAGAATATGTAATAAATTAGTAAGAAAACTAAAATTTCTAATTTTATCATAAAGAACTGAAGAACCGTGAAAAAGAATTTGCGCATCTTGGCCATTATCTATAAAAAGTTAGTTAGTCTCATGAGCAAAAGGTGCGGATGTCAAGAGATTCAAGAAATCAGAGATGATGCAGTGGCAAAAAAGAACGATTCTACTTCTATAACTCAGGTAATGAATTCAATATATTCTTCAAATAGCCATCAGCGGCCTCTTATGCTATGGCTGAGGGGTTGATGAAAAAGGCTGAAAAAAGTTACACCCGAGTTTTTGGAGAGAACTTGGATTTGAAGGAGGAGGTGAGGCGACTTAAAGACGATTATGCCAACTTGGAGGAGTCGGTTGCTGAAGTTACAGAGGAGATGTTTGAGAACCTGAAGAATCAACTTTGGGTTATTTCTCCCGACCTGGACATTTCTCTTCTCAACCCTGACATGGTCGTGGTTGATGGGAAGATCACCCCTCCTCCCCGAGAAGGTGATATCACCATGTCCGACTTGAAGACCTCAAGGGAGCCCTGGGTAGAATCTCCTCAGCCAGAAGCCGTTCCGTCCGAAGAGGCACCGTCGAGTTCTTCGCCTCAATCTACAGTTATGCCGACCGAGGAGACCTTAACGACTTCCTCTACTGAACCTGGATCCCCTGCTGTTACTGATGATCAAAACTCACTCCTTGGTCCAATTTAATATCTCAATCAAGGCCCGATTTGAACTTTTGTATATTTTGCATATCTTTTGTGGATATTGGTCCTTGTTACAGGACCTAACAACTTTTTCTTTTGATATAAACTATTTCTGTTTAAGTTGCTATTATGACTGTCGTGATCCTTTTTTTGTAAAAGGCTTTTGTATGTTCTTTTGAATTTCCTTTTGACTTAGGATTTTAAGATTGTTGTTTCCATTGCATAATTTGGACGGCCAATTTTGTTGTTCGACCATTTTAAAGACTTAGGTTATTTTTGCGATACATTTTATATTGCCCGAATACTTTCCGACTTACAAGTCGTAGTTACCGAGCTTACATAATCGTCATTTATAGCCTTTTTACATCGACTTGTACCTCGTCGTTTCATATTACCGACCACATAGGTCGGTCAATGGATTTTTGCATTTTTTTTAGCTTAAGTCGGTGTGTATCGTAGGATAAGCAATGGAATTAAAAAAATATTTTAATCATTAATGAAGAGCATTTTACAAAAGTGCTTTTGCTACTAAGGGTGGTAACTTCCTTGTCCCTAGTCCCCACTTTGATGCCTCATTAAAATCTCCTTCTGGAAAATTCTTTTCGGGAAAAAATCATGAAGTCGGAAAAAAAAGTACATCAAGTAGCGAGGTACGTTTCTAGCTATAATATCTCTTCAAATTGCATGCGTGCCACGACATTGGGAGCTTGGCTCCATTCAAGTTGGACACCTTGTAAAAGCCTTTTCCCAAGACTTCAGCTATCTTGAAAGGTCCTTTCCAATTAGCAGCAAGCTTCCCTTCTCCCGACTTGTTTACCCCGATATTATTTCTTATCAGAACCAGATCACTTGTGGCGAAACTTCTTCGTATGACCTTTTTATTGTACCTGACCGACATCCTTTGCTTCAGCGCCATTTCTCTTATCTATACTTGTTCTTGGACTTCAAGGAGGAGTTCGAGTTCCTCTCTTTAAGCTTGGATGTTCCCTACCTCATCATAGAATCTGTTCCGAGGGTTACCTGAAACCGTAGGTCAATCTCGGACGAGATCTTCTGTACTGGTTGGAGATAACGTGTCCGGCGGGTGAGTGGCGGTCGGAGTTGTTGTATCCGACTGATGGACTGGCTATGCTGCTGATCCTTCGTCACCGGAAGGTGGGGGGTACCTGCAAGGGACTCCGATGCTTAAGTTAGCAAGGGTATTAAGCAGGTTTTTAGTAGAATCAGAGTATGAGTTATACCTGGGTGCTCCAATGTATTTATAATGGTGTGGAGTAACCTTTTTAGATAAGATAAATTAGTTATCTTTATCTTATCTTATCTTTGGGTGATGTCATCTTATCTTCAAGGGAATCGCCCTTATCTCTATAGGCTTGGGCTGCCTTTGAATTTGGGTTGTGTTCCTCTATTCGGGCCCTTTATTGGGCTTTCCTGGCAATTTGGCCGAGCTCTTTGAGAAGAGGTCGGATGGTCTGACCTGAAGAGGTCGGTCGCTTTGTCGCTAAACATCCCGGGTCGGATAGCTCGACCCAGGGTATGAACAGTGCCCCTGCTCGAGCTCGGTCTTTCTTTTTGAGGTCGAGTCTTACTTTTAGGACTTCAATCCTTCTCTGGTGAAGCCGAACTCGAGCATCTTGTCGACTTCATCTTTGTAGCGTTCTTCCTTTTTGAATATGGAACGTTTTCTTTTGCTTCTTCTTAAAAGTGCGCGCTTTTGCATTAGCGCTCTTAGCCTTGGGAATATGCGAGGGTTTTAATACCCTCATTAATTGGTTTTTAATTGCCCCGTTTCTCTTAGCCTCTCTATTTTGAATTTCACACTCAGAAAAAAATGGTTTCTCTTCTCCGTCTTCTTTGCTCGAAAGGTGATTCTGTCTCTCCATCTTCAATCTTCTTCGAAGCTTCTTCCTTTGTTCAGGTTGGTTCTTCTTTTCATTGTTCTCATCATTTTTTCTGGTAAAGCTTTGATTCTGACGGAATGTATGTTGGAAAGCTTGAACCTTTTTGTAGTCTTTTATGCATACTCCTGGTATTTTTGTTGAGGCTTTTTAGGGCTTTGCATATTTTGCTGCTTGCTTCTAGTTGTTCTTTAATGCTTGAGTTTTGTGAACTGCACTTGTTTATTTCTAAAAAGATTGCCCCTTGATTTTTGCCCTGTTGATAGCTTTCCTTGCTTCTGAACTTTGTAGAAGATAACGATGCTTGTTTTGATTTTCTTTGTTTGTTTGGGGGGATTTTATTTCTCTGAAAAAGGGTTGTGTCTTCGATGATTTCTTCTTGATACATTTTGTTGCTTGGTAGCTTCGTTTGTTAATCGAACTGGGACGGTGAGCCTGGGAGGTAGTTTATTTTGGTGGTTTTATTTGATTTGTGGCTTTCTATTCAGAGTTGTCGTTTTCGTTGAAAAAAGGGTCATTATCTTCCTGTATTCGAGGTGTAGGCTTGTAGGTTTTCCTGAGTCCTTGTTTTGCCTCCAAAGGGTGCCCCTGGATCTTTTTGGTGTAGGTCCTGAGGTTTCCTTTTATCGCTTGTACTGCGCTGGATTGTGTTGGTCGAGTTGTTTTGACTTCGTCTGAGATGTTTTTTAGTAATCCAATCTTCTTTTCTTGTTTGTAGGACTAGTTGACCATGTCTTCTCGCAAAAATATTGTCGAGGCATCTTCTAAGGTTCCTGAGGGGATGTCTGATTGGTTGGACTCCCTTGTGTTGCTGTGTGTTTCTTTAGCCAATTCTGAATTTTGTGTAGAGCTTAGAAAACATCACCGAATTTGTAGCAGTGGAGATCAGGAGAACAGTTACGAGTTGGTAGCACCTGATTCTGACGATAGGGTTTGCTTCCATGTGCTGACTCAGGGGGAGCGTTCCTTTTTCTATGCATATGATTTCTTTTTTAGCCAAATAAACATCACCCTTCCCTTTACTTCTTTTGAAACTGACCTGTTATGGTCCTGTAACGTTGCCCCCTCTCAGCTTCACCCAAATTTTTGGGGTTTTATCAAGATTTTTCAGTTGGTTTGTCGAGAATTTGCTGTTACTCCTTCTCAAACTCTCTTTTTGTATCTTTTTGTGTTGACCAAGCCAGGGACTACCAAGAAGAAGACTTCTTGGATTTCTTTTAGGTCTGCCTAGGGGCACAAGGTTTTTTCTATGTATGATGAATCCTTTCGGGATTTTAAGAATTAATTCTTTAAGGTCCGGACTGTTGAAGGAGCTCGGCCTTTCTTTCTAGATGAGAACAATGAACCCCGCTTTCCTTTAGAGTAGCAGAAGAACGTAGTGGTATCCCGATACACCTGGGAGATGTTGGACGTGGTCGAGCAGGCCTTTGTAACTGTTTTGGAGGACATTTGGGGGGAACCTCCTCATTTGGACATTAAAAAATCTTTGGGGGACCCATCCCTTGTTCGAAATGCATTGGGTATTTACTTGATATATTTTGTTTCTTGTTTTTTCTTTGCTGCCTTCTTCTTTTTCCGGTTTGTAAAGCTGTTTGTTCTTCATTTTTCAGAGATGGCTAAGAATAATGAATCGATGAAGGCTTTCAAGAAAGCGAGAAAGGCTACTGCGGCCCAGAACATCTCGACCAGGGCGGATAGAAAAGGGTCCTCTCAGGTTCCGCCGAAGCCATCTGTGCCGAGCTTGCCCGGACCGAGGAGAATGATTCCTACTCCTCGAGTCTGTGTACTTGATCCTCCGCAGTCTTCTGCCGTTGTTTCTTACCCTCTGGTCGTTCCTCCTTCTAAAAGACCCCGAACTGTCGAGCCCTTCAATCTGGATGCGCCTGATTTCGACGCTGTTGGCTTTGTCGACCAGCAAATCGGTCCTTATGGTGCCCTCCCTATGGATGATGTATCTCTCCTTCGCCATTTAGATTTTATAACTTGGAGTAGTATTAAGATGGCGCATATGGGAGCTGCCCTGTACCGAACTGCTCAAGATCTTCCTCTTCATGCCACCAAAGCCTTCATGGAGGAGGCTAAGCAGGAGTTCGACCGGATGAAGGGTTTGAAAGAGGAACTCCAAGTGAAAGTGACCAAGCTGGAGAAGGAGTTGGAGGTTGAAAAGGCTAGTTCTGTTGCCTTGGCGGCTTCTGTGAGGTTGGCTGAAGACACGGCGTTGAGGTACAAGGATAGCTATGTCACGACCTATAGGGAAGTGATGTGTCTTAGGGTGGAGTTGGAGTCTGCCCGGGTTGATTATGCCGAGCTCCAGGGTCACCTTGTAGGCAGCATAAATGCTGCTTATGAGAACCTGAAGGAGCAAGTTCGGGTTCTTGCCCCTGAGGTCGATCTTGCTCTATTTAGTCTGGATAATGTTGTAAAAGATGGCAAGATTGTCCCTGACGACCCTGATGATGCGATGTTGAGCCCCCCTCTGTGCCTGCGGCAAAAGCTTCTTTTATGCCGACTTCTTCAGCTCCTTCCTCTGAGGTCGTTCATCCTAAATCAGATCCTGATTGCCAAATCTTGAATAGGGATGACGGGACAGTGGATGCAGTGCCTCTTCAGACTCGCCCTCCTTCACCTCGTGTTGATGTTGCCGAGAAGCCTTCGGATAAATAGTTTTCTAAATGTTTGTGTAGATAGCCCGGCTTGTGGGCTTTTAAACTCTTTATGATGTTTGCTGACTGTTGACACTCTTTTAATTGCTGTTTAGAAACTTTATTTTGAAAAAAAAATAGTTTCCAAGTTCTTGGGGCTGATTATGGTAGCTTCTTGAGCTTGTTATTATTATAACTTTATGCTTTTCATATCATTCTGTTTGCATCTGCCTTGGTATCTTTTTAGGCTTTTTGAAGTGTTGGAGCTTTGTTGACCTCTTTAGATTGCCTTTATACTTGTGGCTTGATTCCTCTGAGGTTGTAGTTGCTTGGATCCAACTTGTATGTCGGCTTCCTTATGTTGGCTTGAAGTTGTTTCTAATAACCCTATTTGTTGGGACCTCTGTGAGGTCTCCGTTAGTAATTACCTTTATAACGTTAAGGTTTTTGGGAAGTCGACTTCGTCATTTCAGTTACTTCTAGTAATCCTTTCTTTTGGACCTTGTTAGGTTTTATTTTAGGAATTACTCTTGTAACTTGTTTGAGGAAGGCTAACTTCTTTATGTCAGTCTTACCTAAGTTATTTCTAGTAACCCTCTTTCTCGGACCCTCGTCAAGTCTCTTTCAGGTGCTACTTTTTATAACTTGTTGATTTTGGAACCGACTTCCTTGTGTTGGTTCCTTCTAAGTTAATTTTAGTAATCCTCTTTCTTGGACCTTGTTCAGGTCTCTTTCAGGGATTACTTTTATAACTTTATGTTTTGGGCCGACTTCATCATGTCGGGCCCTTCTAAGTTATTTTTGCAATCCTCTTTGTTGGACCTTGTTCAGGTCTCTTTCAGGAATTATCTTTATAACTTTATGTTTTGGGCCGACTTCATCATGTCGGGCCCTTCTAAGTTATTTTTGTAATCCTCTTTCTTGGACCTTATTCAGGTCTCTTTCAGGGATTACTTTTATAACTTTATGTTTTGGGCCGACTTCATCATGTCGGGCCCTTCTAAGTTATTTTTGTAATCCTCTTTCTTGGACCTTGTTCAGGTCTCTTTCAGGGATTACTTTTATAACTTTATGTTTTAGGCCGACTTCTTCATGTTGGGCCCTTCTAAGTTATTTTTGTAATCCTCTTTCTTGGACCTTGTTCAGGTCTCTTTCAGGGATTACTTTTATAACTTTATGTTTTGGGCCGACTTCATCATGTCGGGCCCTTCTAAGTTATTTTTGTAATCCTCTTTGTTGGACCTTGTTCAGGTCTCTTTCAGGAATTATCTTTATAACTTTATGTTTTGGGCCGACTTCATCATGTCGGACCCTTCTAAGTTATTTTTGTAATCCTCTTTCTTGGACCTTATTCAGGTCTCTTTCAGGGATTACTTTTATAACTTTATGTTTTGGGCCGACTTCATCATGTCGGGCCCTTCTAAGTTATTTTTGTAATCCTCTTTCTTGGACCTTGTTCAGGTCTCTTTCAGGGATTACTTTTATAACTTTATGTTTTAGGCCGACTTCTTCATGTTGGGCCCTTCTAAGTTATTTTTGTAATCCTCTTTCTTGGACCTTGTTCAGGTCTCTTTCAGGGATTACTTTTATAACTTTATGTTTTGGGCCGACTTCATCATGTCGGGCCCTTCTAAGTTATTTTTGTAATCCTCTTTCTTGGACCTTGTTCAGGTCTCTTTCAGGGATTACTTTTATAACTTTATGTTTTGGGCCGACTTCTTCATGTCGGGCCCTTCTAAGTTATTTTTGTAATCCTCTTTCTTGGACCTTGTTCAGGTCTCTTTCAGGGATTACTTTTATAACTTTATGTTTTGGGCCGACTTCTTCATGCCCGGCCCTTCTAAGTTATAGTAATCCTCTTTTATAGGGCTGGCCAGACCTCTTTCCAGGGATTTACTTATAACTTTGGTTATTGCGACTGGTCCGACTTCTTTACGTCGGCCAGTGTTTAAGTTATTTTTTAGCAATCCATTTTGTTAAGACCTCGTCAGGTCCTTTCTATGGATCACTTTCGATAACTTCTTGCATTATTCTGTTTTCATCTTTGCCGATTTTGTAGAGATTGGGTTTAATCCTCGTTTGGTCGACCTTTTAATGAATTTGGTTTTCATCTTTGTTGGTCTTTTATCGTGATCGTGCAGTGAATTTGATTTTCACTTTCTTCCAATCTGTAGCTTTATAATCGGATGATGAATGTTTCAGATTAATACGCCTTGAGAATTTGTAGAAGATCTAAACAGATTTTATTCAAAAGAAAATACAAATATATACATGTGAGAGCTTTATCCCTCTAAGTCGGGCAATTTATAGGTCTTGGCTTGGCGCCTCATTAAAAAACCTTTTTAGGAAAAAGAGTGCGCCTTATCCTAAGATCCTTTATCATCCTTAACTATAGTACCTTCTTAGGTTGCAGGCGTGCCATGACCTAGGAAGCTCTCGCCCATCGAGTTCGGACAGTCTGTAGTAGCCCTTTTCAAGTACTTCTATGACTCGGTAGGGTCCTTTCTAGTTTGCTACCAGCTTTCCTTCTCCAGGTCGAGTTGTTCCGATATCATTTCGGATTAGGACGAGGTCGTTCTAAGCAAATCCTCGCGGCACTACCCTTTGATTGTATCTTGAAGCCATTCGACGTTTTAATGCCTCTTCCCTGATCCGAGCTCTTTCTTGGACTTTTGGGAGTAGGTCGAATTCTTCCCTTTGAAGTTGGGAGTTGGCCTCTTCATTATAGTGGATCACTCAAGGCGACCCTTCTTCAATCTCCACTGGGATCATTGCCTCCATTCCGTACGCTAATCGGAAAGGTGATTCCTTTGTGGTAGAATGCGGCGTTGTTCGATATGCCTATAGGACTTGTGGGAGTTCCTCAGCCCAGGCTCCCTTTGCGTCCTATAATCTCTGTTTTAGCCCAGCCAATATGACTTTGTTGGCAGCTTCGACTTGTCCATTGGCTTGGGGATGTTCTACGAAAGTGAACTGGTGTTTTATGTTCAAGTCGGCCACTAACTTTTTGAAGCCTGCATCTGTGAATTGGGTGTCATTGTCTATGGTGATGGAGTATGGAACCACGAACCTTGTGACAATGTTCCTATATAGGAATTTTTGACTTCTTTGAGCAGTGGCGTTAGCGATGGGTTCTGCCTCGATCCACTTTGTGAAATAGTCTACTCCTACTATGAGGAATTTAACTTGTCCTGATCCCTGAGGGAAGGGTCCAAGAAGGTCGAGTCCCTATTTTGCGAATGGCCAAGGTGAGGTCACGCTGATGAGTTCCTCTGGCGGGGCGATGTGGAAGTTGGCATGTTTCTGACATGGTGGACATGTCTTTACGAACTCCGTGGCTTCTTTTTGTAGAGTTGGCCAATAGAACCCTGCCCGGAGTACTTTTTTGGCAAGTGCTTGCGCTCCGAGATGATCGCCACAGTTGCCACTGTGTACTTCTTCTAGAATTTCTTTTGTGTTGGAAGTCGGAACACATTTTAACAATGGTATTGAAATCCCTCTTTTGTATAGAATATTGTTTATGATAGTGTAGTATTGTGCCTCCCGTTTTAACCTCTTTGCCTCCTTTTCATCTGTAGGAAGTGTTTCTGTTTTGAGGTAGTTAATTATGGGAGTCATCCATCCTTGATCCAGACCTGTTATGGCTAGGACTTTTTCCTCTTCCGAGATTGACGGGTGCTGCAGCATTTCCTGGATGAGACTTCTATTGTTGCCCCCTGGTTTGGTGCTGGCTAGCTTTGAGAGTGCGTCAGCTCGGGCATTCTGTTCGCAGGGTATGTGGCGGATCCGAGTTGTCCGAGCTGTTCCCTGGTTTTGTCCAAGTACTTTTTCATGGTGGGATCCTTGGCTTGGTAGCTCCCTGTTATTTGTGAAGTGACCACCTGTGAGTCGCTGAAGATGATGAGTTTTTGAGCTCCAACCTCTTTAGCCAACTTCAAACCAGCTAGTAGTGCCTCATATTCAGCTTGGTTGTTTGAGGCAGGGAACCCGAATTTGAGGGAAAATTCGATATGGGTTCCTTGGTTGCTTTCAATTATCACACCTGCGCCGCTTCCAGTCTTATTCGAAGAGCCGTCCACATAGAGATTCCATTCTATAGGGGTTTCCGGGGTGTCTGTAAATTTTGCAATGAAGTCGGCCATGTATTGTGATTTGATGGCTGTCCGTGCTTCGTATTGAAGGTCGAGCTCAGACAACTCGACTGCCCATTGCAAGATTCTGCCCGGTAGGTCTGTTTTCTGCAATATCCCTTTTATGGGTTGTTGGTCCGAACCGTAATGGTGTGGGCTTGGAAATATGGGCGAAGTCGTTGAGATGTTAAGATGAGAGCGTAGGCAAATTTTTCTATTTTTTGGTAGTTTAGCTCGGATCCTTGTAATGATTTACTGATGAAGTATATGGGTTGTTGCCCACTGTCGTCTTCTCGAACTAATGCTGAGGCTACTGCCCGACTTCCTACCGCGAGGTACAATATGAGTGGTTCTTCTTCTCGTGGCCGAGATAGGATGGGTGGCTGTCCTAGGAATCTTTTGAAATCTTGGAAGGCTTGTTTGCACTCCGTTGTCCATTCGAACATCTTTCCTTTCCTTAGAGTAGCATAGAAGGGGAGAGATCTTATCGCTGATCCCGCTAGAAATCTGGACAAGGCTGCCAGTCTTCCATTGAGCTGTTGTACCTCTTTGATGCAAGTCGGGCTCTTCATATCGAGTATGGCCTGGCATTTATCCGGATTTGCCTCGATTCCTCTTTGTGTGAGCATAAAACCCAGGAATTTGCCAGCTTCTACTGCGAAGGTGCATTTTACAGGATTAAGTCGCATGCCATACCTTCTTATGGTGTCGAATACTTGGGCGAGGTCGGACAGCAACGTCTCTTCACTTTGTGTCTTTGTTAACATGTCATCCACATAGACTTCCATGATTTTTCCAATATGATCTGTGAAGACCTTATTCATTAATCTCTGATAAGTAGCTCCCGCGTTTTTAAGACCAAAAGGCATGACGAGGTAGCAATAGTTTGCTTTTGGTGTTAAGAATGAAGTTTTTTCTTGGTCGGGTGGATACATTGGGATTTGATTGTATCCCGAATATGCGTCCATAAACGAGAGATATTTATATCCGGAGGAGGCATCTACCAGAGCGTCGATACTTGGGAGTGGATAAGGATCTTTTGAGCAGGCTTTGTTGAGATCAGTGTAGTCGGTGCACATTCGCCACTTCCCATTTGATTTTTTCACCAAGACGACGTTAGCTAACCATAGTGGGTACTTGACTTCTCTTATGAATCCTGCCTCCAGTAGAGCTTGTACCTGCTCTTCCACAGCTTGGGATCGTTTTGGTCTGAGCTTTCTTCGTCTTTGTTGTACCGGCCGAGATTCTGGGTAGACCGCCAACTTATGCCACATTAATTTGGGGTCTATGCCTGGCATGTCTGCAGCCTTCCATGCAAAGAGGTTGACGTTATCTTGTAAGAACTGTACGAGTGATTCTTTTATGTTTCCTTTTAGGATCGTACCAATGTTGGTTGTTTTGTCCGGGATGTCTCCGATCTGGACTTTCTCTACTTCACCCTCGGGTTGTGGGCGGAGTTCTTCCTGCCTCTGAACTCCACCAAGTTTGATTGTGTGGAATTCTTCTCCTCTGCCTCTGAGGTTTAGACTTTCGTTGTAACAGCAGCGCGCTGTCTTCTGGTCTGCTTTTATTGTAGCTATCCCTTCTGCAGTTGGGAATTTCATGCATAGATGTGGAGTCGAGACTATTGCGCCGAGCTGATTCAATGTTGTCCGACCTATTAAGGCATTGTAGGCTGAACTCACGTTGACCACGATGTAGTCTATCTTGAGTGTTCTTGACTGGTTTCCTTTTTCGAAGGTTGTGTGTAGTGAGATGTATCCAAGTGGTTGAACTGGGGTGTCTCCCAGTCCGAATAGGTTGTTTGGATATGCTCTAAGTTCTTTTTCTTCCAGGTCGAGCTTGTCGAAGGCAGTTTTGAACAAGATGTCGGCGGAGCTCCCTTGGTCTATCAGTGTGCGGTGGAGATTTGTGTTTGCCAATATAATAGTGATGACCATGGGATCGTCATGTCCTGAGATGATACCGAATGCGTCTTCTTTGGTGAAAGTAATTGCGGGGATGTCGGGTGCTTCCTCTTTCCCCTCGACATGATATACTTCTTTAAGATATCTTTTGCGAGATGATTTGGAGATTCCTCCTCCAGCAAATCCGCCGTGTATCATGTGGACGTGTCTTTCTGGTGTACGAGGTGATCGCTCGGTTTGTCCAACATCTTCGTCCCTTCTTCTTTTTCTTTGGTCATCGTCCCGGGTGGGCAGATACTGATCTAATTTTCCTTCTCTTACTAGTTTTTCTATGACATTCTTTAAGTCAAAACATTCGTTGGTAGAATGCCCACGGATTCGATGGTATTCGCAATATTCAGTCTGATTTCCTCCTCTTTTTTTGCCTTTGAGTGGTCGAGCTGGGGGTATTTTTCAGTGTGGCAAACTTCCCTGTAGACATCCACAAGGGACACCCGAAGAGGGGGGTGTAATTGTGATATTTTTTTATTTTCTCCCCATGTCGATCTTCCTTCTTTTTGGATTCTTTGTCCTTATCTCGGGAGGGGTAGGTGAATCCAGATTTTGAGGTCTTCCCTAGTCGGGAGTTTTCCTCCATGTTGATGTACTTCTCTGCTCGTTCTTACACTTTGTTCAGAGATTCGGGGTGTTTTTTCGATATAGATTGGTTAAAAGGTCCCTCTCACAAGCCATTGATGAGGCCCATAATGGCGGCCTCCGTTGGTAGGCTTTGTATGTCCAAGCATGCCTTGTTGAATCTTTCTATGTAGCTGCGTAGACCTTCCCGATCTCCTTGTTTGATTCCTAATAAACTTGGGGCGTGCTTGGTTTTGTCTTTCTGGATAGAGAATCTGGCTAGAAAATTTTTGGCCAAGTCGTCAAAGCTTGAGATGGACCTAGGGGGTAGACTGTCGAACCACCTAATCGCCGTTTTGGTCAAGGTAGTTGGGAAGGCTTTGCAGCGGACTGCGTCTGAGGCGTCGGTGAGGTACATTCGACTTCTGAAATTGCTGAGGTGATGGCTGAGATCTGTCGTGCCGTCATATAAAGGCATATCTGGGAGTTTAAAGTCCTTAGGAATTTTGTTCTTCATGATCTCCCTAGTGAATGGATCTTGATCCTTGCGAGAGCTGTCCTCATCGGTGGATCGAGTAGCTTTGGTTTTGAGATCGGTTTTGAGTTTTAGAAGTTTATCTTCTAACTCCCGACGCCGCCTTATCTCCTTTTGTAAATCTTTCCCAACTTCTCGCTGATGTTGTGCTTCTTTTTCAAGTTGTTTTAAACGACCATGAAGCGTCTCTAGAGCTCCCAGGTTTGGTGAATTTTTGTCCCCGTTAGATTCTGGGGTATCTTTTGGTGTAGTGTCCGCGTTTTTGTGCGGCGTTCTATCTTCTAGATCTGAATTATGGTCGTTGTCATGGTCGTCCGCCATGGTGATGGGATGACTTCCAGGTTCCCCAGCAACGGCGCCAATGTTCTGAGGGTTACCTGAAACCGTAGGTCGATCTCGGACGAGATCTTCTGTACTGGTCAGAGATGACGTGTCCGGCTGGTGAGTGGCGGTCGGAGCTATTGTATCTGACTGGTGGACTAGCTATGCTGCTGACCTTCATCACCGGAGGGTGGGGGGTACCTGCAAAGGACTCCGATACTTAAGTTAGCAAGGGTATTAAGCAGGTTTTTAGTAGAATCAGAGTATGAGTTATACCTGGGTGCTCCAGTATATTTATAATGGTGTGGAGTGACCTTTTTAGATAAGATAAGTTAGTTATCTTTATCTTATCTTATCTTTGGGTGAGGTCATTTTATCTTCAAGGGAACCGCCCTTATCTCTATAGGCTTAGGCTGCCTTTGAATTTGGGTCGTGTTCCTCTATTCGGGCCCTTTATTGGGCTTTCCTGGTAATTTGGCTGAGCTCTTTGAGGAAAGGTCGGATGGTCTGACCTAAAGAGGTCGGTCGCTTTGTCGCTAAATATCCCGGGTCGGATAGCTCGACCCAGGGTATGAACAGAATCTTACCCTTGGACTTTGCTCGTTAACTTCAACAGGGATCATGGCTTCTATCTCATATGCAAGTCGGAAGGGTGTTTCCCCAGTTGTGGAGTGAGGAGTTGTTCGGTAAGCCCACAGGACTTGCGGGAGTTCTTCTACCCATGCTCCTTTTGCATCCTGCAATCTTTTCTTCAGTCCAGCTAATATGACTTTATTGGCTGCCTCTACTTGTCCATTAGCTTGGGGATGCTCCACTGATGTGAACTGATGCTTGATCTTCATACTGGCCATTAAGCTCTTGAAGGTAGAATCGGTGAACTGGGTACCATTCTCTATGGTAATGGAGTGTGGAACTCCAAACCGAGTAATGATATTCTTATACAGAAACTTCCGACTTCTTTGGGCCGTGATAGTAGCTAGTAGTTCTGCTTCTATCCATTTGGTGATGTAATTCACTCCCACGATGAGGTACTTAACTTGTCTGGGTGCTTGGAGAAATAGTCCGAGTAGGTCCAGCCCCCATTTCGCGAAAGGCCATGGAGAGGTTAGCTAATGAGTTCTTCTCGGGGAGTGATGTGGAAGTTGGCATGCATCTAGTAAGGCGAATATTTTCTAACAAAGTCGGTCACATCTTTTTGCAAGGTCGGCCAAAAGAACCCAGCTCGAATCACTTTCCTAGCCAGAGACCGAGCTCCTAAATGGTTCCCACATATGCCATTATGCACCCCTTCTAAGACTTCTTCGGTTCTATAGGTCGGAATGCATTTTAGCAAGGGTGTGGACACCCTTCTTCTGTAGAGGACATTGTGTACTAAGGTATAGTTCTGGGCTTCCCTCTGAATTCTCTTGGCCACCTTCTGCTCCTCGGGGAGGATGTCAAATTTCAGGTATTCGATAAAGGAAGTCATCCACCCGAGGTTTAGCCCGGAGATATGTAGAACGTCTGACCTGTTATCTGACTTGATGACTGATGGCTCCTTGAGAGTTTCTTGTATCAGACTTCTGTTATTTCTTCCTGTTTTGGAGCTTGCCAATTTAGAGAGGGCATTAGCTCTGCTATTAAATTCTCAAGTTATATGTCGGACCTCAGTCTCGAGAAATTATTGGAGTTGCTCCAGTATTTTCTCCAAGTATCTCTTCATATTGAGATCTTTTGCCTGATACTCTCCATTGATTTGAGAGGTCTATTATTTGAGAGTCACTAAAGACTACCACTTTAGTCACTCTGACTTCTTTGGCGAGTTTCAAGCCTGCAATCATGGCTTCATACTCAACTTGGTTGTTGGAAGCAGGAAATTCAAATTTCAGGGAAAGCTCTATTTGAGTCCCTTCTTCGTTGACCAGGATGATGCTAGCACCACTTTCGACCTTATTGGAAGATCCATCTACATAGAGATTCTAGGTCGTGGATGTTTCAATCTTGTCACTTGTATATTCTACTTAAAAGTCAGTGAGGCATTGAACCTTGATGGCCGTCTGATTTTCGTACTTTAAGTCGAACTCAGACAGTTCTATGACCCATTGTACCATCCAACCTGCTATATCTGTTTTCTGAAGGATCTTTTTCATAGGTTGGTTCGTCCGGACTCTTATAATGTGCGTCTGAAAGTAAGGTCGGAGCCTTCTAGAATTAAAGCGTATGCAAATTTTTCTATTTTTTGATACCTTAATTCTGGCCCTTGTAAGACTTTACTGGTGAAATAGATGGGATGTTGTCTGACCTCGTCTTCTCGTATCAGAGCTAAAGCTACTGCCTTATCAACGACGGCTAAGTACAATACGAGTTCTTCTCCTAATTTTTTGCCGACTAAGAATGGGTGGTTGACTTAAAAAATTCTTGAACTCTTGAAAAGCTTCTTCACATTCAGGAGTTCATTCAAATTGGCATTCTTTTTTTAGTAGTGAAAAAGGGGTAAGAACCTTAAGGCTAATCCTGCCAAAAATCTAGACAAGGCAGCAAGTTGGCCATTCAACTGTTGAACTTCTTTCAAATAAGTTGGACTTCTCATATTCAAGATCGCTCTACACTTGTTAGGGTTGGCTTCAATTCCCCTTTGTGTGAGCATGAATCCTAAAAATTTTTCTACTTCTACCGCGAAGGTACACTTTGTGGGATTCAATCTCATTCCATGCTTCCTTATGGTGCCGAAGACTTGTGAGAGATCAGACAGGAGAGTTGCTTCATCCTTGGTTTTTACCAACATGTCGTCCACATATACTTCCATTAAGCTTCCAAGGTGGGGTGCAAACATCTTATTCATCAATCTCTGGTATGTGACACCTGTATTTTTTAATCCAAATGACATGACCACGTAATAATAATTTTCTCTTGGAGTAATGAACGATGTCTTCTCTGGTCTGATTTGAACATCGAAATTTGATTGTATCCCGAGTATGTATCCATAAAAGATAAGTATTGGTATCCTGAGGATGAATCTACTAAAGCATCAATATTGGGAAGAGGGTATGGATCTTTTGGGTAGGCTTTATTGAAGTCGGTGTAGTCGACACACATCCTCCACTTCTCGTTTTACTTTTTTACCAACACTACATTTGCCAACTATGATGGGTATTTGACTTCCCTGATGAACCCGGCCTCTAACAACGCTTGAACTTGCTCTTCGACTGCTTGAGCTCGTTTAGGCTTGAGTTTGCGCCTTCTTTTTTGAACAGGTCGGGATCCAGGGTACACTACTAGCTTGTGGGTCATGAGTCCGGGATCAATTCCGGGCATGTCGGCTGCTTTCCAAGCGAAGAGGTCAGAATTTTCCTGTAGGAGTTTGATGAGTTCTTTGTTCAAGTCTGTTCCCATGTTCACCCCTATGTTGGTATTCTTTCCGAATTTTTCTCCGATTTGTACCTCCTCCGTCTTCCCTTCAGGTCGTGGTCGTAGGTCGTCTCTCCCCCGGACTCCGAGTTCAATTAAATTGACTTCTTTACCTTTATCCCATAGATTCAAGCTTTCGTTGTAACATTTTCTTGCCAGCTTTTGACCCCCCTTGATGGTAGCAATTTCTTCCTGTGTCTGGAATTTCATTCAGAGGTAGAAAGTGGAGACAACTGCTCCTAGCCAATTCAGGGTCATCCTACCTATTAGGGCATTGTAGGCTGAAGCTACATCAACAACAATGTAATCGATGTTCAAAGTTTTGGACTTCAATCCTTTTCCAAAAGTGGTGTATAAGAAAATGAAGTTCAATGGCCTAATAGGCGTATCCCCTAACCCGAAGAGGGTATTCGGGTAGGATTTTAGTTCCTTCTCTTCCAACCACCAGTTTGTCGAATGCATGCTTGAACAAAATATCAGCTGAGATTCCTTGGTCCACTAAGGTCCTATGTAGATTTGAATTCGCAAGTATCGTAGTGATTACAACGGGGTCATCATGTCTGGGTATAATTCCTTGTGCATCCTCTTTTGTAAAAGAGATAGTTGGGAGGTCAGAGATTTCTTCTCTAACTTGATAGACTTCTTTTAAGTGTCTCTTTCAAGACGACTTAGTTAGTGCTCCCCCGGTAAATCCACCAGCTATCATGTGAACATGTCGTTCTGGAGTTTGTGGGGGCTCACCTTTTCAACCGATGTCTTCATCATCTCTTTTTCTCTTTCCATGACTGTCCGACCTTTCTATGATATGTTTATCCAACTGACCTTTCCTGGCCAGTTTTTCTATCATATTTTTCAAGTCGTAACAGTCATTTGTGGAGTGTCCATACAACTTGTGGTACTCGCAATACTCAGTGCGGCTTCCACCCTTTTTATTTTTAATCGGACGTAGAGTGGGGGGGGAGTTTCCCAGTATGGAAAATTTCCCTGTAGATGTCCACGAGAAAAACTCGTAGTTGCTGCGCAAAATTGAACTCCACACAACTGAACGGGCAAGTGCACCGGATCGTCCAAGTAATACCTCAGGTGAGTGAGGGTCGAATCACACAGAGATTGTCGGATTGAGCAAGCAACGGCTACCTTATAAATCTTAGTCAAGCAACTCGAAAAGATGGTTGTTTGTTTGAAAGCATAGATGAAATAGTAAAGAACGAAATACCAGATTAGTGTAAAAGAAATGATGGATAATTAGTTAAGGCTTCGTAGATGCGTATTCTTTCCGGATTAACTTTTCTTACTTTCTACTTCAACCACGAACGATTCATTCAATGGCAGCCGTAATTGACTAACTCATGTAGTATCCTCATCAAGTTAGTCTCTTCTAAACCATAGCAGTCCACCATATCCGAAAAACTCATATAGCATCCTCATCAAGTTAACTCATGGCTTCCCGCTATAGTTGAAGGTGAAGACCTAAGCAATCTACTCTCCTTCACAATCTTACTCAAAACACCACAGACAAGGTTGAATCTTCTGGATCAGGGAACGCTGCTTCTCATACTCTAGCCTTGATGCCACAGAAATCTTAGTAACCCACGGTCAATGGGATTATATGTCACATATCCAAAGTCGCCCAGGCACGCTCTTGGAATCTGCAGTGCATTCTCTAGCTTGTGGTTCAATGCTATTCGAGCAGGACTCACACGGAACCCATGTAGAACAAGGATGATTGTCATAGGTCATCCTCAATTCATGATATGAAGAACAAAAATGCACAAGAGAATGGAATCAAACGTGTATTGAAATAAAACAGTAATATTATTAATCCATGAGAATCAGCAGAGCTCCTAACCCTAACTTAGGAGGTTTAATTGCTCATGCTTTTATAGAAAGTAAAATGTGTAAAGGTAAAAGTGAGGCAGAAGATCCTAAATATGGGTGATCTTCTCCTATATATACTAATCTAATAACTAAGAAGTACAAAAATATGATAGAATAGACTAGAGGTGCGAAATCCATCCTTGGGCCCACTTAGGTTGAGTACTTGGGCAGAGCTTGGCGTCCAACTTTGGGGCGTTGAACGCCAGCCAGGGGATAGCTCCTTGGCGTTCAACGCCCAATATGGGCAGGCTCCTTTGAAGAAAAGTATAGATCTTTATATATTGCTGGAAAGCTCTGTAAGTTAGCTTTCCAACACCGTTAAGAATGCATCATTTAGACCTCTGTAGCTCCAGAAATTCTCGTTTGAGTGTACGTAGGTCAGAATCTGACAGCAGCTGCTACGCTTTCCTTGCCTCTGAATCAGACTTTGCCAAAGCTCCTCAATTTCAGCCAGAAATTACCTGAAATCACTATAAAACACAACAACTCAAAGTAGAATCCAAAAATATGAATTTTGCACTAAAACCTATAAAAACAAAATAGAACTTAAACAAAACATAACTAAAATAATATGAAAATGATGCCAAAAAGCATATAAAATATCCGACCATCAGAACACCAAACTTAAACTGTTGCTTGTCGCCAAGCAACCAAAAATAAAGTAGGATTAGGAAGAAGAGAAGGATAAAATGGATCTCAGAGTTTTCAATGAAGCTCAGTTTCACTTGATGAGCCGGGCTAATAACTATTTACTTCTGAATAGTTTTGGCATCTCACTATCCTTTGAAGCTCAGAAGTGTTGATGTCTTTAGGAATTCAGAATCTGGATGATATTATTGACTCTCTTAGTTTAGCTCTTTTTGATTCTTGAACACAGCTTCTTTTAGAGCCTGTCCGTGACCCTAAGCATTTTGTTTTCCCGTATTACCACTGGATACATAAACGCCACAGACACTTGGCTTGGTGAACCCCTTAGGATTATGATTCAGCTTTGCTAGAATCCCCAGCCAGTGGTGTCCAGAGTTCTTAGGCACAATCTTTTGCTTTTGGAATCACGACTTTAACTGCTCAATCTCAAGCTTTTCACTTGACACCTTCACACCACAAGCATTTAGTTAGGGGGAGGAGCTCAATTGAACTTTTTAGGCCAATATTTTGTTTCTTTTAGGCCCTCCTAATCATTGATGCTCAAAGTCTTGGATTCCTGCTCTTATCTTTTGGTTTAAAGAGCTATTGGATTTTTCTTTTTCTCTCTTACTCTTGCCTTTTGGTTTTAAGAGCTACTGGCTTTTTCTTTTTCTTTTCTCTCTCTTTTATTTTCGTTTCTTTCTCTTTTTTTTTCTTTCTTTTTGCTGCTTTTTCTTGCTTCAAGAATCAAGAATTAGATTTTTCAAATTACCAATAATACTTCACATTTTCCATCATTCTTTCAAAAACCAACATTCTTTACTCCAACATCAAATATACACTGTTTATTCATGCATTCAGAAAGTAAAAGTAATGCCACCATATCACACAATTGGACTGTTCTTATTATATAACTCGAGTTCATGCATCTTACTTCTCTTTTTCAAATAAAAATTTTTCTTTTAAGTATGGTGAGAGATGCATGGAATATTTCATAGCTTAAGACAAAACAAAGGATGATCATGCACTTAGAAACAGGAAACAAATAATGAAATACAATGGAAAATAGAAAAATAACATAAACAAATGGGAATATGGAACGTGACCACCTTAGTGACGGCAGCTACTGCTTCATCTAGAGAATCCAATGGAGCGCTTGATTTCTTCTATGTCATGCCCCTGTCTCTGTTGCTCTTTCCTCAGAGCTCTTTGATCTCCTCTTATTTCATAGAGGATGGTGGCATGCTCTTGGTGTTCCATCCTCAGCTGATCCATGTTGGAGCTTAATTCTCCTAGAGAAATATTTAGTTGATCCCAATATCCTTGGGAAGGAAAACGCATCTCTTGAGGTATCTCAGGGATTTCTTATTGAGGCAGCTCCACATGCTCTTGTTGTGGTTCGTGTGCCATCTCTCTAATATGCTCCATCCTTCTTTTAGTGATGGGCTTGTCCTCCTCAATGAGGATGTCTCCTTCTATGACAATTCTAACTGAATTGCATAAGTGACATATGAGGTGAGGAAATGCCAACCTGGCTTGAGTGGAGGTCTTTTCTGCCACTTTATACAGCTCTTAAGGTATCACCTCATGTACCTCTACCTCATCCCTAAGCATGATGCAGTGAATCATGATGGCTCGATCAATGGTCACTTCAGATCGGTTGCTAGTAAGGATAATGGAGCGTTGGATAAATTCCAACCATCCTCTAGCTATGGGCTTAAGGTCAAGCCTTCTTAGTTGGATAGGCTTGCCTTGAGTATCCCTTTTCCACTGTGCTCCTTCCACACAAATGTCTAAAAGGACTTGGTCTAGCCTTTGATCAAAATTGACTCTTCTAGTGTAAGGGTGTGGGTCTCCTTGCATTAATGGTAGATGGAGCGCCAACCTTATACTTTCCGGGCTGAAATCCAAGAGACGCCCTCGAACCATGGTGTGCCAATTTTTAGGGTGTGAGTTCACACTAGTGTCATGATTTTTGGTGACCCACGCATTGGCATAAAACTCTTGCACCATTAAGATTCCAACTTCCGGGATGGGGTTAGTTAGAACTTTCCAACCTCTTCTCCGGATTTCTTGTTAGATCTCCGGGTACTCATTCTTTTTTAGCCTAAAGGGAACTTCAAGAATCATCATTTTCTTTACCACTACTTCATAGAAGTGGTCTCGATGAGTCTTAGTAAGAAATCTCTCCATTTCCCAAGGTTCGGATGCGAAAGCTATGGCTTTTTCTTTTCTCTTTCTAGAGGATTCTCCGACTTTGGGTGCCATAAGTGTGAATGGAAAGCAAAAAGCAAGGCTTTTCCAACACCAAACTTAAAAGATTTTCTCATCCTCGAGTAAATATGAACAAAAGAAAAGAATATAGTAGTAGAAGAAGAAAATAATGGAGATAGAGGGAGAGAAAGATTTGGCCAAGTGGGGGGTATATGGTGTATGAGGGTTGTGTATGTGTGGGTATGAAGGGGCGATGGAGGGGGTATTTATAGGGGGGTTGTGTTAGGGTTCGGTTATGGGGTGGGGTAATTGGGAGGGAAATGTTTTGAATTTGAAGTGAGTGGGGTTGGTGGGAATGGTTGGATGGTAGTGATGAAGGGTGTATATAGAGAAGAGGAAAAGTAAGAGAGAGAAGAATGTGGGGTAGGTGGAGATTCTATGGGACCCACTGATCCTGAGAGGCTAGGAAATTTGGGGGCATTGAACGCCCAGCTCTTGCTCCCTGGCTAGTGTTCAATGCCAACTTCTTGCTCCTTCTTGGGCGTTGAACGCGCAGCCTCTGCTCCTTGGCTGGCATTCAACGCCAGCTTCTTGCTCCTTCTTGGGCGTTGAACGCCTAGCCTTTGCTCCTTGACTGGCATTTAACGCCAGCTTCCTCACCTATTAAGGGCGTTGAACGCCTCTCTGGCCTCCTTGTCTGGCGTTCAACGCTAGCAAGGGGTATACTCCAGGGTGTTCTGCTTCCAATTCTGAACGTATCTGTCTCTGTTCTAACAACTGCACATGATCACAACTTAAAGAAACAATTATGAAAATAAACTAATATTAGATAAATAAACTTAAGGAAAAACAGGAAGACTCTAGTTATTGTTGGGTTGCCTCCTAACAAGCGCTTCTTTAACGTCACTAGCTTGACGGTTAGCTCCTTTACGGAGATGGATAGGGGCTCAGAATGTCACCCCTTACAGTGAACTTCTTTCCTGTGCTCTCATGGATGAGTTTCACGTGTTCTAGAGATAGGATCTTGTTCACAGTATGCGGAATTACTGGCCTGTCTGTGAAGACAACTCTCATGCCAGGTGAGAGGCCTTCAGTGGAGATTTTCTTATCCCTCTAGCCTTTAGGTACTTTCTTCTTAGTACCCTTATCCTTAGTGCTTGTGGATGGTTTCACCACACTAAACTTAGATTTGGTGTCTGGGGGCTCTTTATAGCTCTGCACTGAGAGAGAGGGTTGGAATACTAAGTGTTGCACAGTTGTCTCTCCCTTAGGGAAGGAGTTAGGTATGGGCATCTTGAATAAGATGTGATCCTCCCATAATTGCAAAACTAGCTCTCCCTATCAATTATGGCATTGGCTGTAGCTACGAAAGGTCATCCAAGGATGATGGATTCATCCTCGTCCTCTCCAGTATCTAAGATGATAAAATCGGCAGGGATGTAAAAGTTTTCAACTTTTACTAAGACATCCTCTACCAGACCATATGCATTTTTTAGTGACTTGTCTGCCATCTCCAATGAGATCTTGGCAGCTTGCACCTCAAAAATTTTCAACTTCTCCATTACAAAGAGAGGCATGAGGTTTATGCTTGACCCTAAGTCACATAAAGCCTTCTCAAAAGTAATTGTTCCTATGGTGCAGGGGATTAGGAAGCGTCCGAGATCCGGCAACTTCTGAGGTAGTTTCTTCTGAACCAAGGCATAGAGTTCCTTGGTGAGCACTGGAGGTTCTTCCTCCAATGTCTTTGTTCTAAATAATTTGACATTCAGCTTCATCAGAATTCCTAGGTACTGAGCAACTTGCTCTTACCTAGTTTCTTCTTCCTCATCAGAGGAGGAGTATTTTTCAGAGTCTATAATCTGCAACTAGGCAGTCAATGGAACCTCTATAGTCTCCTCATGAGCCTTGGTTTCCTTCAGTTCTTTAACTAGGGGATCCTTAGTGGGCGTTGAACGCCCAGCTACTCCTATTGTGGCGTTCAACGCCAGGAATTGTCCCTCTTTGGGCATTGAACGCCTAGCTTCTACCCCATTGCTGGCGTTTAATGCCAGTAACTGCTCCTCCTTGGGCATTGAATGCCCATCTACTCCCTTGCTGGTGTTCAATGCCATCTTCTCCTCTTCAGTTTCGGCCTCAACTTCTACAGTGATGGCCTTGCGCTCATCTCTTGGGTTTACTTCAGTGTTACTAGGAAGAGTGTTAGGAGGAGTCTCAGGGATTCTCTTACTCAGCTGACCAATATGTACCTCCAGATTCCTGATGGAAGATCTTGTTTCAATAATGAAACTATGAGTGGTTTTAGAGAGATTGGAGACTATAGTGGCTAGGTCAGAGAGACTCTGCCTAGGAGTCTCCATCTGTTGCTAAGAAGATGGGAATGGATTATTATTAAACCTATTCTGATTTTTTCTACCTTGATTGTTATTGAAGCCTTGCTGAGGCTTCTGTTGATCCCTCCAGGAAAAGTTAGGATGATTTTCCCATGATGAGTTGTAGGTATTTCCATAAGGCTCATTATTGGAATTTCCTGGGAAATTTCCCAAATAGTTAACCTCATCCATCATGAGTTGATCTGGATCATATGCCTCTCCTTCATGGGAGGCTTCTTGAGTGCTGTCAGTTGCAGCTTATGATCCAGTCAAATATTGAGAGATCATGTTGACCTGTTGGGTCAGGATCTTGTTCTGAGCCAATATGGCATTCAGAGTGTCAATCTCTAGGACTCCTTTCTTTTGAGCTACCCCAGTATTTACAGAATTTCTCTCAGAAGTGTACATGAATTGGTTGTTAGCAACCATGTCAATGAGTTCCTGTGCCTCTTCAGGCATTTTCTTCAAGTGGAGTGAACCACCAGCAGAGTGGTCTAATGCTATCTTGGACATCTCAAAAAGACCATCATAGAAGATATCTAACATGGTCCAGTCTGAAATCATGTTAGGAGGGCACTTTCTGATCAATTATTTGTACCGCTCCCAGGCTTCATAGAGGGATTCACCCTTTATCTGCCCGAAACTCTGAACTTTCACCCTAAGCTTGCTCAGCTTCTGAGGTAGAAAGAACTTGGTCAAGAATGCATTGACCACCTTTTCCCAAGAGTCTAGACTTTCCTTAGGCTGAGGATCTAGCCATAACCTAGCTCTGTCCCTTACAGCAAAGGGAAAAAGCATAAGCTTGTAAATTTCAGGATCAACTCCATTAGTCTTGACAGTATCACAGATCTGCAAGAAATCAGAGATGAATCTGTTGGGATCTTCTTGTGGAAGTCTATGAAATTGGCAGTTCTGTTGAACTAAAGTGACCAGTTGAGGCTTCAGCTCAAAGTTATTTACACCAATGGCAGGTATAAAGATGCTTCTTCCATATTAGAAGTGGGTTCAGTAAAGTTACCTAGGACCTTCCTTGCGTCTCCTCCACCATTAGGATTGGCTGCCATGTTTGTATTTTCAGCTTCTTGTTCAAAAAGCTCTGTGAGGTTTCCTCCGGAGTGCTGTGCTCAAACTTGTTGTAAATGCCTCCTTAGAGTCCTTTCAGGTTCAAGGTCAGGATCAAAGAGAGGTTCTTTATCTCTGTTCCTGCTCATAAACAAGAAGAAAAAATACAAGAAAAGAAGAAAACGATTCTCTATGTCAGAGTATAGAGGTGCTTTGAGAAGGTTAGAAGAGAAGAAAAGAAAAGAAAAATATCTTTTAAGTTAAAAGAGTTTTCAAAAATTAATAGAGAGAAAATGGGAGATATTTTCGAAAATAGAGAGGGAAAGAAGAGATGAGATTTTCAAAAAAGAAGAGAGAGAAAGTGGTTATGATGTTTTGAAAATAGAAGATAGAGAAAGAAGAATTAGAGAGATATCAAACTTTCAAAATTAAAATAAGATAAAACAAGTAACTAACCAACTAACAAGATTTGAAAACAAATTAAAAGATTTGATTTTGAAATTTAATTTTAAAAGAAGGTAAAGAATTGAAATTTAAAAGTTTTAAAATTAAAAATAGGATAAGATAGGACTTAAAGCAAGAAGATATGATAAAGATTTGAAAAAGATTTGCAAAGATAAGATTTGAAATTTGATTTTTGAAAAAGATTTGATTTTGAAATTTGGAGTTTGAATTTTATATTTTGAATTTTGAAATTGAATTAAAATTTGAAATTAAAGTAAGATAAGATAGGATTTTTAAAATTTAAAAAAAAAATAAAAAGATAAGATAAAGATTTGAAAAAGATTCACTTGAATAGATAAGATTTGAAATTCAAAATTTAAACTTTACTAACAAGAAAACACCAAACTTAAAATTTTTAAATCAAGATAAGATAAGATAGCAAGATTTTCGAAAATTTAAAGAAAGATAAAAGCAAAATTTTTTTTTATTTTCGAAATTTAAGGAAAAAGAAAAACAACTAAAAGACACTAAACTTAAAAATTTAAGATTAAATGATACTAATTTTCGAAATTTGAAAGAAAAATACAAGAAGACACCAAACTTAAAAATTTTAAGATCAAACAAAGAAATCAACAAGAAGAATTCGAATACCAAGAAGAACACTCAAGAACAAATTCAAAAATTTTAAAGAAAAGATGAACACAAGAAGGGACACCAAACTTAAAAACTGACACAAGACTCAAACAAGGAAAAAGGTTACCATAGAAAAGAAAAGGTTTTTGAAAAAAATTTTTGAAAAAGAAAACAAAAGACACAGACAAAAGAGCAAATAAACCTTAAAAAGTACCTAATCTAAGCAACAAGATAGTCTGGTAGTTTGTCAATCTCAGAACAATCCCTGGCAACGGCGCCCAAAACTTGGTGCGCGAAATTGAACTCCACACAACTGAACGGGCAAGTGCACGTGGTCGTCTAAGTAATACCTCAGGTGAGTGAGGGTCGAATCCCACGGAGATTGTCGGATTGAGCAAGCAATGGCTACCTTGTAAATCTTAGTCAGGCGATTAGAAAAGATGGTTGTTTGTTTGAAAGCATAGATGAAATAGTAAAGAACGAAATACCATATTAGTGTAAAAGCAATGATGGATAATTAGTTAAGGTTTTGGAGATGCGTATTCTTTCCAGATTAACTTTTCTTATTGTCTACTTCAACCACGAATGATTTATTCAATGGCAGTCATAATTGACTAACTCATGTAGCATCCTCATCAAGTTAATCTCTTCTAAACCATAGCAGTCCACCATATCCGAGCAACTCATGTAGCATCCTCATCAAGTTAACTCATGGCTTCCCGCTATAGTTGAAGGTGAAGACCTAAGCAATCCACTCCCCTTCGCGATCCTACTCAAAATGCCACAGACAAGGTCGGATCTTCTGGATCAGGGAACGCTGCTTCTCATACTCTAGCCTTGACACCACAGAAACCTCAGTAACCCACGGTCAACGGGATTATATGTCACATATCCAAAGTCGCCCAAGTACGCTCTTGGAATCTGCAGTACATTCTCTAGCTTGTGATTCAATGCTATTCGGGCATAACTCACACGGAACCCATGTAGAACAAGGATGATTGTCACGGGTCATCTTCAATTCATGATATGAAGAACGAAAATGCACAAGAGAATGGAATCAAACATGTATTGAAATAGATCAGTAATATTATTAATCTATGAGAATCATCAAAGCTCTTAACCCTAACTTAGGAAGTTTAGTTGCTCATGATTTTACAGAAAGTAAAATGTGTAAAGGTAAAAGTGAGGTAGAAGATCCTAAACATGGGTGATCTTCTCCTATATATACTAATCTAATAACTAAGAAGTACAAAAATATGATAGACTAGACTAGAGGTGCGAAATCCATCCTTGGGCCCACTTAGGTTGAGTACTTGCGCAGAGCTTGGTGTCCAACTTTGAGGAATGGGTGTTGAATGCCCATTAGGGCGTGATTGGTGCTGCCTTGTGTCTTGGTGGGCGTTGAACACCCAAAAGGGGGGTTGTTCCGAGGGTTACCTGAAACTGTAGGTCGATCTCGGACGAGATCTTCTATATTGGTCGGAGCTGATGTGTCCGACTTGTTGGACTTGGAGATGGTGCTGATCCTTCTTCACCAGAGGGTGGTGGTACCTGCAAGGGACTCCAATGCTTAAGTTAGCAAGGGTATTGTTCCAGGGTTACCTGAAACTGGAGGTCGATCTCGGATGAGATCTCCGGTACTGGTCGGAGATGATGTGTCCGGCTGGCTGGTGGCGGCCGGAGCTGTTGTGTCCGACTTGTTGGACTTGCTGCACTGCTGATCCTTGGCCACCGGAGGGTGGGGGATACCTGCAAGAGACTCCGATGCTTAAGTTAGCACGGGTATTAAGCAGGTTTTATGTAGAATCAGAGTATGAGTTATACCTGGGTGCTCCAGTGTATTTATAGTAGTGTGGGCTGACCTTTCTGATAAGATAAGTTAGTTATCTTATCTTATCTTATCCTGTTTTGGATGAAGTCAGCTTATCTTCAAGGGAACCGCCTTTATCTCTATAGGCTGGGATTGCCTTTGGATTTGGGTCGTGTTCCTCTATTTGGGCCCTTTATTGGGCTTTCCTGTCGATATGGCTGAGTTCTTTGTAACGAAGTCGGTCCGCTTGACCTTAACAGGTCGGTCCCTGCATCGTCGACCATCCCAGGTCGGATAGCTCGACCCAGGGTATGAACAGTGCCCCTGCTTGAGCTCGGTCTTCTTTGTCGAGGTCGAGTCCTTTGACTTTGGTCCTTCTTGTAGCGAAGCCGAACTCGAGCATTTTGTCGACTTCTTTTGTAGCAGCTTTTGAATGTAGAACGTTTTTCTCTACAAGCGCGCGCTTTTATATCGGTGCTTTGGGAACGTGCGAGGGTTTAAAGCCTTTTAATTTTAGCATTAATTGCCCCGTTTCTTTATTTTGATTTTGAAAACCCAGAAACGGTTTCTCTTCTTTCGCCCTTTTTCGTAACTTCTTCACTCTTTTCCCTTCATTCTCTCGCTTTCAATTTTTCTTTGTGTTGCGGCGTTTTTTTGATTTTTCTGAAGCCTCTACCTGGAGTTCGTGGTTTCGCGTTTCGGCACAGCGACGTTTTCTTTTGCTCGTGTCTTTTCTTTTGCTTCGAGGTAGTGATTCCAGATTTCGCCGTCCCTCTTCACCTTCCCTGAAGTCTGCTGCCTTTTCAGGTTGGTACTAACTTTCTTGCTTCTTTCACGGCTTTTAGTTTTTTGGTGAAGCTTTTGCTTTTGCATGTTTTGAAAGTTTGAATCTTTTCGTGATTTCGCATTTGTTTGTCGCTGTAAATGCATTTTTCTTGGCTTTCTTTTGTGTGTTCCTTCTGGCATTTCCGTCGAGGTTTTATACGGTTTTTGTTTGTTGTTTCTGATTTTTTACTATCTGATAGAAACTCTGCATTCGTTCCTTGCTTTGCTTGATTGCTTTTTGTCGCATTTCTCAAAAGTTCGTACTTTTGACGTTTTTCCATTTGGTGTGTTTTGATGTTTTGGGAATGCTTCTTGGTTGACTGTGATGACTTATGCTTCTGGAAATACTTGTTTGTTTGAAGTCTTTTTCTTTTTTGAAAGGTGCTGGGGTGAGAGCTGTAGATTTTCCTGGAAACCTTGCTTTGTTACTGCCTCCAAAGGATGCCCCAAGAATTTTTGGCTTGAGTCTTGGGGTTTTCCTTTTCTGTGTGTTCACCTGTATCGTATTGAGTTGTTTTCTCCCTTGTCTGAGATGTTTTTAGTAATCCCATCTTCTTTTCTTACTTGTAGGATTAGTTGGCCTCATGTCTTCTCGCAATAACATTGTAGAGATGTCTTCCAGAGTTCCCGAGGGGATGTCCGATTGGCTGGACTCCATTGTTTTGTTGTGTGTTTCTATTGTGGATGCTGAATTTTGCACAGAGCTGAGGAAGCGCCATAGGATTTGTGATAACCGTGCCCGCGAGAGTGATTACGAGCTTGTTGCTCCTGATTCCGATGAGAGAGTTGGTTTTCCGACTTCCGTCGAGGGGGAGCGTCCCTCTTTCTATGCTTATGAATACTTCTTCAGCCAATTAAACGTTACTTTCCCTTTTACTGCTTTTGAAACTGACTTGTTGTGGTCCTGCAATATTGCTCCGTCCCAGCTTCATCCCAATTCCTAGGGTTTTATCAAAATATTTTAACTTCTTTGTCAGGAGTTGGACATAACACCTTCTGAAACTCTTTTCCTTTATCTTTTTGTCTCGGCCAAACCTGGAGGTTCCTCCAAAAAGAAAGCTTCCTGGGTTTCCTTCAGGTTGGCCCAGGGGCATAAAGTTTTTGCCATGTATGATGAGTCGTTTAAGGATTTTAAGAACTATTTCTTCCGAGTCCGTGCCGTTGAGGGGGTTCGCCCCTTTTTTCTTGATGAAAATGATGAGCCTGCTTTTCCTCTGGAGTGGCAAAAGAATGTAAGAGTGCCACGTTACACATGGAAAATGCTTAGTGAGGTTGAGCGGGCCTTTGTAGTTGTTCTTGAAGATTTGTGGGGGAAGCCTCCCCACCTGGACACGAAGAGATTTTTGAGTGATCCATCTTTGGTTCGGGCTGCTTTGGGTACTGTCTGATTTGTTTTTATACTTGCTCCCGCGCTTTGCTTCTCCCGTGTTGTAACTTGTCTTTGATTTTTGTGTTTTTCAGAGATGTTGAAGAATAATGATTCCATGAGGGCCTATAAGAAGGCGAAGAAGGCGACCGCTGCTTTAAACATCTCGGCCAAGGCGGCCGGAGAGGGATCTTCTCAGCCTCCAGTTAAACCTCCTATATCGAGTTCTCCCGGGCCGAGGAAAGCAATTCCTACTCCTCGGGTCCGTCTGGCTAATCCTCCACACTCTTCTGTTGCAACTTCCGGTGCCCCTCCTAGTAAAAAGCAAAAAACAATTGAGCCTTTCAACCTTGATGCTCTTGACTTTGATGCGGTTGAGTTTGTAGATCAACAAATCGGCCCTTATGGTGTTCTTCCTATGGACGACGTGTCGCTTCTTCATCATTTTGATTATATCACCCGGAGTGGTATCAAGTTGGCACACATGGGGGCGGCCCTATATCGAACTGCCCAAAGTCTTCCTCTCCATGCCACTAAAGCTTTTATGGAGGAGGCCAAACAGGAGTTTGATCGGATGAAGGGCTTGAAGGAGGAACTTGAAGTAAGGGTGGCCAAGTTGGAGAAAGACTTGGAGAATGAAAAGGCTAGCTCTACTTCTCTGGCTGGTTCTCTGAGACTGGCCGAGGACACGGCTATGCGGCATAAGGACAGTTATTTGACGTCTTACCGGGAGGTGTTGCGTCTGAGAGAAGAGTTGGAGAATGCCCGGGCTAATTATTCCGAACTCCAAGGTCATCTTGTTGGCAGTGTAACTACTGCCTATGAGAACCTGAGGGAACAAGTTCGGGTTATTACTCCCGAGGCTGACCTGACCCTCTTTAGCTTGGAGAACGTTGTCAGGGATGGCAATGTTGTCCCTGATGACGAGGATGAGGATGATGTCGATCCTCCCCCTATAGCCTCTACCAAGGTGTCGACTTCTGCTGTCCCTGCCGAGGTTGGTCCTCCCGCTTCTGACCCCGACTGCCAGATCTTGAACCGGGATGACGGTACTGTAGATGCCGTTCCTCTCCAGACTCGGCCTCCGTCTCCTCAGCCTGATGCTGCTAAAAAGTCTTCTGACCCTTAGTTTTAATCTTTATTCTGGATATGTAGTTGGCCCGGCTTGTGGGCTTTTTTAAACTCTTTATGTTTTGTTAATTGCTGACACTTTCCCATTGCTTGCCCAACAACTTTTTTTTATGAAAAACAAATGGTAGCATGCTTTAGCTTTTTTGAGATAGGTTTTGGTGGCCTCTGAGGCTTTTATAACCTTGTGGATGATATCGCGCTTTTGTGCTTGACTTGGTATCTCTTTTGGATTGCTTTGTACTTTGTATCTTGAATCCTTTGTGGTTGTGACTAGGTAGGTCTAACTTGATTTTTGGTTTGTTCTCGCTTCGGCTTGTATTTCTGACGATTTTGTAACCGATTTCTTCAAGTTAGTCCTCCGAGTTGTTTTCGCAGTCCTTTTCTAAGTTATTTTTGTAATCCCTTTTCTGGATCTTTGTCAGGTCTCTTTCAGGGATTGCTTCGATAACTTTCTAGTTGTAGGAGTCTGACTTGGTCATATCGGTCTCCTTTAAGTTATCTTTGTAATCCTCTTTCTTGGATCTTTGTCCGATCTCTTTCAGGGATTACTTTTTATAACTTTTTAGTTGTAGGAGTCCGACTTGGTTATATCGGTCTCCTTTAAGTTATTTGTAGTCCTCTTTTTTGGATCTTTGTCAGATCTCTTTCAGGGACTACGTTGATAACTTTTAAGTAGTAGGAGTCCGACTTGGTTATATCGGTCTCCTTTAAGTTATTTGTAGTCCTCTTTCTTGGATCTTTGTCAGATCTCTTTCAGGGACTACTTCGATAACTTCTCATTTTGGGCTGACTTTGTCATGTCGAGCCCTTCTAAGTTAAAGTAATCCTCTTTAATAGGGTTGGCCAGACCTCTTTCTAGGGTTTACTTATAACTTGGGTTGACTTGGTCCGACTTCTCAATGTTGGCCAGTCTTTAAGTTATTATTTTAGCATTCCATAAGACCTCGTCAGGTTCTTTTTTGGATCGCTTTCAATAACTTCTTACATTATTCTGTGTTCATCTTTGTCATTTCTAGATCGTCCTTTGGGTGAATCGCATTTTCACCTTTATCGGACGGTTGTCTTTATCGTGATCGTGCAGTGAAATTGTTTTTCACTTTCTGCCGATCTGTTGCTTTATAATCGGACGATGAATACTTCAGATTAATGCATCTTGAAATCTTTGTAGAATATCTAAAATATATTTTATTTAAAGGAAGAGTGCAAGTATATACATATGAGATTGTCTGAGTCTCAACTTGGTGCCTCATTAAAAAACCTTTTCAGGAAAAAGAGTGCATCCAATGATGAGATCTTTTATCTTTTCTAACTGTAGTACCTTCTGAGGTTGCAGGCATGCCATGACCTGGGAAGCTCTCGTCCATCGAGTTCAGACAGTCTGTAGTAGCCCTTTCCAAGTACTTCTACAATTCGGTAAGGCCCTTTCCAGTTCGCTGCCAGCTTTCCCTCTCCTGGTCGAGTTGTTCCGATATCATTTCGAATTAGTATGGATCATTTTCTGTGAAATTTCTCGGCACTACCTTTTAATTATATCTGGAAGCCATTCGGCGTTTTAGAGCTTCTTCCCTGATCCGAGCTCTTTCTTGGATTTCGGGTAGCAAGTCGAGCTCTTCTCTCTGAAGTTAGAAGTTTGCGTCCTCATTATAGTGAACTACTCTGGGCGACCCTTCCTCAATCTCTATTGGAATCATCGCCTCCGTTCCGTATGCTAATCGGAAGGGGGATTCCTTCGTGGTGGAATATGGCGTTGTTCGATATGCCCACAGGACCTGTGGGAGCTCTTCTGTCCAGGCTCCCTTTGCATCTTGTAATCTCCATTTTAATCCAGCCAGTATGACTTTGTTGGCAGCTTCGGCCTGCCCATTGGCTTGTGGATGTTCGACGGAGGTGTACTGGTGCTTTATACTCAAGTCGGCTACTAGTTTTCTGAAGCCTGCATCTGTGAATTGGGTGCCATTGTCTGTGGTTATTGAATATGGAACCCTGAACCTTGTGACAATGTTTCGATATAAGAACTTCCGGCTTCTTTGAGCGGTGGCATTGGCTAGGGGCTCTGCCTCGATCCACTTTGTAAAGTAATCTACTCCCACTATGAGAAATTTAACTTGTCCTGATCCCTGTGGGAAGGGGCCAAGAAGATCGAGTCCCCATTTTGCAAACGGCCAAGGCGAAGTCACGCTGATGAGCTCTTCTGGTGGGGCGATGTGAAAGTTGGCATGTTTTTGACATGGTGGACATGTCTTTACAAATTCTGTGGCTTCTTTCTGTAGAGTTGGCCAATAAAATCCTGCCCGAAGTACTTTTTTGGCTAGAGCTCGTGCTCCGAGATGATTGCCACAGATGCCGCTGTGTATTTCTTCTAGCACTTCCCTTGTGTTGGAGGTCGATACGCATTTTAGTAAAGTTATTGAGATTCCTCTTTTGTACAGGATGTTGTTTATGATGGTGTAGTACTGTGCCTCCCTTTTTAACTTCTTTGCCTCCTTTTCTTCTGCGGGGAGTGTTCCTTCTTTGAGGTATTTGATTATGGGGGTCATCCATCCTTGGTCCTGACTTGTTATGGCCAGGACTTTTTCCTCTTCCGAGATTGACGGGTTTTGCAACATTTCCTGGATGAGGCTTCTATTGTTGCCCCCTGGTTTGGTGCTGGCTAGTTTTGAGAGTACATCAGCTCGGGCATTTTGTTCGCGGGGTATGTGGCAGATCTTATATTCCCTGATTTGTCCGAGTAGTTCCTTGGTTTTATCCAAATATTTTTTCATGGTGGGGTCTTTGGCTTGGTAGCTCCCTGTTATTTGTGATGTGACCACTTGTGAATCGCTGTAAATGTTGAGTTTTTGAGCTCCGACTTCTTTAGCCAGCTTCAAACCAGCTAATAATGCTTCATATTCCGCTTGGTTATTGGAGGCCGGGAACCCGAACATAAGGGAGAGCTCAACTTGGGTTCCTTGGTTGCTTTCTATTATCACGCCTGCACCGCTTCCAGTTTTATTTGAGGAACCGTCCACGTAGAGATCCCATTCTGTGGGAGTTTCCAGGGTATCTGTGAATTCTGCGATGAAGTCGGCCAGATACTGTGACTTGATGGCCGTCTGAGCTTCGTATTGGAGGTCGAATTCTGACAACTTGACTGCCCATTGTAGAATTCTGCCTGCTAAATCTGTTTTCTGCAATATTCCTTTTATGGGCTGGTTAGTTCTAACCTTAATGGTGTGAGCCTGGAAGTACGGGCGGAGTCGTCGAGATGTTAGGATGAGAGTATAGGCAAATTTTTCTATTTTCTGGTAGTTCAGCTCGGATCCCTGTAGTGCTTTACTAATGAAGTAGACGGGTTGTTGCCTATTTTCGTCTTCTCTGACTAGTGCTGAGGCTATCGCCCGGCTTCCTACTGCGAGATATAATATGAGTGGTTCTCCTTCTTGTGGTCGAGATAGGATAGGTGGCCGTCCTAAGAACTCCTTGAAATCTCGGAAAGCTTGCTCACATTCTGTCGTCCATTCGAACTGTTTTCCCTTTCTTAAAGTAGCATAGAAGGGGAGAGATCTTATCGCAGCTCCTGCTAAGAATCGGGATAGGGCAGCCAGTCTCCCGTTGAGTTGTTGTACTTCTTTGATATAGGTTGGGCTCTTCATGTTGAGTATAGCTTGACATTTGTCTGGATTTGCTTCAATTCCCCTTTGTGTGAGCATGAAGCCTAAGAATTTGCCTGCTTCAACTGCAAAGGTGCATTTCGCGGGGTTGAGTCGCATGTTATGCTTCCTTATAGTGTCAAACACTTGAGCTAGGTCAGATAATAGTGTATCTTCGCTTTGTGTTTTTATCAACATGTCGTCCACATAGACTTCCATGATTTTTCCAATGTAATCCAAGAATACTTTATTCATTAGCCTTTGATAGGTAGCTCCCGCGTTCTTGAGACTGAAAGGCATCACGATGTAGCAGTAGTTCGCCCTTGGTGTTAAGAACGAGGTCTTTCCTTGATCTGGTGGATACATGGGAATTTGGTTGTATCCCGAATAGGCGTCCATAAACGAGAGGTATCTATATCCAGAGGAAGCGTCTACCAGAGTGTCAATACTTGGTAGTGGGTATGGATCTTTTGGGCAGGCTTTGTTGAGATCGGTGTAATCGGTACACATGCGCCACTTCCCATTTGATTTTTTCACCAAGACGACGTTGGCCAGCCATAGTGGGTACTTGACTTCTCTTATGAATCCTGCCTCCAGTAACGTTTGTACTTGTTCTTCCACCGCTTGGGATCGTTCAGGTCCGAGTTTTCTTCGCTTCTGCTGCACCGGCCGAGATCATGGATAGACCACCAACTTGTGGCACATTAGCTTAGGGTCTATGCCTGGCATGTCTGCGGCTTTCCATGCGAAGAGATCGACATTATCTCGTAAGAATTGTATCAGTAATTCTTTTGAATCTCCTCTTAGGACCGTGCCGATATTAGTCGTTTTGTCCGAGGTGTCTCCAATCTGAACCTTCTCTACCTCACCTTCTGGGTGTGGACGGAGTTCTTCTCGACACTGAGCTCCGCCAAACTCAATTGTATGAAACTCTTCTCCTCTGCCTTTGAGGTTTAAGCTCTCGTTGTAACAGCGACGTGCCGTCTTTTGATCTGCTTTTATCGTGGCTATCCCTTCTGTAGTTGGGAATTTCATGCATAGATGCGGAGTTGAGACTATTGCGCCGAGTTGATTGAGTGTTGTCCGACCTATGAGAGCATTATAGGCTGAACTTACGTCGACCACAATGTAGTCTATTTTGAGGGTCCTAGTTTGGTTTCCTTTTCCAAAAGTAGTGTGTAGCGATACGTATCCCAATGGTTGTATCGGAGTGTCTCCTAGTCCAAACAGATTGTTCGGGTATGCTTTAAGTTCCTTTTCGTCTAAACCGAGCTTGTTGAAAGCCGTTTTGAATAAGATGTCGGCAGAACTCCCTTGGTTTACTAGTGTGCGGTGTAGATTGGCGTTTTCCAGTATAACAGTGATGACCATGGGATCGTCATGTCCCGAGATGATGCCGGATGCGTCCTCTTTAGAAAATGTTATCGCCGGGAGGTCGGGTGCTTCCTCCTTTCCCTCAACATGATATACTTCTTTGAGATATCTTTTTCGGGACGATTTGGAGATCCCAACTCTTGCGAATCCGCCGTGTATCATGTGGACGTGTCTTTCTGGTGTCCGAGGTGACCGTTCAGCTCGTCCATCATCTTCGTCTCTCCGTCTTTTTCTTTGGTCATCATCCCAGGTTGCCAGAAATCGATCTAATTTTCCTTCTCTTACCAATTTTTCCATGATATTTTTCAAGTCGAAGCATTCGTTGGTAGAGTGCCCTCGAATTCGATGGTATTCGCAATATTCCTTTCGATTTCCTCCTCCCCTTTTGCCTTTGAGTGGTCGTGCTGGGGGGATTTTTTTTGTATGGCAGACTACTTTGTACACGTCGACCAGGGATGCTTTGAGAGGAGTGTAGTTTTGGTATTTTTTGATTTTCTCACCCTGTCGATCTTCTTTCCTTTTGGAGTCCTTGTCTTTGTCTCGGTAGGAGGTTCCGAATTTTGAGGTTTCTCCTAGCCGAGCGTTCTCTTCCATGTTGATGTATTTTTCCGTTCGCTCCTGTACTTCGTCTAAGGAGGTGGGATACTTTTTTGATATAGATTGGCTGAAAGGTCCCTCTCGTAAACCATTAATAAGCCCCATGATGGCAGCCTCTGTTGGTAAACTTTGTATGTCCATGCATGTTTTGTTGAATCTTTCCATGTAGTTACGGAGGCTCTCCCGATCTCCTTGCTTGATCCCTAGTAAGCTGGGTGCGTGCTTGGCCTTATCTTTCTGGATGGAGAATCTGGCCAGGAACTTTTTGGCCAGGTCGTCGAAGTTTGAGATGGACTTCGGAGGTAAGTTGTCAAACTATCTGATCGCCGTTTTCGTAAGAGTTGTCGGAAAAGCTTTGCAGCGAACGGCATCTGAGGCGTCGGTAAGGTACATTCTGCTTCTAAAATTGCTGAGATGATGGTTGGGATCTGTAGTGCCCTCATACAAAACCATATCCGGGAGCTTGAAATCCTTTGGGATTTTGGTCTTCATGATTTCCCTGGTGAATGGATCATATTCTTTGCGTGAATTTTCCTCAGGAGTGGTCCGAGGAGCTTTTGATTTGAGGTCGGCCTCTAACTGCTGTAGTTTTTCTTCTAGTTCTCGACGTCGCCGTACCTCTCTTTGTAGATCCTTTCCAATCTCTCGTTGTTGCTGGGTTTCTTTCTCAAGTTGCTTTAAGCGATCTTTAAGTGCTTCCATGGCTCCCGGATTTGATGAGTTTTTGTTCCCGTTGGATTCCGGAGTATCCTTTAGCGTAGTGTCCACGTTCTTGTGCGGTGTTCTGTTCTCCAGATCCGAGTCGTGGTCGTTGTCATGGCCGTCCGCCATGTTTTTGGGATGACTTTCAGGTTCCCCGGCAACGGCGCCAATGTTCCGAGGGTTACCTGAAACTGGAGGTCGATCTCGAATGAGATCTCCGGTACTGGTCGGAGATGATGTGTCCGGCTGGTTGGTGGCGGCCAGAGCTGTTGTGTCCGACTTGTTGGACTTGCTGCACTGCTGATCCTTGAAGTGAAGGTGGCCAAGTTGGAAAAAGATTTGGAGAATGAGAAGGCGAGTTTCATCTCTCTGGCGGCTTCTGTAAGGCTGGTCGAGGACACGGCTATGAGACATAAGGATAGTTATGTGACATCTTACCAGGAGGTGTTGCGCCTGAGGGAGGAGTTGGAGAATGCCCGAGCTGGTTACTCCGATCTCCAAGGTCATCTTGTTGGTAGTGTAACTACTGCCTATGAGAACATGAAGGAACAAGTTCGGGTTATTGCTCCCGAGGCCGACCTGACCCTCTTCAGCCTAGATAACGTTGTCAGGGATGGCAAGATTGTCCCTGATGACGAGGATGATGATGATTTTGAACCTCCCCCTGTGTCCTCTGCCAAGGTGTCAACTCCTGCTGTTCCTGCCGAGGTCAGCCCTCCCGCTTCTGATCCTGACTGCCAGATCTTAAACCGGGATGACGGTACTGTGGATGCTGTTCCTCTCCAGACTCGCCCTCCGTCTCCTCGGACTGATGCTGCTAAAAAGTCTTCTGACCCTTAGCCCATTTATTCTGGATATTTATGTAGTTGGCCCGGCTTGTGGGCTTTTTAAACTCTTTATGTTTTGTTAACTGCTGATACTTTCTCGTTGCTTGCCTAGCAACTTTTTGTTTTGACAAACAAAAGTAACTTTCTAGCTTTTGAGGTAGATTTTGGTGGCTTCTGAAGCTTTATAACTTTGTAGATTATATCATGCTTTCGTGCTTAACTTGGTATCTTTTTTGTTTTCTGAGGATGTTGGAACCCTGCCGCTTGTCCTCTTCGGATTTGCTTTATTGTTTGTAGCTTGGATCCTTTGAGGTTATGGTTATATGGGTCCAACTTGTTTTTCGGTTTTCTCGCTCTTGCTTATATTTCTAACGATCTATAACCGATTTCTTCAAGTTGGTCCTCCAAGTTCTTTTGGTAGTCCTTTGTCCGGTCTCTCTCAGGAGTTACCTTTGTAACTTGCTTTGTAGTAGGCCGACTTATTTAACTTTGTCAGATCTCTTTCAGGGATTACTTTTATAACTTTTTAGTAGTAGGAGTCCGACTTCGTTATGTCGGTCTCTTCTAAGTTATTTTTGTAATCCTCTTTCTTGGATCTTTGTTAGATCTCTTTTAGGGATTACTTTTATAATTTTTTAGTAATAGGAGTCCGACTTCAATATGTCGGTCTCTTCTAAGTTATTTTTATAATCCTCTTTCTTGGATCTTTGTCAGATCTCTTTCAGGGATTACTTTTATAACTTTTTAGTAGTAGGAGTCCGATTTCGTTATGTCGGTCTCTTCTAAGTTATTTTGTAGTCCTCTTTTTTGGACCTTTGTCAGGTCTCTTTCAGGGACTACTTGTATAACTTTTTCATTTTGGGCTGACTTTGTCATGTCGGACCCTTCTAAGTTAAATTAATCCTCTTTAATAGGGTTGGCCAGACCTCTTTCCAGGGTTTACTTATAACTTGGGTTGACTTGGTCCAACTTCTTAATGTCGGCCAGTCTTTAAGTTATTATTTTAGCAATCCGTAAGACCTCGTCAGGTTCTTTTTTAGATCACTTTCGATAACTTCTTACATTATTCTGTGTTCATCTTTGCCGATTTGTAGAAGGTGGTTGCTATCTTTAGATCGTCTTTTGGGTGAATCGCGTTTTCACCTTTATCGAACGATTGTCTTTATCGTGATCGTGCAGTGAGATTGTTATTCACTTTCTGCCGATCTGTTGCTTTATAATCGGACGATGAATGCTTCATATTAATGCGTCTTGAATACTTGTAGAATATCTAAAATATATATTTTATTCAAAGAAAAGTGCAAATATATACATGTGGGAATTTTTCATCCCTTTATGTCGAATAGTGTTTGAGTCTCAACTTGGTGCCTCATTAAAAAACCTTTTCAGGAAAAAGAGTGCATCCAATAGTGAGATCTTTTACTTTTCTAGCTGTAGTACCTTCTTTAGTTGCAGGCGTGCCATGATCTGGGAAGCTCTCGTCCATCGAGTTTGAACAGTCTGTAGTAGCCCTTCCCAAGTACTTTTACAACTCGGTAGGGTCCTTTCCAGTTTGCTGCCAACTTTCCTTCTCCTGGTCGAGTTGTTCCAATATCATTTCGGATTAGAATGAGATCGTTCTCCGTGAAAATTCTCGGCACTACCTTCTGGTTATATCTGGAAGCCATTCGACGTTTTAGTGCTTCTTCCCTGATCCTAGCTCTTTCCTGGATTTCAGGTAGTAGGTCGAGTTTTTCCTTCTGAAGTTGAGAGTTGGCCTCTTAATTGTAGTGGACTACTCTGGATGACCCTTCCTCGATATCTACTGGGATCGTTGCCTCCACTCCATATGCTAGTCGAAAGGGTGATTCATTTGTCGTGGACTGTGGCGTTGTTCGATATGCCCATAGGACTTGTGGAAGTTCTTCGGCCCAAGCTCCCTTTGCATCTTGTAGTCTCCGTTTCAACCCAGCCAATATGACTTTGTTGGCAGCTTCGGCCTGTCCATTGGCTTGAGGGTGTTCGACGGAGGTGAACTGGTGCTTTATATTCAAGTCGGCTACTAGTCTCCTGAAGCTTGCGTCTGTGAATTGAGTGCCATTGTCTGTGGTGATGGAGTATGGAACCCCGAAGCTCGTGACAATGTTCCTGTATAGGAATTTCCGACTTCTTTGAGCGGTGGCGTTGGCTAGGGGCTCTGCCTCAATCCATTTTGTAAAATAGTCTACTCCGACTATGAGGAATTTTACTTGTCCTGATCCCTGGGGAAAGGGTCCGAGAAGATCAAGTCCCCATTTTGCAAATGGCCAGGGCGGGGTTACACTGATGAGCTCTTCTGGCGGGGCGATGTGGAAGTTGGCATGTTTCTGACATGGTGGACATGTCTTTACAAATTCTATAGCTTCTTTCTGTAGGGTTGGCCAATAAAATTCCGCTCGGAGTACTTTTTTGGCAAGAGCTCGTGCTCCGAGATGGTTGCCGCACATGCCGCCGTGTACTTCTTCTAGCACTTCCTTTGTGCTGTTGGTCGGCACACATTTTAGTAGCGGTATTGAGATCCCTCTTTTGTACAGGATGTTGTTTATAATAGTGTAGTACTGTGCCTCCCTTTTTAATCTCTTTGCCTCTTTTTCCTCTGTGGGGAGCGTCTCTGCTTTGAGGTAGTTAATTATGGGGGTCATCCATCCTTGGTCCTGACTTGTTATGGCTAGGATTTTTTCCTCTTCCGAGATTGACGGGTTCTGTAGCATTTCCTGGATGAGGCTTCTATTGTTGCCCCTTGGTTTGGTGCTGGCTAGTTTTGAGAGTGCGTCAGCTCAGGCGTTTTGTTCGCGGGGTATGTGGCAGATCTTATATTCCTCGAGTTGTCCGAGCTGGTCTTTGGTTTTATCCAAATACTTTTTCATGTTGGGATCTTTGGCTTGATAGCTCCCTGTTATCTGCGAGGTGACTACTTGTGAATCGCTGTAAATGTTGAGTTTTTGAGCTCCAACCTCTGTAGCCAGCTTCAAACCGGCTAATAACGCTTCATATTCCGCCTGGTTATTTGAGGCCGGGAACCCGAACTTGAGCGAGAGTTCAACTTGGGTTCCTTGGTTGCTTTCTATTATCATGCCTGCGCCGCTTCCAGTCTTATTTGAAGAACCATCCACGTAGAGATTCCATTCTGTGGGGGTTTCCAAGGCACCTGTGAATTCTGCGATAAAGTCGGCCAGATACTGTGATTTAATGGCCGTCCGAGCTTCATATTGGAGGTCGAATTCTGATAACTCGACTGCCTATTGTAAAATTCTACTTGCTAAATCTATTTTTTGTAGTATTCTTTTTATGGGCTGGTTGGTTCGAACCTTAATGGTGTGAGCCTGGAAGTACGGGCGAAGTCGTCGAGATGTTAGAATGAGAGCATAGGCAAACTTTTCTATCTTCTGGTAGTTCAGCTCGGATCCCTGTAGCGCTTTGCTAATGAAGTAGACGGGTTGTTGCCCACTTTCGTCTTCTCTAACTAGTGCTGAGGCTATTGCCCGGTTTCCTACTGCGAGATATAATATGAGCGGTTCTCCTTCTCGTGGTCGAGATAAGATAGGCGGCCGTCCTAAGAACTCCTTGAAGTCTTGGAGGGCTTGTTCACATTCTGTCGTCCATTCAAACTGCTTTCCCTTCCTTAAAGTAGCATAGAAGGGGAGATATCTTATCGCTGCCCCTGCTAAGAATCTGGATAGGGCGGCCAATCTCCCGTTGAGTTGCTGCACTTCTTTGACACAAGTGGGGCTCTTCATGTTGAGTATGGCTTGGCATTTATCCGGGTTTGCTTCAATTCCTCTTTGTGTGAGTATGAAACCTAGGAATTTGCCTGCTTGTACTACAAAGGTGCATTTTGTAAGATTGAGTCGCATGTCGTGTTTCCTTATAGTGTCGAACACTTGAGTCAGGTCGGACAGTAATGTGTCTTCGCTTTGTGTCTTTATCAACATGTCGTCCACATAGACTTCTATGATTTTTCCGATGTGGTCTGAGAAGACTTTGTTCATCAGCCTTTGATAAGTAGCACCCGCGTTCTTGAGACCGAAGGGCATCACGATGTAGCAGTAATTTGCTTTCGGCATTAAAAACGAGGTATTTTCTTGATCTGGTGGATACATGGGGATTTGGTTGTATCCCGAGTATGCGTCCATAAACGAGAGGTATCTATATCCGGAGGAAGCATCTACCAGAGCGTCGATACTTGGGAGTGGGTAAGGATCTTTTGGGCAGGCTTTGTTGAGATCGGTGTAGTCAGTACACATTCACCACTTCCCATTTGATTTTTTCACCAAGACGACATTGGCTAACCATAGTGGATACTTGACTTCTCTTATGAATCCTGCCTCCAGTAGTGCCTGTACCTGCTCTTCCACAGCTTAGGATCGTTCCGGTCCAAGTTTTCTTCGTCTCTGCTGCACTGGCCGAGATCCTAGATAGACCGCCAACTTGTGGCACATTAGCTTGGGGTCTATGCCTGGCATGTCTGCGGCTTTCCATGCGAATAGATCGACATTATCGCGTAAGAATTGTATCAGTAATTCTTTTGAGTCTCCTCTTAGGATTGTTCCGATATTAGTTATTTTGTCTGAGGTGTCTCCGATCTGAACCTTCTCTATCTCGCCTTCTGGCTGCAGACGGAGTTCCTCTCGTCGCTGCACTCCGCCAAGCTCAATTGTATGAAACTCTTCTCCTCTGCCTCTGAGGTTTAGACTTTCGTTATAACAGCGGTGCACCATCTTTTGATCTTCTTTTATTGTAGCTATCCCTTCTGTAGTTGGGAATTTCATGCATAGATGTGGGGTCGAGACTATTGCGCCGAGTTGATTGAGTGTTGTCCGACCTATTAGAGCATTGTAGGTTGAACTTACGTCGACCACAATGTAGTCTATTTTGAGGGTCCTGGATTGGTTCCCTTTTTTGAAGGTTGTATGTAGTGATATGTATCTTAATGGTTGTACCGGGGTATCTCCCAGTTCGAACAAACTGTTCGGGTATGCCTTAAGCTCCTTGTCTTCTAAACCGAGTTTGTCGAAAGCTGTTTTGAATAAGATATCGGCGGAGCTTCCTTGATCTATTAGTGTGCGATGGAGATTGGCATTTGCCAGTATGATGGTAATGACCATGGGGTCGTCGTGTCCTGAGATGATTCCAGATGCGTCCTCTTTAGTGAACGTGATTGCAGGGATGTCGGGTGCTTCCTCCTTTCCTTCGACATGATATACTTCTTTGAGATATCTTTTACGAGATGATTTGGAGATTCCTCCCCTGCGAATCCGCCATGTATCATGTGGACGTGTCTTTCTGGTGTACGAGGTGATCGCGCGGTTCGTCCGATATCTTCGTCCCTTCGTCTCTTTCTTTGATCATCATCTCGGATTGCTAGAAACCGATCTAGTTTTCCTTCCCTCACCAACTTTTCTATGATGTTCTTTAAATCGAAGCACTCATTGGTGGAATGACCTTGCACTCGATGGTATTCACAACACCCATTCCGATTTCCTCCCCCTATTTTGCCTTTGAATGGCCGAGGTGGGGGTATTTTCTCCGTGTGGCAGACTTCTTTATATACGTCAACTAGGGATACCTTGAGAGGAGTGTAATTGTGATTTTTTTTATTTTCTCCCCTTGTCGATCTTCTTTCCTTTTGGATTCCTTGTCTTTATCTCGATAGGGGACCCCAGATTTGGAGGTTTCTCCCAACCGAGCGTTTTCTTCCATGTTGATGTATTTTTCTGCTCGCTCCTGTACTTCGTCTAAGGAGGTAGGGTACTTCTTTGATATAGATTGGCTAAAAGGTCCCTCTCGTAGGCCGTTATGAGTCCCATGATGGCGGTCTCTGTTGGTAAGCTTTGAATGTCCATGCATGTTTTGTTGAATCTCTCCATGTAGTTGCGGAGGCTCTCCCGTTCTCCTTGCTTGATCCCTAGTAAACTGGGGGCGTGCTTGACCTTATCTTTCTGGATGGAGAATCTGGCCAGAAACTTTTTGGCCAGGTCGTCAAAGTTTGAGATGGAGGTAGGTTGTCGAACCATCTGATTACTGTCTTCGTGAGAGTTGTTGGAAAAGCTTTGCAGCGAACGGCATCTGAGGCGTCGGTAAGGTACATTCTGCTTCTGAAATTGCTGAGATGATGGTTGGGATCTGTGGTGCCATCATACAAAATCATATCCGGGAGCTTGAAGTCTTTTGGAATTTTGGTTTTCATGATTTCCCTGGTGAATGGATCTTGTTCTTTGCGTGAATTTTCCTCAGGAGCGGTCCGAGGAGCTTTTGATTTGAGATCGGCTTCTAATTGCTGTAGTTTGTCTTCCAATTCTTGACGTCGCCGTACCTCTCTTTGCAGATCCTTTCCGATCTCCCGTTGTTGTTGGGATTCTTTCTCAAGTTGCTTTAAGCGATCTTTAAGTGCTTCTATTGCTCCCGGATTTGATGAGTTTTTGTCTCCGTTGGATTCCGGAGCATCCTTCAATGTAGTGTCCACATTCTTGTGCGGTGTTCTGTTTTCTAGATCTGAGTCGTGGTCGTTGTCATGGCCATCCGCCATGGTGTTGGGATGACTTCTAGGTTCCCCGGCAATGGCGCCAATGTTCCGAGGGTCACCTGAAACTATAGGTCGATCTCGGATGAGATCTTCTGACTGGTCGGAGATGACGTGTTTGGCTGGTGAGTGGCAGCCGGAGCTGTTGTGTCCGACTTGTTGGACTGGCTGCACTTCTGATCCTTGGTCATCGGAGGGTGGGGGGTACCTGCAAGAGACTCCGATGCTTAAGTTAGCATGGGTATTAAGCAGGTTTTATGTAGAATCAGAGTATGAGTTATACCTGGGTGCTCCAGTGTATTTATAGTAGTGAGATGTGACCTTCTTTGGATAAGATAAGTTAGTTATCTTATCTTATCTTATCTTTTGTTGAGGTCAGCTTATCTTCCGTGGAACCGCCCTTGTCTCTATTGGCTTGGGTTGCCTTTGGATCTGGGTCGTATTCCTTGAGTTGGGCCCTTCTTTGGGCTTTTCATGTCGCTTTGGCCGACTTCTTCGTAAAGAAGTCGGTCTGCTTGACCTAAAGAGGTCGGTCGCTTTGCTACTGAACATCCCGGCTCGGTCATCTCGACCCAGGGTATGAACGGGGTCTTTAGCTTGGTAGGTCCCTTCTATTTGTGAGGTAACTACTTGTGAATCACTGAAGATAATAAGATTTTGAGCTCCTACCTCCTTGGCCAGCTTCAAACCAGCCAATAGTGCCTCATACTTGGCCTGGTTATTGGAAGTAGGGAACTCGAATTTCAAGGAGAGTTCGATTTGGGTTCCCTGATCGCTTTCTATTATCACACCTGCCCCACCCCGGTTTTGTTTGAAGAGCCGTCTACATAGAGATTCCACTTTATAGGAGTTCCCGGGGTGTCAGTGTATTCAGCAATAAAATCGGCCAAGTACTGAGTCTTGATGGCCGTCCAAGCTTCATACTGAAGATCGAATTCAGATAGCTCGACTGCCTACTGTAGAATCCTTCCAGCTAAATCTGTCTTCTGTAAAATGCCTTTTATGGGCTGGTTAGTCCGAACCTTGATGGTGTGAGCTTGAAAATATGGGCGAAGTCGTCGAGATGTTAGTATGAGAGCGTAGGCGAACTTCTCTATCTTTTGATAATTCAGTTCGGCCCATTGCAAAGCTTTGCTGATGAAATAGATGGGTTGTTGCCCACTTTCGTCTTCTCTGACCAGTGATGAGGCTATTGCTCGATTTTCTACTGCGAGGTATAATACGAGTAGTTCTCCTTCTCGTGGTCGAGTTAGAATAGGTGGCTGTCCTAGGAACCATTTGAAATCCTGGAAAGCCTGCTCGCACTCCGTTGTCCATTCAAACCTATTTCCCTTCTTTAAAGTGGCGTAGAAGGGGAGAGACCTTATGGCCGATCCGGCAAGAAATCTGGACAAGGCTGCCAGTCTTCCATTGAGTTGTTGACCTCTTTGACGCAGGTCAGACTTTTCATGTCGAGTATTGCCCGACATTTATCCGGGTTTGCCTCAATTCCTCTTTGTGTGAGCATGAAGCCCAGGAACTTGCCAGCTTCTACTGCAAAGGTGCATTTTGCTGGATTTGTCGCATACCATACTTTCTTATGGTGTCGAACACTTTGGTGAGGTCGGATAGTAGCGATTCTTCACTCTGTGTGTTTACCAACATGTCATCTACATATACCTCCATGAGTTTCCCAATATGGTCTGCGAATACTTTGTTCATTAATCTTTGGTAAGTAGCTCCTGCATTTTTGAGTTCGAATGGCATGACGACATAACAATAGTTTGCTTTTGGAGTTAGGAATGAGGATTTTTCCTGATCGGGTGGATACATTGGGATTTGATTGTATCCTGAGTAGGCATCCATGAACGAGAGATACTTGTATTCAGAGGAGGCATCCACTAGAGTGTCGATATTTGGGAGTGGATAGGGATCTTTTGGGAAAGCTTTGTTGAGGTCGGTGTAATCAGTGCACATCCGTCATTTCCCATTTAACTTTTTCACTAAGACAACATTGGCTACCCATAGTGGATACTTGACTTCTCTTATGAATCCTGCCTCCAGTAGAGCTTGTACCTGTTCTTCCACAGCTTGGGATCTTTCTGGTCCGAGCTTCCTACGCTTCTGCTGTACTGGCCGAGATCCTGGGTATACTGCCAGTTTATGGCACATTAGCTCGGGGTCTGTACCTGGCATGTCTGCAGCCTTCCATGCAAAGAGGGCGACATTGTTCCTTAAGAGATGAATTAGAGGTTTCTTTACGTCCTCATTTAAGGTTGCCCCGATATTTGTTGTTTTGTCCTGGTCATCTCCGATTTGGACTTCTTCGATCTCGCCTTCTGGTTGTGGACGGAGTTCTTTTCGACCTCGAACTCCCCCGAGTTCGATAGTGTGGATTTCTTCCCCGTTGCCTCTGAGGTTCAGACTTTCATTGTAACAGTGTCGCGCTATCTTCTTATCTCCTTTTATCATGGCAATTCCCTCTGAAGTTGGGAATTTTATGCATTGATGCAGAGTTGAAACTACTGCTGCGAGCTGATTCAATGTTGCCCGACCTATCAGGGTGTTGTAGGCTGAGCTTACGTCGACTATAATGTAGTCTATGTTGAGTATCCTTGATCGGGTTCCTTTTCTTAAAGTTGTGTGTAGAGAGATTTATCCAAGCGGTTGAATTGGAGTGTCTCCTAGTCCAAACAAGCTGTTCGGATATGCTCTAAGTTCTTTCTCCTGCAGGCTGAGTTTATCGAAGGCGGGTTTAAACAAAATATCCGCCGAGCTTCCTTGGTCCACTAGTGTACGGTGAAGATTTGCATTGGCCAATATGATGGTGATGACCATAGGATCGTCATGTCCCAGGATGATGCCTGCCGCGTCTTCTTGGGTGAAAGTAATTGTAGGGAGGTCGGGTGATCCTTTTCCTCCCTCGACATGATATATTTCTTTGAGGTGCCTTTTGCGAGATGATTTTGAGATCCCCCCTCCTGCGAATCCTCTGTTTATCATGTAAACGTGTCTTTCTGGTTGTGAGGTGGTCGTTCTCTTCGTCCGACCTCTTCGTCCTTTCTTCTTTTTCGAGGCTCATCCGATTTGTTGGCTAAATACCGATCTAGTCGTCCTTTTCTCACCAATTTCTCAATAACATTTTTCAAATCAAAGCATTCGTTGGTAGGATGTCCGTAGATTCGGTGATATTCACAGTACTCTGTCCAATTTCCTCCTTCTTTCTTGCTTGAGTGGACGAGGTGGTGGTATCTTTTCAACATGGCATACTTCTCGGTAAACATCCACAAGAGACACCCAGAGAGGGGGTGTAGTTGTTGTATTTTTTAGGCTTCTCGCCGTATTGATCTTCTTTTTTCTTTGACTCTTTATCCTTATTTCGGGAGGAGTAGAAGAATCCGGATTTTGAGGTCTCTCCTAGCCGAGAATTTTTCTTCATGTTGATGTACTTATCAGCTCGTTCCTACACTTCATTTAGAGATGTTGGATGTTTCTTTGATATGGAGTGACTAAAAGGTCCTTTTTGCAGGCCATTGATGAGTCCCATGACGGCTGCTTCCGTTGGTAGGCTTTGTATGTCCAGGCATACTTTGTTGAACCTCTCCATGTAGCTACGAAGACTCTCCCGATCTCCCTGCTTAATTCCTAATAAGCTTGGGACGTGTTTGGCTTTGTCCTTCTGGATGGAAAATTGGGTGAGAAATTTCTTGGCCAGGTCGTCAAAACTTGTGATGGATCTTGGAGGCAAAGTGTCGAACCACTTAATTGCTGTCTTTGTCAGGGTTGCTGGGAAGGCTTTGCATCGAATGGCATCTGAGGCATCCGTGAGATAGATTCTACTTCTGAAATTGCTGAGATGATGCCTAGGATCCGATGTGCCGTCATACGGAGTCATGTCGGGAGCTTTAAAGTCTTTTGGGACTTTGGCCTTCATGATTTCTTTGGTGAATGGATCTTGATCTTTGTGAGAGCTGCCTTCAGGATCATGTTGGATGGTTTTTGTTTTAAGGTCGGCTTCGAGCTTTAAGAGCTTGTCCTCTAACTCTCAACGTTGCCTAGTTTCTCTTCGAATAGTGTTTGAGTCTCAACTTGGTGCCTCATTAAAAAACCTTTTCAGGAAAAAGAGTGCATCCAATAGTGAGATCTTTTACTTTTCTAGCTGTAGTACCTTCTTTGGTTGCAGGCGTGCCATGATCTGGGAAGCTCTCGTCCATCGAGTTCGAACAGTCTGTAGTAGCCCTTTCCAAGTACTTTTACAACTCGGTAGGGTCCTTTCCAGTTTGCTGCCAACTTTCCTTCTCCTGGTCGAGTTGTTCCAATATCATTTCGGATTAGAATGAGATCGTTCTCCGTGAAACTTCTCGGCACTACCTTCTAGTTATATCTGGAAGCCATTCGATGTTTTAGTGCTTCTTCCCTGATCCTAGCTCTTTCCTGGATTTTAGGTAGTAGGTCGAGTTTTTCCTTCTGAAGTTGAGAGTTGGCCTCTTCATTGTAGTGGACTACTCTGGATGACCCTTCCTCGATCTCTACTGGGATCATTGCCTCCACTCCATATGCTAGTCGAAAGGGTGATTCATTTGTGGTGGACTGTGGCGTTGTTCGATATGCCCATAGGACTTGTGGAAGTTCTTCGGCCCAAGCTCCCTTTGCATCTTGTAGTCTCTGTTTCAACCCAGCCAATATGACTTTGTTGGCAGCTTCGGCCTGTCCATTGGCTTGAGGGTGTTCGATGGAGGTGAACTGGTGCTTTATATTCAAGTCGGCTACTAGTCTCCTGAAGCCTGCATCTGTGAATTGAGTGCCATTGTCTGTGGTGATGGAGTATGGAACCCCAAAGCTCGTGACAATGTTCCTGTATAGGAATTTCCGACTTCTTTGAGCGGTGGCGTTGGCTAGGGGCTCTGCCTCAATCTATTTTGTAAAATAGTCTACTCCGACTATGAGGAATTTTACTTGTCCTGATCCCTGGGGAAAGGGTCCGAGAAGATCAAGTCCCCATTTTGCAAATGGCCAGGGCGAGGTTACACTGATGAGCTCTTCTGGCAGGGCGATGTGGAAGTTGGCATGTTTCTGACATGGTGGACATGTCTTTACAAATTCTATAGCTTCTTTCTGTAGGGTTGGCCAATAAAATTCCGCTCGGAGTACTTTTTTGGCAAGAGCTCGTGCTCCGAGATGGTTGCCGCACATGCCGCCGTGTACTTCTTCTAGCACTTCCTTTGTGCTGTTGGTCGGCACACATTTTAGTAGCGGTATTGAGATCCCTCTTTTGTACAGGATGTTGTTTATAATAGTGTAGTACTGTGCCTCCTTTTTTAATCTCTTTGCCTCCTTTTCCTCTGTGGGGAGCGTCTCTGCTTTGAGGTAGTTAATTATGGGGGTCATCCATCCTTGGTCATGACTTGTTATGGCTAGAATTTTTTTCTCTTCCGAGATTGACGGGTTCTATAGCATTTCCTGGATAAGGCTTCTATTGTTGCCCCCTGGTTTGGTGCTGGCTAGTTTTGAGAGTGCGTCAGCTCAGGCGTTTTGTTCGCGGGGTATGTGGCAGATCTTATATTCCCCGAGTTGTCCGAGCTGGTCCTTGGTTTTATCCAAATACTTTTTCATGTTGGGATCTTTGGCTTGATAGCTCCCTGTTATTTGCGAGGTGACTACTTGTGAATCGCTGTAAATGTTGAGTTTTTGAGCTCCAACCTCTGTAGCCAGCTTCAAATCGCTGGTTGTTTGAGGCCGGGAACCCGAACTTGAGGGAGAGTTCAACTTGGGTTCCTTGGTTGCTTTCTATTATCACGCCTGCGCCACTTCCAGTCTTATTTGAAGAACCATCCACGTAGAGATTCTATTCTGTGGGGGTTTCTAAGGCATCTGTGAATTCTGCGATAAAGTCGGCCAGATACTGTGATTTAATGGCCGTCCGAGCTTCATATTGGAGGTCGAATGCTGATAACTCGACTGCCCATTGTAAAATTCTGCTTGCTAAATCTGTTTTTTGCAGTATTCCTTTTATGGGCTGGTTGGTTCGAACCTTAATGGTGTGAGCCTGGAAGTACGGGCGAAGTCGTCGAGATGTTAGAATGAGAGCATAGGCAAACTTTTCTATCTTCTGGTAGTTCAGCTCGGATCCCTGTAGCGCTTTGCTAATGAAGTAGACGGGTTGTTGCCCACTTTTGTCTTCTCTGACTAGTGCTGAGGCTATTGCCCGGCTTCCTACTGCGAGATATAATATGAGCGGTTCTCCTTTTTGTGGTCGAGATAAGATAGGCGGTCGTCCTAAGAACTCCTTGAAGTCTTGGAAGGCTTGTTCACATTCTGTTGTCCATTCAAAATGCTTTCCCTTCCTTAAAGTAGCATAGAAGGGGAGAGATCTTATCGCTGCCCCTGCTAAGAATCTGGATAGGGCGGCCAATCTCCCGTTGAGTTGCTGCACTTCTTTGACACAGATGGGGCTCTTCATGTTGAGTATGGCTTGGCATTTATCCAGTTTTGCTTCAATTCCTCTTTGTGTGAGTATGAAACCTAGGAATTTGCCTGCTTCTACCGCAAAGGTGCATTTTGCAGGATTGAGTCGCATGTCGTGTTTCCTTATAGTGTCGAACACTTGAGTCAGGTCGGACAGTAATGTGTCTTCGCTTTGTGTCTTTATCAACATGTCGTCCACATAGACTTCCATGATTTTTCCGATGTGGTCTGAGAAGACTTTGTTCATCAGCCTTTGATAAGTAGCACCCGCGTTCTTGAGACCGAAGGGCATCACGATGTAGCAGTAATTTGCTTTCGGCGTTAAAAACGAGGTATTTTCTTGATCTGGTGGATACATAGGGATTTGGTTGTATCCCGAGTATGCGTCCATAAACGAGAGGTATCTATATCTGGAGGAAGCATCTACCAGAGCATCGATACTTGGGAGTGGATAAGGATCTTTTGGGCAGGATTTGTTAAGATCGGTGTAGTCAGTACACATTCGCCACTTTCCATTTGATTTTTTCACCAAGACGACATTGGCTAACCATAGTGGATACTTGACTTCTCTTATGAATCCTGCCTCCAGCAGTGCCTGTACCAGCTCTTCCACAGCTTGGGATCGCTCCGGTCCAAGTTTTCTTCGTCTCTGCTGCACCGGCCGAGATCCTGAATAGACCAGCAACTTGTGGCATATTAGCTTGGGGTCTCTGCCTGGCATGTCTGCGGCTTTCCATGCGAATAGATCGACATTATCGCGTAAGAATTGTATCAGTAATTCTTTTGAGTCTCCTCTTAGGATTGTTCCGATATTAGTTATTTTGTCCGAGGTGTCTCCGATCTGAACCTTCTCTATCTCGCCTTCTGGCTGCAGACGGAGTTCCTCTCGTCGCTGCACTCCGCCAAGCTCAATTGTATGAAACTCTTCTCTTCTGCCTCTGAGGTTTAGACTTTCGTTATAACAGCGGCGCGCCATCTTTTGATCTGCTTTTATTGTAGCTATCCCTTCTGTAGTTGGAAATTTCATGCATAGATGTGGGGCCGAGACTATTGCGCCGAGTTGATTGAGTGTTATCCGACCTATTAGAGCATTGTAGGCTGAACTTATGTCGACCACAATGTAGTCTATTTTGAGGGTCCTGGATTGGTTCCCTTTTTCGAAGGTTGTATGTAGTGATATGTATCTTAATGGTTGTACCGGTGTATCTCCCAGTCCGAACAAACTGTTCGGGTATGCCTTAAGCTCCTTGTCTTCTAAACCGAGTTTGTCGAAAGCTATTTTGAATAAGATATTGGCGGAGCTTCCTTGATCTATTAGTGTGCGATGGAGATTGGCGTTTGCCAGTATGATGGTAATGACCATGGGATCGTCGTGTCCTGAGATGATTCCAGATGCGTCCTCTTTAGTGAACGTGATTGCAGGGATGTTGGGTGCTTCCTCCTTTCCTTCGACATGATATACTTCTTTGAGATATCTTTTACGAGATGATTTGGAGATTCCTCCCCCTGCGAATCCGCCATGTATCATGTGGACGTGTCTTTCTGGTGTACGAGGTGATCGCGCGGTTCGTCCGATATCTTCGTCCCTTCGTCTCTTTCTTTGATCATCATCTCGGGTTGCTAGAAACCGATCTAGTTTTCCTTCCCTCACCAACTTTTCTATGATGTTCTTTAAATCGAAGCACTCATTGGTGGAGTGACCTCGCACTCGATGGTATTCACAATACTCATTCCGATTTTCTCCCCCTTTTTTGCCTTTGAATGGCCGAGCTGGGGTATTTTCTCCGTGTGGCAGACTTCTTTGTATACGTCAACTAGGGATACCTTGAGAGGAGTGTAATTGTGGTATTTTTTGATTTTCTCCCCTTGCCGATCTTCTTTCCTTTTGGATTCCTTGTCTTTATCTCGGTAGGGGACCCCAGATTTGGAGGTTTCTCCCAACCGAGTGTTTTCTTCCATGTTGATGCATTTTTCTGCTCGCTCCTGTACTTCGTCTAAGGAGGTAGGGTACTTCTTTGATATAGATTGGCTAAAAGGTCCCTCTCGTAAGCCGTTGATGAGTCCCATGATGGCGGCCTCTGTTGGTAAGCTTTGAATGTCCATGCATGTTTTGTTGAATATCTCCATGTAGTTGCGGAGGCTCTCCCGTTCTCCTTGCTTGATCCCTAGTAAACTGGGGGCGTGCTTGGCCTTATCTTTCTGGATGGAGAATCTGGCCAGAAACTTTTTGGCCAGGTCGTCAAAGTTTGAGATGGACTTTGGAGGTAGGTTGTCGAACCATCTGATTACTGTCTTCGTGAGAGTTGTTGGAAAAGCTTTGCAGCGAACGGCATCTGAGGCATCGGTAAGGTACATTCTGCTTCTGAAATTGCTAAGATGATGGTTGGGATCTGTGGTGCCATCATACAAAATCATATCCGGGAGCTTGAAGTCTTTTGGAATTTTGGTTTTCATGATTTCCCTGGTGAATGGATCTTGTTCTTTGCGTGAATTTTCCTCAGGAGCGGTCCGAGGAGCTTTTGATTTGAGATCGGCTTCTAATTGCTGTAGTTTGCCTTCCAATTCTCGACGTCGCCGTACCTCTCTTTGTAGATCCTTTCCGATCTCCCGTTGTTGTTGGGATTCTTTCTCAAGTTGCTTTAAGCGATCTTGAAGTGCTTCTATTGCTCCCGGATTTGATGAGTTTTTGTCTCCGTTGGATTCCGGAGCATCCTTCAATGTAGTGTCCACGTTCTTGTGCGGTGTTCTGTTTTCTAGATCTGAGTCGTGGTCGTTGTCATGGCCGTCCGCCATGGTGTTGGGATGACTTCTAGGTTCCCCAGCAACGGCGCCAATGTTTCGAGGATTACCTGAAACTGTAGGTCGATCTCGGATGAGATCTTCTGACTGGTCGGAGATGACGTGTCCGGCTGGTGAGTAGCAGCCGGAGCTGTTGTGTCCGACTTGTTGGACTAGCTGCACTTCTGATCCTTGGTCATCGGAGGGTGGGGGGTACCTGCAAGAGACTCCGATGCTTAAGTTAGCATGGGTATTAAGCAGGTTTTATGTAGAATCAGAGTATGAGTTATACATGGGTGCTCCAGTGTATTTATAGTAGTAAGATGTGACCTTCTTTGGATAAGATAAGTTAGTTATCTTATCTTATCTTATCTTTTGTTGAGGTCAGCTTATCTTCTGTGGAACCGCCCTTGTCTCTATTGGCTTGGGTTGCCTTTGGATCTGGGTCGTACTCCTTGAGTTGGGCCCTTCTTTGGGTTTTCGTGTCGCTTTGGCCGACTTTTTCGTAAAGAAGTCGGTCCGCTTGACCTAAAGAGGTCGGTCGCTTTGCTACTGAACATCCCGGCTCGGTCATCTCGACCCAGGGTATGAACAGGGTCTTTAGCTTGGTAGGTCCCTTCTATTTGTGAGGTAACTACTTGTGAATCACTGAAGATAATAAGCTTTTGAGCTCCTACCTCCTTGGCCAGCTTCAAACCAGCCAATAGTGCCTCATACTTGGCCTGGTTATTGGAAGCAGGGAACTCGAATTTCAAGGAGAGTTCGATTTGGGTTCCCTGATCGCTTTCTATTATCACACCTGCCCCACCCCGATTTTGTTTGAAGAGCCGTCTACATAGAGATTCCACTTTATAGGAGTTTCCGGGGTGTCAGTGTATTCAGCAATGAAATCGGCCAAGTACTGAGTCTTGATGGCCGTCCAAGCTTCATACTGAAGATCAAATTCAGATAGCTCGACTGCCCACTGTAGAATCCTTCCAGCTAAATCTGTCTTCTATAAAATGCCTTTTATGGGCTGGTTAGTCCGAACCTTGATGGTGTGAGCTTGAAAATATGGGCAAAGTCGTCGAGATGTTAGTATGAGGGCGTAGGCGAACTTCTCTATCTTTTGATAATTCAGTTCGGCCCATTGCAAAGCTTTGCTGATGAAATAGATGGGTTGTTGCCCACTTTCGTCTTCTCTGACCAGTGATGAGGCTATTGCCCGATTTCTTACTGCGAGGTATAATACTAGTAGTTCTCCTTCTCGTGGTCGAGTTATAATAGGTGGCTGTCCTAGGAACCATTTGAAATCCTGGAAAGCCTGCTCGCACTCCGTTGTCCATTCAAACCTATTTCCCTTCTTTAAAGTGGCGTAGAAGGGGAGAGACCTTATGGCCGATCCGGCTAGAAATCTGGACAAGGCTACCAGTCTTTCGTTGAGTTGTTGACCTCTTTGACGCAAGTCGGACTTTTCATATCGAGTATTGCCCGACATTTATCCGGGTTTGCCTCAATTCCTCTTTGTGTGAGCATGAAGCCCAGGAACTTGCCAGCTTCTACTGCAAAGGTGCATTTTGCTGGATTGAGTCGCATACCATACTTTCTTATGGTGTCGAACACTTTGGTGAGGTCAGATAGTAGCGATTCTTCACTCTGTGTTTTTACCAACATGTCATCTACATATACCTCCATGAGTTTCCCGATATGGTCTGCAAAGACTTTGTTCATTAATCTTTGGTAAGTAGCTCCTGCGTTTTTGAGTCCGAATGGCATGACGACATAACAATAGTTTGCTTTTGGAGTTAGGAATGAGGATTTTTCCTGATCGGGTGGATACATTGGGATTTGATTGTATCCTGAGTAGGCATCCATGAACGAGAGATACTTGTATTCGGAGGAGGCATCCACTAGAGTGTCAATATTTGGGAGTGGATAGGGATCTTTTGGGAAAGCTTTGTTGAGGTCGGTGTAATCAGTGCACATCCGCCATTTCCCATTTAACTTTTTCACTAAGACAACATTGGCTACCCATAGTGGGTACTTGACTTCTCTTATGAATCCTACCTCCAGTAGAGCTTGTACCTGTTCTTCCACAGCTTGGGATCTTTCCGGTCCGAGCTTCCTACGCTTCTGCTGTACTGGCCGAGATCCTGGGTATACTGCCAGTTTATGGCACATTAGCTTGGGGTCTATACCTGGCATGTCTGCAGCCTTCCATGCAAAGAGGTCGACATTGTTCCTTAAGAGCTGAATTAGAGGTTTCTTTACGTCCTCATTTAAGGTTGCCCCGATATTTGTTGTTTTGTCCTGGTCATCTCCGATTTGGACTTCTTCGATCTCGCCTTCAGGTTGTGGACGGAGTTCTTCCCGACCTCGAACTCCCCCGAGGTCGATGGTGTGGATTTCTTCCCCATTGCCTCTGAGGTTCAGACTTTCATTGTAACAGCGTTGTGCTATCTTCTTATCTCCTTTTATCGTGGCAATCCCCTCTGAAGTTGGAAATTTCATGCATAGATGCGGAGTTGAAACTACTGCTGCGAGTTGATTCAATGTTGCCCGACCTATCAGGGTGTTGTAGGCTGAGCTTACGTCGACTATAATGTAGTCTATGTTGAGTGTCCTTGATCGGGTTCCTTTTCCGAATGTTGTGTGTAGAGATATTTATCCAAGCGGTTGGATTGGAGTGTCTCCTAGTCCAAACAAGATGTTCGGATATGCTCTAAGTTCTTTCTCCTGCAGGCCGAGTTTATCGAAGGCGGGTTTAAACAAAATATCCGCCGAGCTTCCTTGGTCCACCAGTGTGCGGTGGAGATTTGCATTGGCCAATATGATGGTGATGACCATAGGATCGTCATGTCCCAGGATGATGCCTGCCGCGTCTTCTTGGGTGAAAGTAATTGTAGGGAGGTCGGGTGATCCTTCTCCTTCCTCGACATGATATATTTCTTTGAGGTGCCTTTTGCGAGATGATTTTGAGATCCCCCCCTCCTGCGAATCCTCTGTTTATCATGTGAACGTGTCTTTCTCGGTTGTGAGGTGGTCGTTCTCTTTGTCCGACCTCTTCGTCCCTTCTTCTTTTTCGAGGCTCATCCGATTTGTTGGCTAAATACCGATCTAGTCGTCCTTCTCTCACCAATTTCTCAATAACATTTTTCAAATCGAAGCATTTGTTGGTAGGATGTCCGTAAATTCGGTGATATTCACAGTACTCTGTCCAATTTCCTCCTTCTTTCTTGCTTTTGAGTGGACGAGGTGGTGGTATCTTTACAACATGGCATACTTCTCGGTAAACATCCACAAGAGACACCCAGAGAGGGGGTGTAGTTGTTGTATTTTTTAGGCTTCTCGCCGTATTGATCCTCTTTTTTCTTTGACTCTTTATCCTTATCCCGAGAGGAGTAGAAGAATCCGGATTTTGAGGTCTCTCCTAGCCGAGAATTTTTCTTCATGTTGATGTACTTATCAGCTCGTTCCTACACTTCATTTAGAGATGTTGGATGTTTCTTTGATATGGAGTGACTAAAAGGTCCTTTTTGCAGGCCATTGATGAGTCCCATGATGGCTGCTTCCGTTGGTAGGCTTTGTATGTCCAGGCATGCTTTGTTGAACCTCTCCATGTAGCTACGAATACTCTCCCGATCTCCCTGCTTAATTCCTAATAAGCTTGGGACGTGTTTGGCTTTGTCCTTCTGGATGAAAAATCGGGTGAGAAATTTCTTGGCCAGGTCGTCAAAACTTGTGATGGATCTTGGGGACAAAGTGTCGAACCACTTAATTGCTGTCTTTGTCAGGGTTGCTGGGAATGCTTTGCATCGAATGGCATCTGAGGCATCCGTGAGATACATTCTACTTCTGAAATTGCTGAGATGATGCCTGGGATCCGATGTGCCGTCATACGGAGTCATGTCAGGAGCTTTAAAGTCTTTTGGGACTTTGGCCTTCATGATTTCTTTGGTGAATGGATCTTGATCTTTGTGAGAGCTGCCTTCAGGATCATGTTGGATGGTTTTTGTTTTAAGGTCGGCTTCGAGCTTTAAGAGCTTGTCCTCTAACTCTCAACGTCGCCTAGTTTCTCTTCGAAGGTCCCTCTCGGCTTCCCGTTGATGTTCAGCCTCTTTTTCGAGCTGTTTGAGGCGATCATGTTGAGTTTGTAGTGCCTCCATGATTTCCGAACTTGGCAAATTCTTGTCTTTGTTTGGTTGAGAAGTATCCTTTGGTGTGGTGTCCGCGTTCTTGTGCGGCGTCCTGTTTTCTATATCAGAGTCATGGTCGTTGTCAAGGTTGTCCGCCATGATGGTGGGATGATCTCCAGGTTCCCCGGCAACGGCGCCAATGTTCCGAGGGTTACCTGAAACTGTAGGTCGATCTCGAACGAGATCTTCTGTACTGGTCGGAGCTGATGTGTCCGACTTGTTGGACTTGGAGGTGGTGCTCATCCTTCTTCACCGAAGGGTGGTGGTACCTGCAAAGGACTCCAATGCTTAAATTAGCAAGGGTATTAAGCAGGTTTTTAGTAGAATCAGAGTATGAGTTATACCTGGGTGCTCCAGTGTATTTATAATGGTGTGGAGTGACCTTTCTGGAGATAAGATAGTTATCTTATCTTATCTTTGAGTGGAGTTATCTTATCTTCAAGGGAACCACCCTTATCCTTCTAGACTTGGGCTGCCTTTGGACTTGGGTCGTGTTCCTCTGTTTGGGCCCTTTTTGGGCTTTTCCTATTGATTTGGCCGAACTCTTTAAGAAGAGGTCGGGTAATCCTGACCTGAAGAGGTCGGTCGACTTGTCGTCAATCAGCCCGGGTCATACAGCTCGACCCAGGGCATGAACAGGGGTGATTAGCATTCAACGCCAGCTTTGGGTCTCCTTTGGGGCGTTGAACGCCAGCCAGGGGGTAGCTCTTTGGTGTTCAACGCCCAATATGGGCAGGCTCCTTCGAAGAAAAGTATAGACCATTATATATTGCTGGAAAACGCTAGAAGTTAGCTTTCTAATACCGTTAAGAACGCATCATTTAGACCTTTGTAGCTCCAGAAATACTCGTTTGAGTGCACGGAGGTCAGAATTTGACAGCATCTGCTACGCTTTCCTTGCCTCTGAATCAGACTTTACCAAAGCTCCTCAATTTCTGCCAAAAATTACCTAAAATCACTATAAAATACAACAACTCAAGGTAGAATCCAAAAATTTGAATTTTGCACTAAAACCTATGAAAATATAATAAAAATTAAACAAAACATAACTAAAACAATATGAAAATGATGTCAAAAAGCGTATAAAATATCCGCTCATCAGTAGTGGGGTGTAGTTGTGATATCTCCTTAGTTTCTCCAAGCTAAGTTCCTCTTCTTGGGTTCTTTTTCCTTTTCTCGTGCTTGGTAAGGATTCCCTAATCGTTAATTAGGTTCTCGTAGCTTGGCATTTTCTTCCATGTTAATGTACTTTTCAGCTCGCTCTTGCACACCATTGACCAGCCGTATTATTACCACCTCGGTGGGTAAGTTTTGAATCTCCAAGTATGCCTTGTTGAATCTCTTCATGTGGTCTCAGAGGGATTCTCCGACTTCCTGTTTGACTCTGAGTAGGCTGGGTGCATGCTTGACCTTGTCCTTTTGAATTGAGAATCGTGTGAGAAATTTTCTTGCGAGGTCGACAAAGCTGGTGACTGACCTAGGAGTTAAGCTGGCGAACCACTTCATGGCCGACTTAGTTAGAGTTGTCGGGAAAGCTTTGCAGCGAGTCCTGTCTGAAGCGTCGGCCAAATACATCCAACTTTTGAAGTTGCTTAAGTGGTGCCTCAGGTCGGTCGTTCCATCATAAAGACACATGTCTGGGCTTTTAAAATTTCTAGAAACTCTGGCCCGCATGATGTCTTCGATAAAAGGATCTTCCCCTCATAGTGGGATATCTTCCCGAGTTATATGTGAATTCTTGCTTCGAAGGTCGGATTCCAACTTTGAGAGCTTCTCTTTCAACTCCCTTCGTCGTCTGATTTCTCTCTTTAGGTTTCTTTCTGCCTCCCGTTGTCGCTCTAACTCTTGCTCTAGTGGTCCGAGTCGGCCATAATGTCTGTGTAGTAGCCCCATAAGATCGGCGGAATGGGGTTGGCCTTCACCTTCCGGGTGACGAACCTCGGAAGGGATTCTCCTATGAGGAGGATTACTCGACGTGCCTTCCCCATGTGGTTCTTCCGTTCTTGGAGGAGGTACCATGAGGGCTTGGTCGTTGTTAACTACATCTTGGTACTCTGGTTCTGATTCCGATGCTGTACGTCCGACCTCGAGGTGATCGTACGCCATAGAGTGCTGATTTCTAGGTCCCCGACAACGGCGCCAATGTTTCAGAGGTTACTTGAAACTGGATTGGGTTTGGACTTGGACATGAGGTCCAAGCTCTAGGTGAGGTGGTTTCTGACTTAGCCTATGTCCAGCGGCTGTCGTCCAAATTGTTCGCAAGAAGATGGGGGGTGGTACCTGCAAAACACTCTGATGCCTGAGTCAGCAAGAGTATGAGCAGGTTTATAGTGTATTGGATCTTAAGTATACCTGAGAATGTCAGTGTATTTATAGGTGATGAGCCAATAACCACCGCTGGAGTAGTTCCACTACTGATGGTGGATAATTGCCCTTTTATCTAAAAGTTGTTAAGATCTCTCTTCTAAAAGTAGGTGAGAGATATTAGAAATTAGTTATAACTCCTATTGAGGGGAGAGTTATTATTTTGCAGCGCTTTATCCGACCTCTAAAGAGATCGGTTATATGATAGCTTTCTTTTAAGCTTTCTTAACTTTTAGACATGACTTATATTTTAGATCATATATGAACAAAAATTAAATCCCAAGAATTTATCTTTTTATAAAGATAAAGACCAAATATATATAAAATTAATAAATAAAAATAATTAAATAATAATTTAATCAAATTTATTAAATTATTTATGAATTTTCATGTGAAAAAAACTTGAGTTTCTATCTTCTAAAAATATTTTGACCCGAACTTTTTTCACTTCCACTCTTGATTTGTTTTATGATAACCTCTCATCCACGTAATGCTTGTACATCCTCATCAAATCTAGACCGTCAAAATGAAGTGACCAATTCAGTGGTGAAACAAGTTCTTATAAACGAAAGCCACCTGAAAAATCGAAAACCATCCTATCCATTCTCATTTTCTCTTCAACAACAACAACAACAATGGCAGCAACAAAGATGCTGTTATCCCCACACCCACACCCACACCACCCTCTCTGTTCTTCTCCTCCATTTCTTGCGAAATCCCACTGGCTACAACAACAACCCCCTCAAGTACCAAGGAAGCTCCATGTGTCCCTTCAAGACCCCATTATCGATTACATCATCACAAACCAGCAACAAGAACTGAACCCTAATTCTAATTCCCTGGTGTTGCTTGCGGAGAGTGTTGGTTATTCTACAGCCAGTTATTATACTTCTTTGGGTCTCTTTGTTATATCTGTTCCTGGACTTTGGTCCCTCATCAAACGTTCTGTCAAATCCAAAGTAAGAATCTAATTTTTCATGCATGGAAATTGAAGTTCGAAAGTAGTTTCCACTGTTTACATGTTCTTTCTTTTTGGTGAACAATTAGATTGTGAAGAAGACTTTCATAGGTGAAGGGGAAAAGAAGGCGCCAAATCAGGTTGCTGGGGAGATACTATCATTCTTCACTCGTAACAACTTTGCGGTGACCAATAGAGGAGAAACAATCACGTGAGTGCCATCAGGTTTCCTTAGTTATAATATCATGTTTTCAATCAAGCTTGTTTTTGTCCTCTCTTTTCATGCCTAGTGTATAGTACAAGTACTCAGGTAGGCTGCATTTGATTTTAGAAACAGAATAGACAGAACACCGAAAATATGATAGAAATGACAGACACATAAAAATTAGTGTTTTGTATTTTGTTTGGTTATAAACTATATATAAGATAGAATCAATTATGAAAACTTGAAAAGTCTAATTTACTGATTATTTTCTTCCTGGCACAAAATATAGGAAGAAAAATGTAATGATAAAAAATATAATTATGAAAATAGGGATAATGAAAAAAAAAAAAAAAAAAGTGGTGTTTCTTATTAGTGTTTCTACTTTCTCCTATCAAAGGTACAAAATACACTAATTTAGTATTTCAGAACATAATATGTTTCTATATCTCACTTGCCAAATATGATTTTGTGTTTCCGTGTTCTTGTTAGTGTTCCGTAATGTAAACAAACACAGCTGTATAGAACATGTTTGGTAGAATAAAAATCTAATCCTTTCTGCTCTGTGGGCACGTGCATGTGTGGATAAGAACTAAGATTGAAAGTTCAGGAGGAGGTACTAAACAACCAACATTTGAGCAAAACAAAGCACAGCAATTTAAAAATAAGGAAATAAGCTTAGTGTGGATGTTTGAGTATAGTTAATACAAATAAGCCAAGAGAAGAATTAGAGTGGACATTTCCAAGTATTGGATTAACTGATAAGATTCTTAATCCTGAATTACATTGAATGAATGCATTTATTGCAATGCTTTACTATTTGGAGTTGATGGAATGAAAAGATTTTTCAAGAGAAACAAATTTTACATTTGTGGAAGCTTAGAGCGAAGCGGAATGGTGGTGCAATAATGGATTATGAAATGAGTTATATGTAAAAGTGTGGAAGACATTTGATTCGAATTTGAGGGGCTGGTGAAGTATTCTTGGTCATTAAGTTGTATGTTCTGTTTTGCTCTGACCAAGTTTTATATAAGATTACTCCATTTGCTGATTATGTAAAGCTTTGAAAGCTTATCATTACTTTGCGGTTTGTAGACTACAACAACTGTTAAATCTGGAATGAAAGAACTAGAAGTTGAAGGTTCATTTCTTCATTACGCACTTCTATTGCAAGATGTTAATACATTGAAATTCTGCATAACAGTTGCCTTTGATCTTTTTTTCAATCCTGATGGAAATGCTGAAGAGTTTTGGAGGATTAGCTAATTTTGTTTGAAAGTGTGTTTAATAATTATGCCTGTTGTATGAGTTAGAAGGGTGAAGGAACTAGTAAGCATGAAGTATGAAGGAGATTTTGATATCACAAATTGGAGTAGAAAGCATTAGAGAGGAAATTTGATTTCTTAGTTGTAGAGTAGTCCTATAATCATGGGATTTTGAGGACTGCAGATACAAAGCCCTTTAGTTTTCGTATTGGCTGTTATGCTACGTCCTGGCATTGAGTTTTTTTAAATATCAAGAAATAATATCAGACTGTGTTAATGCGGAATGCTTGTGCAGCAGGCTGCCCTTTATATATATTGTAGGCCATCTTAGATTTTAACTTTAGACAAAAAACACAAAGGATACTCCAGATTTGAAATACTGTCAAGATCACAAGTCAAAGTCCCATCAAGAAGAAAGAATAGCCATTATCTTTTCATGTCAAAAGTGTTTGATATGATGATATCCATCAATTAATGTTACAGTTTTAAATTTTTAATCAATCAATCCTGCAGTTTTCCCTCTTTATCATTTGCATTTGCTCATTAAGTGAAAAGAATATGGAAATCTAACTCATGTTTTCTGGGTTTCTTCTGTGAAGGTTTGAAGGAACGATGGTTCCTAGCAGGGGCCAAGCAGCACTATTAACTTTCTGCACTTGCATAAGTCTTGCAAGTGTGGCACTTGTGCTCACCATAACTGTCCCGGATTTCGGCAATAACTGGTTTTTTATCACAGCCTTAAGTCCATTGGCGTAAGTGAAGAAGGCATTGAAAATTTACATTACACTTAGTAGTTCATTGTTTTGGAGAGTAGCTTAAACGTTAATCCATCCGTTTAGTCCTAATATGTGGATGTTGTGTGGTTCTTCTTTGGGAATTTTCACAGTGGTGCATATTACTGGACTCGGGCATCTAGAAAGGAGGAAATTAAGGTGAAAATGATTGTTGATGATGATGGAACCTTATCAGAGATCGTTGTTCAAGGTGATGACCAACAAGTTGAACAAATGAGAAAGGAACTCAATCTCAGTGAAAAAGGAATGGTCTATGTTAAAGGCGTTTTTGAAAGATGATGGCAGAATCAAAATATCATAGAAGCCTCAAGAAACAAAAAGCATCGGAATCATTGTGGATGTTACTACTGGACTTGAAAAAAAATGGATATAGCTTCTCCCATAGAAGCCTTGGAAGCATGGTGAATCAGCTTGGTCAAGCAGCAAGTTAACAGTGGCTAATTAATTGTTTAATTTGTTGGATGGCACAAGTATGCGAAATGCTAGATACCTATTTTGCTAAAGCAGAAAATGTCAATGTTTTTACTTAAGACATGCTCAGGGCTCAGCAGTACCTCATTATAAAGTTTGTTGTAAAGAAGCTTGGACTTTTCTGCTTAGGAAAATTCTCTGTGGTTCACATATGCAGCAGTACCGCATTTTATAATATTTTCTGATTTCTCTCCATCATGCTTGGATTGAAATTCAGTTCGGAAGACAAAATCAGTTCCACAAAATTTAAACGTTCAATTACAGTCTCTCATCATTCAAACCTTGGCACATATTGATCTATCCACATAATATTATTCTAAAACTAATCCTACAATTCTAATCACTGAAGAGTCGTAAACTATACAGCAAATATAAACTGCTTTCTTGGTTCGGCTTTTACCATAAGGGTTCTGCCCCTCTGTTTACATTATCATTTTGCCACGTTGACAACAATGAAGCGACTGAAATGAAACTAGATATGTAAATTCCATACAATGAAAGACATTTAGAGAAATTGTTTTGAATATCAGCGAGCCTTGGAATTATTTACTACAACATTTAAGGCTTGTTTTAACGTAGCAAACGGATCCCAGTATCCCCACATTCACTAGTCTTAGATGAGACATGAAACTTAGTATCCTCTTATAGAAAAACATCCATTTAAAGGATTAACTTGTCTAATTTCTCTACTTAACATTAACGAAATAGCTAATAACACTATAAATGGTGAATTTAATTTGTATCCATCGTCACTATATGAAAATGTTTTATACACACGTTATAACCCAAAATAAATAAATAAATAAATCCTATTGAACAACTTACCTCAAAAATCATGATGATTCAGTGACTAAAAGAACTCGATTCGCATTAGTCAAAATCCTTAAATTTTACTGCTTCAGCAGAATTTTATAATTATACAAAGCTCCTGTAATCATCAACTAATGAAAGCAAATGACAAGCAAAATGGCAAGCATATGACAGAAACAGAAATCTCTGTGCTGCATAAACACTTGCTAAATAAACCAAATAAGTACTCAAGAAGAAGAGAGATATCCACGCCGCATTTCGACATTATCAATAAATTAAAAAAATTATTGTAAACTGGTTCAGTAGGTAGTATCCTGTGTCTTTCAACCAATTAACAACTTGTTCTCTTCCAAGAAGGTATATGTTGGTACCTCCAGATTGTATGGCGCTGGTCCTTTCCTAATTCTGCCAGATATATCGTAATGTGAACCATGACAGGGGCAAAACCAGCCACCAAAGTCACCAGCATTTGGCAAGGGTATACAACCCAAATGTGTGCAAACCCCAATCACAATGAGCCACTCGGGGTTCTTGACTCTCTCCGCATCCTGCTGTGGATCGCGAAGAGATCCAACGTCAACACTGTTTGCCAGCTTAATATCATCTTCCGTCCTACGCCTGATGAACACAGGCTTTCCACGCCACTTAACAGTCACAGTGGTGCCTGGCTCAATGCTGGAGAGATCAACTTCAAGTGAAGCCAGAGCAAGAACATCCTTACTGGCCGACATACTGAGCACAAACTTGAGGATAAGGAGACGGACAAGAGAGGCATAGACAAATCTGCCACCTGTTAGGACAAAGTAGGCAAATGCCCTCTTGCTTGGGTCACCAGGAGGATATCGTTCATGATTGTGTTCATCGTATACAATCTTAGAGGAAGGGTTTTTTACAGCTGCGACAGTTGCTGGAATTTCAGGAATAATGCTGTTTTCGTTTGCATGGACTGGCAATCCAGTAGCAAAACCTGGGTACAGATTGAAAATAAATTATCGACTCACATTAATTTGGCTAAGATGTTAATAAACCAAACCCTGGAAAATAAAAAAGAAGGCCAGCGTTCAATAACTATAGCAAAACCCAAACTGCGACGGGTACATGGTACTGCTAAATGGTTGCCATAACCATATTGCCACATCGGCATTGGGTACTGTCCTTACTGGTACTCGGAATAGATGCCCAAAATTCACTTATCTTTTTGCACACACTTAAAAAATCAACACATGCACAATTAAAAGCCACAATACTCAGTCAAATAATAAACTTCATAATATTTACCAATCAATCTCAATAAGCTTCACTAATGACCATTTCTTTCTTTCTCCTTTTCTTTTCTTTTTATTTTTATACCTTTTAATTTTTGTAAGTGAATAACACGCTTTCATTATGAATTATTGAACCACAGAACCAGTTCCAGGGAAGCCTAACTTATGATTAACAGAACTCTTGCATAAACAACCTTTTGTGAACTATTGAACTAGTGATATCGGAGGGGCAAATAATAGGATGGCTGCCAATTTCATTATGAATTATTGAAGCAGTTATGGGGAAGCCTAACTCAACAATTACAGAAATTATTGATTAAACAATCTCTTGTGAACTATTCAACTAGTGATATACTGATACAAGAAGGGCAAATCATAAGATGGAATACAATTTGGTTATGTACTATTGAATCAGTTCTGGGGAAGCCTAAACTTATGAATAATAGAATTCCTGAATAACCAATCTCTTGAGAACTATTGAACTAGTGATTTAGGAAGGGTAGATCATAGGATGGCACAAACAAATACCTTACAGCATACACATATAACAATCATGAAGATAATCAAGCCCCAATCAGAAGCACAAACACTCAACTGCATGATTTGAATTACATAAAGTTCAGAATTAGAAATGGAATTTACTAGTTATTAGCAACACAAATAGATGTATACACATAGTCTGGGAGTAATTTGTTTGAAATTGTAGTTCATGTACAAGCTACTCTCGATTTTAGAAAGAAAGCTCCCCAGTTGGTATGTTCTGTACTTTCATAATTTTTCATTGGTAATGCAATCTCTTATACATTCATGTTACTTGATGTTTTTAATATAATCCAAAGCCTATATTACAACTAAATGTGTCACTCTAGTTTCCACTAGAAATGATGTATAATAACAACAAAACCAACAATGAAGCATAATCTGTTATACTTCAGAAGAACAGCATGCTAGACTTGGGCAAATTTTGCTACTTATATATTCACTCAATATAACACTCTTGAAAAGCTTTTGGTAAGAAGATATTTTCAACACAACATGATAGTTCAAATGCTCGATGGATTTAAATTCTATGCAAGACATGTCTCGCTGCCCTGAAATCAAAATTCAAAATTCCAAAAGAAGAAAAATACGAGCACTATTCAACGCATCTTTTATCCTTCTGTTCTTTGGGCACAAAATAGCACGTGTAGAAGAACACCACCACCAACAATCACTACCACCCCCAAATCCCAAACAAATGTCCGATTGCAATCAGCAAAAAACACGCTCACAATACATAAACTTCGAATCTAGACACCAACCAAGAACGAGTTAAATGATTTGCGTCAAGCAACTACCAATACTACGATATGACGAATAATAATAAAATCAGGTTGGCGCACATAATCAAGGGCACGGGGCAGAAATAATCACAAATCAACTTGTTTGGTCTCTTTTGATTTGGAGCTGAAACAAAAATGAATATGGAAAGGGAATGGGAAAGAGGGAGAAAACCCTAACCTCGGAATGGGAGAAAGAATTGGGGTTGGGGAGCGGATCCGCCATCGTGGGAGTCATAGTGAGGGGCGATGGGGTTCCGAGAGACGAAGGCAGAGGCGGCACGGTTAGCTCTCCATGAAGACGATGACAGAGAAGACAACCTCTTTGCTGCAACCCTCAACATCTTCCTGCGATTCTTTTTTCCTACTGATTTCCTCCCTTTTCACTTTTGCTGCCTCTATTGTGTGGAAAGAGGCGATGTGTCTCCATGTTTTGGGATTTAATAATGGTTAGTTTGGATTGATTTTGAGAAATGTATTCTTTTTTTTTTTATTTTTTTTAAAGATTTTTTAACAGATACAAATTATTTTATATTTTTTAACTGTGAAGCATGGGGTTGAGTACTTGAGTTATTGTGTTTGTATATGCATCCATTTTGGATATTATGATCATTGACATTTGTTCGATATATCATATGTCTGTCGTATTTAATTCTGTCTTAATAAAAAATAAAAAAAAAATTTAAAATACACTTAAATTCATCTAAATATTATTACATATAAGTATGTTCAGTCTTATTTTTAATATGTATTCTTAAACTGATATTTAAAGACAAAGAAAATACAAAGCGAAGCTCAATTCAAGGTAGATTTCATATAAAAATATAAATTAATTATTTTATTATTTTTGTTTTTAGGTTAGAATAATATATTTTTTTATTTGATATTTTTAAGTATGTTAGTTCTATATATTTAGTTTTTATTGGGTATACAAAATAACTAACATGTCATGAGTATTTTGGCCGAATTAAAGCTCATAAAATACAATATTTTCTATATATTATTTAGCTATTGACAAGTAATAAATTATTAATTTACATTGTCTTCGTAATATATTACTAAATTTGTTTATGAAAAAATTATAGGAAATTCGAGTGATAGTTCTAATGGTGTTCATTTTCAATCGGTATTGTCCAACATTACAAATAGCATTAATACAGATTTATTTTTGGATGATTTTTTTTATGTATTTTGATTTTCCTACTATTTATTCAATTATAAACTTTAACAGAAAATATGTTCAAAACTAATATCTCGAGTTATCTTATTAGGTAATAACCCAACACCATATCGATCAAGGTCTCCAACTACTAATCTACACTATGTAGATGAAAAAGAACGATGTTCCAATATTAGTGATATTAGTAATTCGGGTATCACACGTGAAATGATAGCCCATGTCAACAGACAAGTCAGCAACATCTTCAACATACATCAAACAATATCGACCAGTTACAAAGCCAGCATATGTTAATATGCTTTTATTATTTAAAGACCAAACATTTAACTTTTCAATTGGTCTATTAAAAACAATCTTTGGTATATGCTAAATAATTATTATAGATTCATTGGAGTACACAAATTGAATTAGATTGCAAAGGGATGCAAGATTGAATAGGAAGATTATGCTACTTCAAGAGAGACATGGTAAGATAAGCATGATAGATTGTAATTATCACAAAGCTAAAATTTTACTTCTTTTATCTTTAATACTACTTTCATAATATATATTCATAATTCAGCTGATTCAAACATTTAACATATATTCATTTTTCTTTTTCTTGATGTATTATCTCTAATGATTACAGGAGCAAGTACATCTAATTCAAATTTAGATACTAAAGAATTAAAAGAAGTATGCATAGTTGAAAAAGAAAGACACCTGATACAAAGAAAAACATTCTTGAAGGAATTGACTATAAATCTTTCAAAAATTTTTGAAGAAGTTGAGGATATTACTGAAAACACGACTATATTAGATGATTCTGTGCAAATTGAATACCCAGCCATATTCGATGTTGCTGAGAATACAGGTAATTTAAGAAGTAGCAATATCAGCACTTTATTATTTACTATTGTTATGCTTTTTATAAACAAAAAATTATCGTTTAGTGTTCAAATTTTAAAATTCAAACTAAGATATGGTTATATATTATAATTTTTGTATTTGAACATTGATTTATTGTAATTCTTATTGTTTGATTAACGTGCATGTAAAACTTAAATCTTGAGGTTGGCACAATGAAATTGTATTATATGATATCATCTTTTTAATCCATAAATTGCATTCTTCGGTAATTTTTTATAAATATTATTTTTATACTTAACATGGTGAAAGAAATGTATATTTTTATATAAAGTATTTGTTGCAGATATAACTGAAACAATTTATTATCTTGGTGATTATTAGATGTGATAGATATTGGTGACCCAGAATTTTTTTGTCGGCATTGCGACGCCATGATGTGGTATGAGGATAGATCAGAGAAGTCCAAAACAGGATCCAATTTTGAGTTCTCAATATGTTGTATGCGAGAAAAGGTACAACTGCCATTTTGAAGCACTTGATCGGACGCTCAGGGATCTTATGTCATTTACCAATCAACATAAGACACATCAACCATTTGGTGGTAAGGTTGTTGTTCTAGGAGGTTATTTCAGACAGATACTTCCGGTGATTCCGAAAGGAAGTAGACACGATATATTGACATCTGCTATTAACTCATCCCATCTGTGGTCATTTTGTAAGGTTCTAAAACTGCATACGAATATGAGGCTTCTAATGTCTTCTTTGGATCAAGATGAAGGTGAAATAAAGAGATTTGCTAATTGGATACTTGATGTTGGAAATGGAAATATTGGCTCTGTTGTTGGTGATGAATCAGAAGTTGAAATTCCAGATGATCTATTGATTACAATTACTGATGACCCTCTCTCTCATTTGGTAGACTTTGCATATCCAAATTTGTTGCAAAATATGTCAGATTACAGGTATTTTCAGAGTAGGGCAATTCTTGCACCCACGCTTGAGAGTGTCGAGAAGGTAAACGATTTTGTCTTGACAATCTTTCCAGGGATAGAAAAGGAGTATTTGAGCTCTGACACAACATGTCAAGCTGATGAGAATGAAGATGTACAACAAGAGTGGTTCACACCAGAGTTCCTAAATGACATCAAATGTTCGGGACTACCCAATCACAAGTTGACTTTGAAACCAGGAGTCGCTGTAATGCTACTGCGAAACATAGACCAGACTTCAGGTTTATGCAACGGGACAAGATTAATAGTTAACGAACTTGGCAGCAACGTAATTAGAGCGACGATAGTGACCGGTAGAAATATTGGAGATAAAGTGTACATTCCAAGAATGAACTTGATCCTTCAGATTCAGGATTGCCATTTAAGTTCCAACGGAGACAATTTTCATTAACAGTATGTTTTGCAATGACCATTAACATGAGTCAGGGTCAATCATTATCACATGTACGACTTTATTTTCCAAAATCAGTGTTCACCCATGGACAACTTTATGTTACTTTGTCAAGAGTTAAGAGTCGCAGTGGCCTCAGGGTTTTAATTTTAGACGAAGACGGCAATCCAAAGTCATCAACAACAAATGTCGTGTTCAAAGAGGTTTTTAATAATATTTAGGTAAGAATAATATTATTTTCATTTTAATAGCATGTTATGATTTACACTTTTGTACAAATATTTACTATAGATATAACTAATTTATCTATAACTCTTTTTTCAAATTTGAAATGAAATGTGTAACAAGGAGCACAACATCCTATGCCAATTGCTTTTCTAATGAAGTTAGTAAGATACTAGGTTGTCGATAAATTTTTATCAGCTTTTTGATATAAAATTTAGGGTAAAATTAACATGCTATTATTACAGTTATATATGTTCTTATTTTTTTATGTTTCCCTCCTTATGGTTTAAGAATATTATAAACTTCAAACTCTTCTATTTATATTTTACTTTGAATAAAGATAAAACAACATATTTAACACGTTTATTATATAACGACGATGATAGTGTTATACTAAATTTAAAAAATATATGGTTATAAAATATTATTTTTAATTTAACTTATCAAATTTAAATATAAGCCCATGCATCGCACGGGTTTAACACTAGTAATGGTTAGTTTGGATTGATTTTGAGAAATGTATTCTTTTTTTTATTTTTTTTAAAGATTTTTTAACAGATAAAAATTATTTTATATTTTTTAACTGTGAAGCATGGGGTTGAGTACTTGAGTTATTGTGTTTGTATATGCATCCATTTTGGATATTATGATCATTGACATTTGTTCGATATATCATATGTCAGCGGTATTTAATTCTGTCTTAATAAAAAATAAAAAAAAAATTTAAAATACACTTAAATTCATCTAAATATTATTACATATAAGTGTGTTCAGCCTTATTCTTAATATGTATTCTTAAAATGAATTTAGAAATAATATATATTATTATTTATTAAAATAAAAAATATTTTAAATACTTTATATAGTTAAAAGAAGATATTAAAAACAGTTAAAAAATTATTTTATATTTTAATATCAATAAAATATGAAAATATCATTGTAATTTATCTAAAAAATACTTTATATTTTATATATATGTCGTGTCTCTATGTCTTATAATATTTTAAAATTCGTGTGTCCGTGTTTCATATCTGTGTCAGTGTCCATGTATTATAACTTTTTTAAAATGAGTTTTTAAGTATTAAGTGTTTATTTGGGTGCCATTATCTTGATAAAAAAAAAATATCTTTTTCATTTTTTAGCGTGTTTGGCAAATTTCTAATAGTAAAAGTAAAAGTACTAAAAAAATAATAAAAACAACTTTTTTTGAGAAGTTGCAATTTACATCTTTTTTTTAAAAAAAATCTTTTTTCTTTCAAAAAAAGATGTTTTTCATGTAATAAATAAACAAAAAGTACTTTTATATTATTATACCCAAACATAATTGATAGATAAAAAGATATTTTTGCATGAGATATCCAAACATAAAATTACTTTAACTTTTCCACAAAATCTTTTAAAAAAAGATAACTCGAAAAAAGATTTTTTCTTAGAAGCTTATCCAAACAAGCCTTAAAAATGTCTTTTACTTTTGCTTTTACTTATTTTAAAAATAAGGTATTGTTTTGTTCTGGAAACACGTCTTCCTATTCTATCTTTTCTCGAATCTCCTTTAAGGGATGAAATAGAAGCTCGAGAAGGAATAGCAAAACCTAGTTGACTTCCACTCATTGACGAAAAGGGTGTGGGTTGGGAGAAGGAAACTTCCTTATCGTAAGATTCGGAACTTTCGCTCTTCATTCACTCGAGGGCCAATCTCCGTTTGGCCCGAGGAAACCTCCGCTTGTGGCTGTGCCAAGAAGCTGCAGAAGGCCCGAGATCCGCAACGTCTTAGTTCCTCATGCACCTTCGCCTCGAGTTTGAGTCCATCAGAGGCCAGCTCCCGCACCTATCGGTACAGTCTAACTTTTAGAAAAAGCAAATAATTTGGTTTTTTAAATAAAAATACTTTTTTTTTAAAAGATACATCTAAATAGGTTTTAAATTGAATAAAAGTATTTTATTAAAAAAAATACTTTTTTACTTAAAAAACTAATCCAAACTAGCACTAAGTTAGCTGCAAAAAAAAGCTAGATAGAAGAAACAACTAAATAAAAAATGTCAAATAAAAAGTTCATGTTTAAAATTATTATAAAAGATAATAACAGAAGTGTCAATTAGAGCACGATTTTTATAATGATCTAATTTTCAGTATGTCATGGCTAATAATAGTCATTAAGTATTACTATTTAGTCGACCTTAAGACTTTTAGACTATATATTAGTTATATTAATATGAGTGAGCCTGTAGCATGCGTTATAATCATAACTTAACCAAGTCTATCAATATTAGTACAATAGTTAAGCATACAACACATTCATGATAAAAATAGAAAAGTATAGATAAATATATCACATAAGTATCGGAAGGCCTTCATACAATATGATCCAATAACTGATAATCCATCACAGGTTCAACCGATATTATTGGCTCTGGCACTGCATCAAACCACTCGAGATATATGGACTGCATGTCGAAAGGAGACTCTGGCTCGAGCTCCATCGAGTACAGTGACTGAGGAGGAAAAGAGAAGTTAAAACTTCTCGGATGCAGCTCAAACAGTAGAAAATCATACGACACATCAGGATCAAACTTCTGACTAAAAAGAGAGTGAGAGAAATGTCTCTCAGAAAGAACATATGTGCGGCAGTGAACATCACCCCATATGGCTGTCCCACCCCATATGGGGTCCAAGTAGTAGCACGGTGTGGAGATCTCAAAGAAGATGATTCTTGATCCCATCTACAAAGTGGGAAAGAAGGAGGGTGAGAACCAAATATTTCCAGCAAGCTAATACAGAGAATAGAGAGATTTCATGCTAACTCTAGATTTTGTGGAAAATTAGAATTTTTACATACTAAGTTTACGTTTATTGAGGTCATTCCGATAAAGTACACATACAAGTAATAAATCAAGTAGATAACAGAATATAATTAGCAAACACAAGCACATAATTTTAGTCACCAAGAGAATGCACAATAAGATATGATGCAAATTTGTTCCTATCGCAAGCCATGAGCTCATGCGTCGGTTGACTACCTGCAACCCAATGTTATTCGACCCTAAATCCAAATATGGTCACTCAACTGCATACAGTCAGGATATATGCCTAACGAGAATTGTCCTTTTGTACAGTCATGGCACTTGGCATATAGCCCTTAATATGCATACAGTTGAGAAACTCTCCATATGGTAGGCGTCCCCACGTCATACAATTACTGGTTAAATGATATAGAATTTCACACTATCAGGCAGCCCTTAAGCACTTTGGGATTTACATTTCTCTTTAGGGCACAATGTAGTGATTATTGAAGGGGCCCTTTTGTCCTTGATCTCTCAATACACTGCCATAGTAGTCTTACATAGCTCAAGAGACTTTTTTACTATTAGCCTTCTAACATCGATACCATTTTGTTCTTATTTGTACTAAGGGACCTTTTACCCTTAGCAATTTAGTTAAAGTCTTTTATTAATGTCATTTTTATCCTTTTTAAGCATAAAATACTATCTTTTCCTTAAAATATTATTAATTACTAAATTGTTATTTTTTACCTCTAACTTTTACTAAAATTTTTAATTAGACTCAACACTTTTTTTTAATTTATGATTTTGACCCCATTATCTCATATAATTATACATTTATCCCTAATACTTCTATATTCATACTTTTAGATTTAATTATTGTTAATTGCATGTTTAACCCTTTTAGTTCTCTTATTTACCTAAGTGTCACTTTTGGTGAATCATACTTTCTTTTTAGAGTTACAATTTATACTTTTAACCTCTTTTGACTCGCTTTCACACATTTTTTACTCTCTTTATTAATTATCTTTCTTACATTTCATATCATGACTTATATTACCTCTTGGTGTCTTTTATGACATGAAACCACTACAAGAAAACAGATCTATTGTCACGCTTTTAAAACGTGGCGAAAAGTTGAAAAAAGCGTGACGATAGCTTTTCGCCACGCTTTTTGAGCTACCGCCACACTTTTGAAAGGGTGGCCTCTACAAGCGTGGTGGTTGCTCTATTGCCACGTTTTTGGTGATCTATCGCCACGCTTTTTCTTTTGTCACGCTTTTTACAAATGGCCACCCGTTAAAGCGTGGTCGTATGTGGGAGATATGGTCACGCTTTAAAAGCATGGCCATATGAGAGATATGGCCACGCTTTTGAAGCGTGGTGATAACAAGATATGGCCACACTTTTTTCTTGTAGTGAACTCAACTCCAAGTGCATCGTACATTTTCGGCCTTCATTCATACATTAGACATAGCTATAATGTTCACATATAGTATACATTGCATCAATAAAGAGACAATTCATCATATAATCAAGTTTCATGCAAACATATGTCTCATTATTCTTTAAGAGAAGATATGCCTATCACTTTCAAGCATAGGAATCAAACAAGTGTTACTAACCCTTACCTTTTTCTTGATTCACTCTTTTGAACATGTTAGTTACCTAAATTTTTTTAAGGGCAATTTGATCATTAATGAAATAATGGTGCTTATGGCCTAAACTTAGAGGAATGGAGGAGATAAAATGCAAGTCTCTTAAGCTTGAGTTTGAAATCTCTTATGCGTGCTCCTTGTGGTTCCTTGTGATGGCTATTTAGATCAAAAAGTGAACAGCATGGTCTCTTTATGGAAGGCTCTCAAAATCGAAAAAGAGAAGAGAGAAACTAAGAATGTTCTCGCACTTACCTTGCTGAACTTTTTGGAGAAAAAATAAGAAAAAAGTGAAGCAATGGACTAAAAGACTTGACCTTTGAAGATATGTGAAGTGCTCCTTGAACTAGTGGTGTAGGAATGTATGAAACAAAGCTAGTTTTCTCTCTTTTTCTCACTTAAGGCTTCGATCTCTTCTCTCTTTTCTCTTTATATTTTCTTTCTTCTCTCACTTACTAATTTTGTTTAAAGTGATGTGAAATAAAAAATATGAGGGTGGTGGAGAAAGAGTTTATGACTTATGAGAATTAATGAAAAGGATAAGGTACAATTTAAGAATCTGTCATCGCTTAGTGGATAACTTTATCCTTAATAATTTTCTAATATAAAAATTAATTAATTGGAGAGAGAGAAGGGAGGGAGGGAGGGAGAGAGAGAGAAAAATTGTGATGTTTAGGAATAGTGTATTAGGTTTAAGTGAGTCTTAAGGAAGTATTTTACCTCATGGTAAAATATGAGTGGACAAGATTTAATTAAGAAGGTAGTTCTTAGGAATGAGTGGCTCGAAACTTTTCTTGGAGAAGGAAAAAGCCAAGGTAGTAAATTTCTACTAACAAGTTTTTACGATTTTCTGTGAAACTAATCAATTAACCTAGTTTGACTTTGATTGGCATTAATTATAATCCCAATTCTAGAATATCTCTAGGATATTGTAGAGAGGGTAACAGATAAAATTATCTGTGAAACTAAAATTATTTATTTATTTATGATTTTTTTTAAAAAGCAGGTTCTTACAATATTCTGCTTCTGTGCTTGATCGAGTGATAAAAGTTTATTTCTTGGTACGTTAGGAGATTAGAGAGTCACCGAAAAACAAACAATAGCCAATAGTAAAACAATAATCAGTGGAGTCATTAGCTCAATCAACATCTGAATATGTTTGAAGGGTTAAAGAAGATTGAACGGGAAAATAAAGACCTTGAAACATAGTATCGTTGACATAGCGAAGAATCCGAAGAACAGCGGCATAATGAGTAGTGCGTAGTGCTAATAAGAACTGGCTAACAACATGAATAGCACATGCAATATCTAGTCGATAAGCTTCTTTAAGACTGATAAACCCATATTTTATGATTTATCTTGTGCTCAATTTGAGTGTTTTTATCAATTCTTCACCCACTTATTCATATGAAGTGCATGGTTTTACTTTTCCTTTTTTATTATGTGATAAGTGTGAAAACATGTTCCCTATGCTTTAAAAGTATTAATTTTAATTATCCTTTATTACCATTCGATGACGTGATTTGTGTGTTAAGTATTTTTAGGTCTCATAGGGCGGGAATGACTTAAAGGACAGAAAGGAAACATACAAAAATGGAAGAAAAGCACAAAAATGGAGTTTTGAAGAAAAGGCAGCGACGCGAATGCATGAACGACGTGAACGCGTGCCTAGCGCGAAATGGCACTGACGTGAACGCATGAACGACGCGGATGCATGCCTTGAGCAGAACGCAAATGATGCGTACGCGTGACCAGAGAAAACTCCAAACCACGCGAACGCGTGACCCACGCGCACGCGTGACGGACGCCATGTACAGGAATCTGCAAAAAATGCCCCCAGCAATTTCTGGACCCTTTTTCGGCCCAGATCCAAGCCAGAAACACAGAATATAAGCCAGAGAATGGAGGAATCAAAGGAGGACGTAATGACAATATTCATAACACACAATTTTAGGATTTAGATGTAGTTTTTAGAGAGAGAGACTCTCTCCTCTCTCTCAATATTCAACTTCTTCTCAGGTTCAATGTTTCTTTAATTTATGTTTCTCTTCTACTTTTAGATACTCTAATGCTTTTACTTGTTAATTATTTATGTTGCAAAATTGGCTTATGAATCTTTTCATGTTAGATTTAAATATTCTATTTAATATAATTTAAGGTATTTCAGATTTATGATTGTCTTATTTTATTTATGATTGCTTTCTTTTATTTATTATATAAATAATTTAGATTTTTTCCCTTTTGGCTATGGTTGAGTAATTGGTGACACTTGAGTTGTCAAATTCAGCTGTTGATTGAAAATTGGGAATTGCTGATTGATTTGGATCGCTCTAAAGCTAGTCTTTCCACAGGAGTTGACTAGGGCTTGAGGATCAAATTGATTGGTCCACTTGACTTTCCTTTATTTAGTAAGGGTTAACTAAGTGGGAGCAATAAATAATTCTCATCACACCTGATAAGGATAACTAGGATAGGATTTCCAGTTCTTATACCTTGCCAAGAGCTTTCATAATTATTAATTTAATTTTTTTGCCATTTAAATTACTTGTTCATTATTTCAAAAACCCAAAAATACACTTTTTTCCATAACCAATAATAAATACACCTCCCTGTAATTCCTTGAGAGACGACCCGAGATTTAAATACTTCAGTTATAAATTTTATTGGGTTTTATTACTTGTGACAACCAAACTTTTGTACGAAAGGATTCTCTGTTGGTTTAGAAACTATACCTACAACGCGATTATTTTTACGAATTTCTTTACTGGCAAGAATCCGCTCGTTAAGACCATAGAGTGCCTTGCAAAAAAAAAACTTTGTTAGGAGAACAAGAATATCTCGGAGAAGGTTTCATGTAGACTTTATTTTTCAAGTCATCGTTGAGAAAAGCATTTTTCACATCCATCTGACATATAGATCATTTGCAAACTGTAGTAATTTCAAGAAAAACTCGAACATATGTGAGTCAAGCAAGAAGAGCAAAAGTCTCTTCATAATCAATACCATACTCTTTAGTGCATCCTTGAGCAACCAAACGACTTTTACACCTGTCAATAAAGAGTGAATCTTGATTTTGTGAACCTATCTACTACCCACAACTTCTTGATTAGAAAAATAATCAACCAAATTCCAAGTGTGTGCTTTATTTAATGCCAAAATTTATTCCCGCACTGTCAATTTGAATCTTTGAAAGCTTCCTTAATGACCTAGGTTCATGAATGTGAAGGATAGTAGCAAAACAATGATAATAATAAAGATGTGGAGGTGAATTTCTTACCCCAGTACTGTGAGTGGTCGTAGGAAGAAGGACCATAAGAGAAGGATCATCGTTCAACCTTGGATAATTGGGAACAGTAGAAGGTACATGAATAGGAGGCTCAGGAGGTGAACTTGTCACAGTGCCTGTATTATCATCACTAGAGAAAAAATCAACAATAAGATTAGTAAAGAAAGGTGAATAAGTAGAAGGAATGGAATGAAAGGAGGAAAAGCTCGAAAACATGTGATATTTCCATAATACAACATGTGAAGATATATATTTTTGGCGAGATATAGGATCCCAAAAACGATAACCTTTATGCTAAGTTCTATAACCAAGGAGACAACATAGGCGAGCTATAAACACAACCAAAATAGACACAACCATAGGTTTAAGTTTATTACGTTCATAGGGCTGAAGAAGAACAAAATAGACATAACCAAAAATTCGAAGTGAACTATAGTTTGGTGAAGTATTATAGAGATGCTAAAAAGGAGTAATGTTACCTAGAATAGAGGAAGGATGACGATTGATAACATGGACAACAGTAAGTACAGCTTCACTTCAAACACGTTTAGGATAAGAAGAGGAAATAAACATGCACGAACAAAGTCAAGGATATGACGATGTTCTCGTTCAGCTCTACCATTCTGTTGAGAGGTTCTAGGGCAAGAGAATTCAGACAAAGTGCTCTGTGCAGCAAGAAAGTTTAAAAGTTTAGAGTCACAGTACTCCATTGTATTGTCACGTTGAAAAACTTTAATGACTTTGGAAAATTGTGCTTTAATCATAGTAGCAAAATTGATATAAATTTGAGGCAACTCATGTCTGTTAGAAATTAAATACACCCAAGTAAAACATGAGTAATCATCAATAAAGACAACAAAATATCAAGCCCCCATAGAAGTTGTGGGAGCAAGCCCCCAAACTTTAAATTGTATAAGATCAAAAGAAGAACAAGTGTAAGAACCGGGTTTTTTACGAATAAAATTATTTAAATGTCCAAATTAGATTTCAAAAAGTTAGAACGAGAATTTGGGGATTTAAATATGATTTTTGGACTCATTAGGTCTTTTTGAGTCAGAAAATGTGTTTTCTACGAAAAACCGCGAACCGACAGTTAAACCGGTTGAACCGGTTCAAGTCCGCCCTGTATTGCGCGAGAAAAAGATAAAACAGTCGAAAACCATATAAAAATATTAGGAATGAAAAACCAGGCGTTAGTGTTAAAGGTTTGGCCCAAAGTTGGGGCGAACGGGCTAAAAACACTAACAGGTTGGACCGGACCCAAGTTGGGCCCAAGTCCAACATATATAAGGGTTCATTAATGAACCCTTCACCTCATAAGCACACACACACTCAACAGAAAAGAAGAAGAGGGAAAGGAGAAGAGAGAAGAGCACTATTCACTTCTCCATTCAATCCGCGATATCTCGAGCTATGGTGCTCCAATTCGCGTGCCGTCAGCGGCTACGCGAAGCTCTCGCTGAGTCCGTCATTTATATCTAAGCTTTGTGGTAAGTCCCTTGAGTTTCCCTGCCTAGTTTTCGTGCCCTTGTTCATTTCGAGTTTTAGGGTTTGGTTTTGAGGGAAATCTTGTGTCTTGGGTGTTTTAGGTACACTCTAGCACTTGATTGTTGGTGGTTGTGGCTTCAAAAACTGTTGAACAAGGTAAGAGTTCTTGAAAACCCTTGTGAGATCATGTTTATGTTGAGCCCTAGCTTGATTAGTAATGTTTGGTGTGTATATAGCTTGTTTGTTGTGAGTTTCTAAGCTTTTGGAGCTTATTGGTGCTTGTTGGAGTCATATTGGAAGCTTGCTTGTGGTTGGAAGCTCAACTTGTGCTCTTTGGGGTTTTGGTTCATAGCGAAAATCGGCCAAGGTATGGTTTCGATTTCCTCTATATAGTATATAATATTCATGGACACTTAGGCTAGTGACCCATAAGATAGGAATGAATTATAATGGTTGTTGAGGTGTTGAGTGTTGATGTATGTTGAATAATATTAATATGTTGAGAATGAATGATTGTATGTGGTTGTGATGTGTGAGGATAACTTGTATGGAGATGATGATGTTATGGAGTTTTGAAATGAGGAATGTGTGAATTTGATAATCATTGTTGGTATTTAAGGATTATGATGCTTGATGTTGGGAATATGACTTATTGTTGTTGATATGGTTGATGATTGATAATGATTAGTGATCTTGTGGTATATTGAAGGTGAGTGTTGAGATTGTTGATAAATGATGTGAATTATGATGAGTTGATAAATCATGAATGTTGAAATTGGTAAAGGTGGTGTGAGAGATTGAAAATTGAAAGGATATGGGATTGATTTTGATGTTCGGTAATGATTGAATTAGGATTTTAGAAAGTGTTGCTGGAGGATTGATTTTGGTATCACATGATTGAGATTTGATGGCTGGGAATGGTATAAAATGATATAAAGGGTAGGTTATGATAGAAAGTAGAGTTTGAAGTGGTTTTGGTTTGGTTTGTGGTATGCGAAATTGTTACTCAGAGGTTGTAAAATTTGTTGTTCGTTCTCTACCTGGCAATGGCGCCAATAACTGGTGCACAATACCATGGTCCAAACATAACTTCACAACTTCGCACAACTAACCAGCAAGTGCACTGGGTCGTCCAAGTAATAAAACCTTACGTGAGTAAGGGTCGATCCCACGGAGATTGTTGGTATGAAGCAAGCTATGGTCACCTTGTAAATCTCAGTCAGGCGGATATCAAATGGTTATGGAGTTTTCGAAAATAAATAATAAATAAATAGAAAATAAAGATAGAAACACTTATGTAATTCATTGGTGGGAATTTCAGATAAGCGTATAGAGATACTTTCGTTCTTCTGAACTTCTGCTTTCTTGCTGTCTTTATCCAATCAGTCTTACTCCTTGCCATGGCAAGCTTTCTGTAAGGGCATCACCGTTGTCAATGGCTACATCCCATCCTCTCTGTGAAAATGGTCCAAATGCTCTGTCACGGCATGGCTAATCATCTGGAGGTTCTCGATCATACTGGAATAGGATTTACTATCCTTTTGCGTCTGTCACTACGCCCAACACTCGCGAGTTTGAAGTTCGTCACAGCCATCCCTTCCCAGATCCTACTCGGAATACCACAGACAAGGTTTAGACTTTCCGGATCTCAGGAATGGCCATCCATGGGTTCTAACTTATACCACGAAGATACTAATAACTCGGACTCGGTCCCCTGTATTAGATATCTAAGAGATACTCATTCTAGCTTGGTTGCATGTAGAACAGAAGTGTTTGTCAGGCACGCGTTCATAAGTGAGAATGATGATGAGCGTCACATAATCATCACATTCATCATGTTCTTGAGTGCGAATGGATATCTTAGAAGCGGAATAAGTTGAATTGAATAGAAAATAGTAGTACTTTGCATTAAATCATGAGGAACGGCAGAGCTCCACACCTTAATCTATGGAGTGTAGAAACTCTACCGTTGAAAATACATAAGTGATGAAGGTTCAGGCATGGCCGAGAGGCCAGCCCCCAAACGTGATCAATATGATCCAAAGTTGAACTAAAAATCATAAGATGTCTAAAAGACTAGTAAAACGTTCTATTTATACTAGACTAGCTACTAGGGTTTACAGAAGTAAGTAATTGATGCATAAATCCACTTCCGGGGCCCACTTGGTGTGTGCTTGGGCTGAGCTTGAAGTTTACACGTGGAGAGGTCATTCTTGGAGTTGAACGCCAGTTTGTAACGTGTTTTTAGCGTTCAACTCTGGTTCGTGACGTGTTTCTGGCGTTTAACTCCAGACTGCAGCGTAGAACTGGAGTTCAACGCATTTTTGCGTCATCTAAACTCGGCCAAAGTATGGACTATTATATATTGCTGGAAAGCCCTGGATGTCTACTTTCCAACACAATTGGAAGCGCGCCATTTTGAGTTCTGTAGCTCCAGAAAATCCACTTTGAGTGCAGGGAGGTCAGAATCCAACAGCATCAGCAGTCCTTCTTCAACCTCTGAATCTGATTTTTGCTCAAGTCCCTCAATTTCAGCCAGAAAATACCTGAAATCATAGAAAAACACACAAACTCATAGTAAAGTCCAGAAATGTGAATTTAACATAAAAACTAATAAAAACATCCCTAAAAGTAACTAGATCCTACTAAAAACATACTAAAAACAATGCCAAAAAGCGTATACATTATCCGCTCATCACAACACCACACTTAAATTGTTGCTTGTCCCCAAGCAACTGAAAATCAAATAGGATAAAAAGAAGAGAATATACTATAAATTCTAAAATATCAATGAAACATAGCTCCAATCAGATGAGCGGGACTTGTACCTTTTTGCCTCTTGAATAGTTTTGGCATCTCACTTTATCCATTGAGGTTTGGAATGATTGGCATCTATAGGAACTCAGAGTTCAGATAGTGTTATTGATTCTCCTAGTTCAGTATGTTGATTCTTGAATACAGCTACTTTATGAGTCTTGGCCGTGGCCCTAAGCACTTTGTTTTCCAGTATTACCACCGGATACATAAATGCCACAGACACATAACTGGGTGAACCTTTTCAGATTGTGACTCAGCTTTGTTAAAGTCCCCAATTAGAGGTGTCCAAGGTTCTTAAGCACACTCTTTTTTTGCTTTGGACCTTGACTTTAACCGCTCAGTCTCAAGTTTTCACTTGACACCTTCACGCCACAAGCACATGGTTAGGGACAGCTTGGTTTAGCCGCTTAGGCCAGGATTTTATTCCTTTAGGCCCTCCTATCCACTGATGCTCAAAGCCTTGGGATCCTTTTTATTTACCCTTGCCTTTTGGTTTTAAGGGTTATTGGCTTTTTGCTCTTGCCTTTTGGTTTTAAGAGCTTTTGGCTTTTTCTGCTTGCTTCTTCTTTTTCTATTTTTTTTTTGCCATTTTTTTTCTTTTTTTTTTTCTGCAAGCTTTTGTATTCACTGCTTTTTCTTGCTTCAAGAATTAATTTTTATGATTTTTCAGATTATCAAATAACATTTCTCCTTATCATCATTCTTTCAAGAGCCAACATATTTAACATTTATGAACAACAACTTCAAAAGACATATGCACTGTTCAGACATTCATTCAGAAAACAAGAAGCATTGTCACCACATCAATATAATTAAACTAAGTTCAAGGATAAATTTAAAACTCATGTACTTCTTGTTCTTTTGAATTAAAACAGTTTTCATTTAAGAGAGGTGATGGATTCATAGGACATTCATAACTTTAAGACAAAGTTACTAAATACTAATGATCATGTAATAAGACACAAACATGGATAAGCACTTAACATAAAGAAAATGAAAAACAGAGAATGTAAGAACAAGGAATGAGTCCACCTTAGTGATGGTGGCGTTTTCTCCTTGAGGAACCAATGATGTCCTTGAGCTCTTCTATGTCTCTTCCTTGTCTTTGTTGCTCCACCCTCATTGCTTTTTGATCTTCTCTAATTTCATGAAGGATGATCGAGTGCTCTTGATGTTCCACCCTTAGTTGCTCCCAATAATTGTGTGGAGGAAAATGTATCCCCTGAAGTATCTCAGCGATCTCTTGATTTGCAGTCAAATGTTCTACCACTGAGCTATAGATCCTTGATGGAAGCTTTTGTCTTCTCTTTTCTCTTTCTAGAGGTTTCTCTGGCCTTAGGTGCCATCAATAGTTATGGAAAAACAAAAAAGCTATGCTTTTACCACACCAAACTTAGAATATTGCTCGCCCTCGAGCAAAAGAAGAAAGAATAGTAGAAGAAGAAGAAGATATGGAGGTGAGTTGATGGTTTGAATTTGAGTGGGTGGGTGTAGGTGGGTTGTATGATGGTTTTAGGGAGTAATGGATGTGAGTGGTGAAGGGTTCTTGGGAAAGGGTGATATAGGATTATGAGGAGGTAAGGTGAGTGGAGGTATGTGGGGATCCTGTGGGGTCCACAGATCCTGAGGTGTCAAGGATTTGCATCCCTGCACCAATTAGGTATGTAAAACACCTTTGCATGCAATTCTGGCGTTTAAACGCCGAATTGATGCTTGTTCTGGGCGTTCAGCGCCCATATGCAGCATATTTCTAGCGTTGAACGCCAGCCAGATGCTTGTTTCTGGCGTTCAGCGCCAGCTTTTCCTCAGTGTGCATTTCTGGCGTCTGAACGCCAGGATGCTGCTTGTTTCTGGCGTTCAACGCCAGATCCATGCTCTGTTCTGGCATTGAACGCCAGCCAGATGCTCCTTACTGGCGTTTAAATGCCAGTAAGATCCTCCTCCAGGGTGTGATTTTTCTTCTGCTGTTTTTGATTCCGTTTTCAATTTTTATATTTATTTTGTGACTCCACATGATCATGAACCTAATAAAACATGAAATAACAATAAAAATAAAAATAAAATTAGATAAATAAAAATTGGGTTGCCTCCCAACAAGCGCTTCTTTAATGTCAATAGCTTGACAGTGGGCTCTCATGGAGCCTCACAGATGTTCAGAGCATTGTTGAGACTTCCCAACACCAAACTTAGAGTTTGGATATGGGAGTTCAACACCAAACTTAGAGTTTGGTTGTGGCCTCCCAACACCAAACTTAGAGTTTGACTGTGGGGGCTCTGGTTGACTCTGCAGTGGGAGAAGCTTACTGTGCCTCTTTTCCATGTTTACAGAAGAATAATCTTGAGTTGTAAACACAAGGGAGTCCCCATTCAATTGAAGGACTAATTCACCTCTGTTAACATCTATCACAGCTCTTGCTGTGGCTAGGAAGGGTCTTCCAAGGATGATGGATTCATCCTCATCCTTCCCAATATCTAGGATTATGAAATCAGCAGGGATGTAAAGGCCTGCAACCTTTACTAACATGTCCTCTACTTGTCTATAAGCCTGTTTTCTGAAATTGTCTGCCATATCTAATGAGATTTTAGCAGCTTGTACCTCAAAGATTTCTAGTTTCTCCATTACAGAGAGTGGCATGAGGTTTATTCCTGACCCAAGGTCACATAGAGCCTTCTCAAAGGTCATGGTGCCTATGGTACAAGGTATTAGGAACTTTTCAGGATCCTGTTTCTTCTGAGGCAATCTCAGTTGATCCAATGCATTTAGTTCATTGGTGAACAGGGGAGGTTCATCTCCCCAAGTCTCATTACCAAATAAATTGGCATTCAGCTTCATGATTGCACCAAGGAACTTGGCAACTTGCTCTTCAGTAACATCCTCATTCTCTTCAGAAGAAGAATACTCATCAGAGCTCATGAAGGGCGTAAGGAGGTTCAATGGAATCTCTATGGTCTCTAGATGAGCCCCAGAGTCCTTTGGTTCCTCAGAGGGAAACTCCTTATTGATCACTGGACGTCTCAGAAGGTCTTCCTTTTGGGATTCACGTCCTTCCCCTCTCTTGTGGGTTCGGCCATGATGGTCAATTCAATGGCCTTGCACTCTCCTTTTGGATTTTTTTCTGTATTACTTGGGAGAGCACTAGGAGGGGTTTCAGTGATCTTCTTACTCAGCTGGCCCACTTGTGCCTCCAAATTTCTAATGGAGGACCTTGTTTCATTCATGAAACTCACAGTGGCCTTAGATAGATCAGAGACTAAGTTTGCTAAATTAGAGGTATTTTGTTCAGAGTTCTCTGTCTGTTGCTGAGTGGATGATGGAAAAGGCTTGCTATTGCTAAACCTGTTTCTTCCACCATTATTAAATCCTTGTTGAGGCTTTTGTTGATCCTTCCATGAGAGATTTGGATGATTTCTCCATGAGGGATTATAAGTGTTTCCATAAGGTTCACCCATGTAATTCACCTCTGCTATTGCAGGGTTCTCAGGATCATAAGCTTCTTCTTCAGAAGATGCCTCTTGAGTACTGTTGGATGCAGCTTGCATTCCATTCAGACTCTGAGAAATCATATTGATTTGCTGAGTCAATATTTTATTCTGAGCCAATATAGCATTCAGAGTATCAATTTCAAGAACTCCCTTCTTCTGAGGCGTCCCATTACTCACAGGATTCCTCTCAGAAGTGTACATGAACTGGTTGTTAGCAACCATGTCAATGAGTTCTTGAGCTTCTGTAGGCGTTTTCTTTAGGTGAATGGATCCACCTGCAGAAGTATCCAATGACATCTTAGCTAATTCAGACAGACCATCATAGAATATATCCAGGATGGTCCATTCTGAAAGCATGTCAGAAGGACACTTTTTGGTCAGTTCCTTGTATCTCTCCCAAGCTTCATAGAGGGATTCACCTTCTTTCTGTCTGAAGGTTTGAACATCCACTCTAAGCTTACTCAGCTTTTGAGGAGGAAAGAACTTGGCTAAGAAAGCCTTGACCAGCTTATCCCAAGAGTTCAGGCTATCTTTAGGTTGAGAATCCAACCATATTCTAGCTCTGTCTCTCACAGCAAAAGGGAAAAGCATGAGCCTGTAGACTTCAGGATCTACTCCATTAGTCTTAACAGTATCACATATCTGCAAGAATTCAGTTAAGAACTGAAAAGGATCTTCAGATGGATGTCCATGAAACTTGCAGTTTTGTTGCATCAAAGAAACTAATTGAGGTTTCAGCTCAAAGTTGTTTGCTCCAATGGTAGGGATGGAGATGCTTCTTCCATGTAAATTGGAATTAGGTGCAGTAAAGTCACCAAGCATCCTCCTTGCATTATTATTATTTTTGGCTGCCATCTCCTCTTCTTGTTCGAAAATTCCTGTAAGGTTGTCTCTGGATTGTTGTATTTTAACTTCTCTTAGTTTCCTTTTCAGAGTCCTTTCAGGTTCAGGATCTGCTTCAACAAAAATGTTCTTGTCCTTGCTCCTGCTCATATGACAAAAAAGGGAATAACAAACAAAATATGGAATCCTCTATGTCACAGTATAGAGATTCCTTTGGGTGAGTAGAAGAAAAGAAGAATAAGAATGTAGAAGAGAAGAATTCGAACTCAGAGGAGAAGAAGGGGTTCGAATTTTTTTGGTGAAGAGAAGTGTTAGTAGATGAATAAATAAATAGAAGGAGATGAGGGAGAGGAAATTTCGAAAATTGATTTTGAAAAATAGTTAATGATTTTCGAAAATTAAAGGAAAATTGAAATTAAAATTAAAATTTAAACAATTAATTTATTAAAAAGAATTTTTGAAAAAAAGGGAGGTATTTTCGAAAATTAGAGAGGGATAGTTAGTTAGGTAGTTTTGAAAGAGATAAGAAACAAACAAAAGGTTAATTAGTTAGTTGAAACAAATTTTGAAAATCAATTTTTAAAAGATAAGAAGTTAGAAAAGATATTTTAAAATTAAATTTTTGAAAAAGATATGATTTTGAAAAAGATAAGATAAAAAGATATTTTTGAAAAGATATGATTGAAATTAGTTTTGAAAAAGATTTGATTTTTAAAATCACAATTAATGACTTGATTCACAAGAAATCACAAGATATGATTCTAAAACTTAAAGTTTGAATCTTTCTTAATAAGCAAGTAACAAACTTGAAATTTTTGAATCCAAACATTAATTGTTGATGATATTTTCGAAAATATGATATAAAATTAAGAAAAAGATTTTTGAAAAATATTTTTAAAATTTTTGAAAATAAATAAGAAAAATGAAAAAGATTTAATTTTTTGAAAAAGATTTTGAAAAAGATAAGATTTTTAAATTGAAAATTTGATTTGACTCATAAGAAACAACTAAATTTTAAAAAGTTTTGAAAAAGTCAACTCAAATTTTCGAAAATTTATGAGTGAAAAAGGGAAAGATTTTTTTTTTAATTTTTTTAATTTTTAATGATGAAAGACAAAAACATGAAAAAGACTCAATGCATGAAAATTTTGGTCAAAACATGTGATGCATGCAAGAACACTATGAATGTCAAGATGAACACCAAGAACACTTTGAATGTCAAGATGAACACCAAGACTTAAATATTTTTCATGTATAGACACTATGAATGCAAGAATGCATATGAAAAACACCATACAACACAAAACAATATAATATGAAGATCAATCAAGAAGGGTTATCAAGAATAACTTGAAGATCATGATGAATGCAATGCATGAATGCAATTTTCGAAAAATGCAAGATGAGTATGCAATTGACACCAAACTTAAAATTTGACTCAAGACTCAAACAAGAAACACAAAATATTTTTGGTTTTTATGATTTTATGATTTTTTTGTATTTTTCGAAAGTTATTTAAAAAAGAAAAATAAGGATTCCAAAATTTTTAATATGAATTCCAGGAATCTTGCACTCTTAGTCTAAAGCTCCAATCTGAGGGTTAGACATGGCTTAATAGCCAGCCAAGCTTTAGCATGTAACTCAGATATACTGCTCATTAGTTATCAAATTAACTTGCCTCTATGCTGATGGTTTGGAAGCCTTAGTCCAAAAGATTTTAGACATGGCTTTACAGCCAGCCAGGCTTCAACATGCTTCATGAAACACTAGAATTCATTATTAAAAATTCTGAAGAAAAATGTAATTTTATTTTTTTGAAAACATTTATTTTGGGAAAAACGAAAAAGAGGAAAAAATTTTTGAAAACTTTTTGAAAATAAAATAAGAAGAAAATTACCTAATCTGAGCAACAAGATGAACCGTCAGTTGTTCAAACTCGAACAATCCCCGGCAACAGCGCCAAAAACTTGGTATGCGAAATTGTTACTCAGAGGTTGTAAAATTTGTTGTTCGTTCTCTACCTGGCAATGGCGCTAATAACTGGTGCACAATACCATGGTCCAAACATAACTTCACAACTTCGCACAACTAACCAGCAAGTGCACTTGGTTGTCCAAGTAATAAAACCTTACGTGAGTAAGGGTCGATCCCACGGAGATTGTTGGTATGAAGCAAGCTATGGTCACCTTGTAAATCTCAGTCAGGCGGATATCAAATGGTTATGGAGTTTTCGAAAATAAATAATAAATAAATAGAAAATAAAGATAGAAACACTTATGTAATTCATTGGTGGGAATTTCAGATAAGCGTATAGAGATACTTTCGTTCTTCTGAACTTCTGCTTTCTTGCTGTCTTTATCCAATCAGTCTTACTCCTTGCCATGGCAAGCTTTCTGTAAGGGCATCACTGTTGTCAATGGCTACATCCCATCCTCTCTGTGAAAATGGTCCAAATGCTCTGTCACGGCATGGCTAATCATCTGGAGGTTCTCGATCATACTGGAATAGGATTTACTATCCTTTTGCGTCTGTCACTACGCCCAACACTCGCAAGTTTGAAGTTCGTCACAGCCATCCCTTCCCAGATCCTACTCGGAATACCACAGACAAGGTTTAGACTTTTTGGATCTCAGGAATGGCCATCCATGGGTTCTAACTTATACCACGAAGATACTAATAACTCGGACTCGGTCCCCTGTATTAGATATCTAAGAGATACTCATTCTAGCTTAGTTGCATGTAGAACGGAAGTGTTTGTCAGGCACGCGTTCATAAGTGAGAATGATGATGAGCGTTACATAATCAACACATTCATCATGTTCTTGAGTGCGAATGGATATCTTAGAAGCGGAATAAATTGAATTGAATAGAAAATAGTAGTACTTTGCATTAAATCATGAGGAACAGCAGAGCTCCACACCTTAATCTATGGAGTGTAAAAACTCTACCATTGAAAATACATAAGTGATGAAGGTTCAGGCATGGCCGAGAGGCCAGCCCCCAAACGTGATCAATATGATCCAAAGTTGAACTAAAAATCATAAGATGTCTAAAAGACTAGTAAAAAGTTCTATTTATACTAGACTAGCTACTAAGGTTTACAGAAGTAAGTAATTGATGCATAAATCCACTTCCGGGGCCCACTTGGTGTGTGCTTGGGCTGAGCTTGAATTTTACACGTTGAGAGGTCATTCTTGGAGTTGAACGCCAGTTTGTAACGTGTTTCTGGCGTTCAACTCTGGTTTGTGACGTGTTTCTGGCGTTTAACTCTAGACTGCAGCGTAGAACTGGCGTTCAACGCCCTTTTGCGTCATCTAAACTCGGCCAAAGTATGAACTATTATATATTGCTGGAAAGCCCTGGATGTCTACTTTCCAATGCAATTGGAAGCGCTCCATTTTGAGTTCTGTAGCTCCAGAAAATCCACTTTGAGTGCAGGGAGGTCAGAATCCAACAACATCAGCAGTCCTTCTTCAACCTCTGAATCTGATTTTTGCTCAAGTCCCTCAATTTCAGCCAAAAAATACCTGAAATCACAGAAAAACACACAAACTCATAGTAAGGTCCAGAAATGTGCATTTAACATAAAAACTAATAAAAGCATCCCTAAAAGTAACTAGATCCTACTAAAAACATACTAAAAACAATGCCAAAAAGCGTATAAATTATCTGCTCATCAGTTTGGTTGGAAATGTTGGTAATGTTGAGGTTTTGAGACTTTTGTTAAAAGTGGATTTTTGGTGAACTTTGTTTGATCATAACTTTTGACTCAGTTTTCAAAATTGATTGAGATTTGTTTGAAATTAAAGCTTATTGAAAACCCTTTAATTTGATATAAAGTTTGTAAAATTTGGAATTTTGTAGAGGGAGTTATGATCATTCAAAGTTGGTGTTAAAAATCTGAAATTTTGCAAAGTTGCAGAATTTTATAATTTTTGATATGTGTGCACGCACAGCCTTGTGCGTACGCACAGGCAGGAAAGGGCTCTCTGCTTGCAGCGTTAGCACAGCTTGTGCGCGTGCACATCAATGAAGAATTGCGCCCTGTGCGTACGCACAGCCCTGTGCGCACGCACAAGTCGGGAAGGGTCGTCTGTTGGGGGCGCTAGCACACTCTGTGCGAGTGAACAGATTTTACAAATTTTAGTACCTGTGCGCATGCACACCCCTGTGCGTACGCACACGCCTTGATTCTCAAATTTTAACTTTGTTTTCAACTATTTCACCTTCCCAACAAGGTTGTAAGCTTCTATAACACCATTTTAAGGCTTGTAGGCTTAATTTTGAGTATGATAATATGAGAGATAACCTAAGGGTTTTAGTTGATGATTATTATGAAAAATTAGAAAACGGAAGTTTAGGTTTCGGGTGTAATGAGGATGGTTTGATGGCTTGTGAAGGTAGATGGGTATGTGAACTGAGAAACTGATAGACTAATAAGTCCGGAGTGGAATGGCTTATGATGAACTTTAGAAATATGAATGTTGAGAGTGTGTCAGGCACTATATCCTTAGAATGTTGAGAGTTGATAATTGGAAGTGATTTGAGATGAGAAATGATGATGATTAGAGATTGATGGACTTGTGGATGTGGAAAGTGTGTCAGGCACTATATCCTCGGAATGATAGTGTTTGAAAGAGAGTGGGCCAGGCACTATATCCTTGGAATGATTTGTGATGAGTTATGTGTAATTGTTGTTTTCATTTTCTGCCGCAAGAGTGGGCCAGGCACTATATCCTCGAAACGGTAGTGTGCCAGGCACTATATCCTCGGAATAAGAGCGGGTCAGGCGCTATATCCTCGGAAGTGGCAGAAAGGCGACATCCAAAAGGATGTGTCGGGTTGGCATTTATAGACCGACAAGTGATATCACGAGCCAATAGGATAGACATTCATCATATGCATTTCCTATGTGCTTGTTTGCTTTGATTACTTGAGCCTGCCTAATTGTATAATATGCCTACTTGCTTCTTGAATTACTTGTTATATATTTGAATATTACTTGTATTTTCCTTGCTTGTATTATCTGTGTTTGTCTGGTGCTGAGGAGGGTAAGTAGGCGGTGGCAATGGGATCGCAGAGAGGATTGGTTGGTGAAGGCTGTGGGACAGCGGTGTTGGTTAGAATAGAAATTTCTTAAGATAGATTACCTAGTTTATTTATGTTAAGGTTTATATAACTATGCTTATCCATTTTAGTATGCTTTAAGATTGAATCTTGTGATGGATATGGAGCTTAGGATTGCCTTTGGCGTCCCGAGATCTTATATCCTACATCAGTAGGCACTGTTACCATACTGAGAACCTCCGGTCCTCATACCATATTTCTGTTGTATTTTTCATATGCAGGTCGCAACCCACCACGGTGAGTTGTCTGGTTGGTGACAGGAGCGGAAGATCCGGATATCTTTTTGAGTCTTTTTGACTTATTTTGTATATGTCTCTCACTTTTGTATTTTGCCTTGCCTAGAGGCTTGTGTATTGAGAGAACAAAACTTGTATAAGTTGTTTTTACTGTCTGATTTGGTATACTTGTATATGGCTAGCCAGCTTAAACTCCGCGAGCCGTGGCTAGTTTCTTATGATATTATATACTTATCTTTTGTTATAATGTATCTGTTTCTTATGTTTTAAGTTAGAAGCTTCGTTAGTACGTTTCGCACTTTTCAAATCCAAAATTTGAGCTATATCCTTCATCGGGCTTCTCGATTATATTATTCTTTCTATATAAATATTATGTATGAGCTTAGAACTGTCGTAATCTCTGATTAACCTTTGTTTTATGACGCGAGGTAAAGTTTAGGCTAATTAGGGTGTTACAACAAGCAAGAGGTGAACTATTATCGAAAGATAAAGGTTGTTTTGTAGTTTGACAAGAAATGTAATCAAAAGACTCATTATTATTAACTGATCCTAATACTTTCTTAGACACGAGAGGACGCAATTTTCCTAATAAACTGTTAGCAGGACGACGATACCATAAGTGAAGTGTGGATGGAGGAGAAATAGCACAGAGGTTTGTGGTAGAGGAAACATGAAGATTCCTAAGTTCAAATAGTCTTTTGACCTTATATCTAGTCCTAATAATTTGTCCCGTCTCCTGCACACAAAAACTAGAAATAGAAAAGTTAACATCAAAATCAAGTTCAACTAATTGACCCACAAAGATAAGATTGAAATTCAATTTAAAAATGAAATGAGTATAAGGTAGGTGAAGGTTAGAATGTGAGATAGATCCTTTATGATTCACATACATAAGAGATCCATCGGCAGTATGAATAAATGGTGTGGCGGTAATGGTAGATAAAAAGGAGAAAACATGATGCATAGGTGACATATGATTGAAACAACCAGAATTAAAGTACCATTTAGAGTTACCTGGAGGAGTGGACAGAGCAACAGAAGTATTACAAGAGTATGAGAGAAGTTGTTTAAGAAAAAACTCAATATCGGGTAGAGAAACAGAAGATGGACTACCAAAGGTAGATTGGGTAGATACATTAGAGGCGGCAGCTGCAGTAACAGGCACAGACTTTGGAGCGCTGAAGCGAGGATGATACCTGTTTTGATTTGGAAGAGGTGGACGGGTAGGACAAGTAGTTATCAAATGACCCAATAGAGAGCAGAAGATCCATGTGGCTCCCAGTCAGCAACATGATGTGGCATGGGTCAACAAGGTTGATCGATCAACATATAGATTCAAGCGGGTCGTGAGTGGAACCAGTTGGGTCTAGATATGTGCATAAACAAAATTCTTTGATCTGGACCGTTGATCTTTGAATTTGAGATGGATGGTCCAGATTGAATCTGAAAATCCGATTGAAGATAGATGGGGCAGCAAACTTCTTGGTGGAGCAGCGATCTTTGAACGGCACATGATGACACATCTAGTCTCCGACGACGGTGATGTTGAGTCTATTGAACTCACAACAAAGAGGTGAACACAATGGTATGTGAAAATTTCTGAAAAACGTTGGGAAGATGACAAAAAAAGACCAAGAAAACATTGCAGTGAGAATGATGATGAAGGTTCAACAGTTTCATCAACAGAAAATATGGTGAGGGGTGAGGGCACGTGAGGCAACGAATTCACAAGGTGCTTTATTCGTACAACTCAGAACGACATAGAGAATCTTTTAGGATGGTTTGTGATCTAATACAACAATAGAAAGTGACAAAAAAAATAGAAGAAAAAATTGCTGCCACAAACTAAAAAAAAAAAAAAAAACTCTAGATACCAAGTTAGGAACACATATATTGAAAGAAATCTATTTTCTGAGTTGCTTGTTAAATGATACACATATATACTGATAATCAAACTACAATCATCACTAACAACTCAACTAAATACACCTAATTTACTAACCCTCCAGTATTCCAACTATATTTAACCTAATCCACTAATATTATATTCTAATAGTTTCAACCCCTCACTTATATTGTCAATGGAACGAAACTACCATTCCTATGAAATTATAATAATACAAAATAAACTGAACAAAGTCATAATCCTTGTTAGATATAAATGATCATAAAATCAATATCGTGCAAACAGAATAAAACATACGTTCTTGTCAAACTAATAACAAAAATAATGCAAGCAGAATAAAATATCCGTCCTTGCTAATCATCATCAATCATAATCAAAATACATACTTGGGGACTAATATCCATTCAATCACTATCCATCATAAATCAAAATGTATTATATCTATTCAAAACCTCTTTTCTTAATCAAAACACTACAGGGCTAATCATCAACAATATCATTTAGATCGCCTCACAATCATCACATCCTCCCACTTCAAATCGCAAAACACTTGCTCTACAGTTCAGGTTGGACCGGCGGAAGTCTCTTAAACGACTTCCTAGACTCAAAGTAAAAAAGTATTTTGAATTGTCCCAAACTTGCCAAAATAGTTTTCTTCCATGTATATAAGATGCTAACCATCCAACATACCTTCACATATGCTGTCACCCACACAGGACGTACTCTTCTATCATGACCCTTCACGGACCTGGAACTTTTTTGTACATACGCATAGACTTGTCTAATTTATTCCTAATCTCTATAATATAAATAGTATATAATATATTACTATTTATTAAAACAAAAAATTGATCTCAAATGTTTTATGTAACTAAAGAAAAATTTAAATAACTAAAAAATTCAATAACATCTCATTATATTATTACAATTTATCCCAAAAATACTTATATCTTCATGTCAAAAAATAAAAAATAGTGTGTCCATATCCCATGTCCCTGCTTCATAGCATATAATCATGTTACGGAGGAAAAACAAAAAACACGTTATATATATATATATATAAAGCTAACTGAACCACTCACCTCAAAAGTCATTACTATCCAGTGACTAGAAGAACTCGATTCACATTGATTAAATTCCTTAAATTTTACTGCTTCAGCAGAATCTTATTTCTAGATCATCTAAAAGTATCACTGCTATAAATTATACAATACACCTGAAGTCATCAACTAATGAAAGCCTATGACAAGCAAAAATCCAGGTGATTATTGATATAGGTCACGCCAAACACAGAAAGTTAAATTTCTGAGCTGCATAAACACTTGCTAAACAAACCAAATAAGTACTCGAGAGCAAGAATGTCCGTGCCGCGTTTCGACATTATCGAAAAAAATAATTGTAAACAGGTGCAGTAGGTATTATCCAGCGACTTTCAACCAATTAGCAACTTGTTCTCTTCCAAAAAGGTATAAGTTGGCACCTCCAGATTGTATGGCGCTGGTCCCTTCCTAATTCGGCCAGAAATATCGTAATGTGAACCATGACAGGGGCAAAACCAACCACCAAAGTCACCAGCATTCGGCAAGGGAATACAACCCAAATGTGTGCAAACCCCAATCACAATGAGCCACTCAGGGTTCTTGACTCTCTCCGCATCCTGCTGGGGATCGCGAAGAGATCCAATGTCAACGCTGTTTGCCAGCTTAATATCATCCTCTGTTCTGCGCCTGATGAACACGGGCTTTCCACGCCATTTAACAGTCACAGTGGTGCCTGGCTCAATGCTGGAGAGATCAACTTCAAGTGAAGCCAGAGCAAGAACATCCTTACTGGCCGACATACTGAGAACAAACTTGAGGATAAGGAGACGGACCAGAGAGGCATAGACAAATCTACCACCTGTTAGGACAAAGTAAGCAAATGCCCTCTTGCTTGGGTCACCAGGAGGATATCGTTCATGATTGTGTTCATCGTATACAATCTTAGCGGAAGGGTTTTTGACAGCAGCAACAGTTGCTGGAATTTCAGGAATAATGTTTTCGTTTGTATGGACTGGCAATCCAGTAGCAAAACCTGGGTACAAATTGAAAATAAATTAACGAGTAACATTAAGTTGGCTAAGACGTTAATAAACCAAACCCTGGAAAATAAAACGAAGGCAACCCAAATGTGATGGATACAACATACTGCTAAATGGTCTCCATAACCATATCAGCACGACGGCACCGGGTATTGTCCTTGCTGGTACTTGTATATAAATGCCCAAAATTCACTTACTTTTATAGCACAATTAAAAATCAACATACACACAATTAAAAGCCACAATGCTCAGTAAAACAACAAACAAGTACAAAATATTTACCAATCAATCTCAAATAAGCTTCACTAATGACTTTCTTTCTTTCTTCTTTTCTTTTCTTCCTATTTTTCTTTTTTAAATGTTTTGTCGTTGAATAACACACTTTCGTTATGAATTATTGAACCAGTTCCAGGGAAACCTAACTTATGATTAATAGAACTCTTGAATAAACTACTACTTGTGAACCATTGCACTAGTGATATAAGAGGGGCAAATCATAGGATGGCAGACAATTTGGTTATCAACTATTGAACTAGTTCCGAAGAAATATTGAACTCTTGATTAAACAATCTCTTGAGAAATATTGAACTAGTGACATAGGAGGAATAAATCAAAGAATGGCACAAACAAATACCTTACATCATACACACATAACAATCATGAAGATAATCAAGCTTTGTGACCTGTCAAATATACTTTGGTATGTATTCAAATAAACAGCTTAATATTTTATTTTTAATTTTTTGTGAAAGGGTAGGCTTTTTATCCCTAGAAGCTGGAATCAAAAGCACAAACAGTTATTAGCAATGGAATTTACTAGTTATTATCAGCACAACTAGATGTATGCAAATAGTTTAGGAGTAATTTGTTTGAAATTGTAGTTCATATCGATGCTAGTATCGATTTCAGAAGGAAAGCTCCCCACATGGTATGTTTTACACTTTCATAATTTTTCATTGGTAATGCAATCTCTTGTACACGTTATATTTTTACTATAATCCAAAGTCTACAATGAAGCATAACCTGTTATACTTCAGAACAACAGCATGCTAGGCTTGTGTGTGTCTGCTCTCAATAAAACACTCTTGAAAAGCTTTTGGTTACAAGATATTTTGAACACAACATGATAGACTGATAGTTCAAATGCTCATTCGATTTGAATTCTATTGACAGCTGGTAACTTCTGACTATCAAACGAAAAATGACGATAATACAAACGCAAGATATTTCACGTGTCACGATCAAAATTCAAAATTCCAAAAGAAGGAAGATAAGAGAATTATTCTAACGCCATCTTTTATCCTTCTGTTCTTTGTTCTTCGGGCACAACATAGCACTAGTAGAAGAACACCATCATCAACAATCACTAACATTCTCAAAATCCCACACAAATATTCGACTGCAAAAAAAAAAAAAAAAAAAAAAAAAAAAAAAAAAACTCGCAATAGATGAACTTCGAATCTGGATACCAACCAAGGAAGAGTTAAATGATTTGCGCAAAGCAACTACCAATACTACGATATGGCGAATAATAATAAAATCAGGTTGGCGCATAAGCACCGAAACATACCGAACAGACAAAAGCATCAAATCAAGGGCACGGGGCAGAAATAATCACAAATCAATTTGTTTGGTCTCTTTTGATTTGGAGCTGAAACAAAAATGTATATGGAAAGGGAAAGGGAAAGAGGGAGAAAACCCTAACCTCGGAATGGGAGAAAGAATTTGGGTTGGGGAGCGGATCCGCGATCGTGGGACTCATAGTGAGGGGCGATGGGGTTCCGAGAGACAAAAGCAGAGGTAGCATGGTTAGCTCTCCATGAAGACGAAGACAGAGGAGAAAACCTCTTTGCTGCAACCCTCAACATCTTCTTCGTGCTCTTCTTGTTTTTTTTTTTTTTTCACTGCTTTCCTCCTCCTCACTTTTGTTTTTTATTTGCTCCCTCTGTTCTGTGGAACGCCATGTGTCCCGATGCTCTGGGTTTTTTTTTTTTTTTTTTGGGTCAAATATGCCTTGCCGCCTTGGGAATTAATCAGTTAACAAGGTCGGCTTGCTTGTTTGTTTTGGTCCAAATTGTTGAGATAATCTGTTTCTTAATTTCCTCTCAGCCACGTCGTTTGTCATTGGGCCTTTAAATCAATTCAAAGGTACATAGCGGGTGACAAACGGGCTAGTTCTCCCATTTTACAAAAACTTTATTATTTAGCAGGCTGGTTCGTTCCATCTCCTCTAACAAAGCGATTCCGAATTTCATTTCCGTCTTGTTTATTGGTGGGTGGGTAGATTAAGCCTGTCAATTTTTTTTTAATTTTTATTTTATTTTATTAATAAATCATTAAATATTACACTATATATATAACATAATTTTATAATTATTTTAATAAAATTATAATTTTTAAAAATATAAATAAATTATAATTTTTAAATTCATAAATATTAAAGTCTCTATAATTCTAAATATGTAATAAATATAATTATCAGCCAAATTTTTTGAAACAAAATAATAAAATTAACATTGTAAAAAATAAAATAAATATTGTCCAAAATATATAATTAAACATCTTAAAGTCTCAAGATGGGGTGTGGAAAACGGACCTGAATGTCCTTAGAAGGGAAGCTGAATCCTTCTATAAATGCCTATTCTGCCAGAAATTTTAAATAGGCTTCAGTCTGATCATTGTCCTATCCTAGTACGCTGTACAGGTCGTCCCCAACCGAAAAAGAATAGACCTTTTCGGTTTATTGCAGCTTGGGCAACTCATCCGGGGTACAGAGATATTGTGAACTAGTCATGGTGGCTACAGAGAGATGCATGGCAAGCTTTCAGAAGTGCAGAAGAACTCTTTGGAGTTTAATTCTAAAGTGTTCGGCAACATTTTCGTTAGGAAATGCAAATTGGAGAGACGGATCAATTTCCTTCAGAAGCAACTTGAAGTAATGGAAGATTTGTCTATGCGGCAAAAAGAAAAACAGCTGATTGAGGAATTTAATAACACGCTTGTGCAGGAGGAACTTCTATGGTTTCAAAAATCCAGAAAGCAGTGGGTAAAATTTGGGGATAGAAATACCAAGTTCTTTCATGTCCATACTCTTGTGTGGAGAAAGCATAATAAGATTCATGGTCTCTTTCTTCAAGATGGGGTGTGGAAAACGGACCCGGATGTCCTTAGAAGGGAAGCTGAATCCTTCTATAAATACCTATTCTGCCAGTCGGAGGATGTAGACTTAGGTTGTCTTGGTGATGTGCCGCTGCCTTCCCTGAATGATGAAGCCTGTTGTAGCCTCACAGCGCCAGTTACTCTGGAAGAAGTTAAGTCGGCTGTTTTCAGTATGCATTCTTTTAAGGCGTCGGGCCCTGATGGGTTTCAGGCTTTCTTCTTTAAAGAATACTGGAAGATTGTTGGTTTTGATGTTTGGACTATGGTTCGTCATGTGTTCTCTGGTTTGGATATGGATCCAAGGATGATGGAAACTCTTGTGGTTCTTATTCCGAAGGTAGAAAACCCGATTTCCATGAAGGATTTCCGACCAATTAGTCTCTGTAATGTGGTTTACAAAGTTATAACGAAGGTCCTGGTCAATAGACTTCGTCCCCATCTCAAAGAGATTATTGGGCCCCTTCAAGGAGGGTTTATCCCGGGGAGAGGAACCCCAGACAACATCATTGTAGCACAAGAGGTTCTCCATTTCATGAAGAAGACAAAGTCAAAGAAAGGCACCCCGGCCTTTAAGATTGATTTAGAGAAAGCGTACGATAGAGTGGATTGGGGATTTCTGAAACAAACCCTGGTGAGTTTTGGCTTTCCTCCTCCGACAGTCAATCTGATTATGCGTTGTGTCACTGCTTCCTCACTGTCTATCCTCTGGAATGGGGATAGATTAAATAGCTTTACTCCGAGCAGGAGTCTTAGGCAAGGAGATCCTATATTACCGTATCTGTTTGTGTTGTGTATGGAGAGATTGTCCTGTTCTGTTAATCAGCAAGTTGATAAGGGCTTGTGGAAGCCGGTTGCGGTTTCTAGAGGGGGTCCAAGAATTTCTCATTTGATGTTTGCCGATGATTTGCTTCTTTTCTGTAAAGCTGAAAAATAGCAAGTTCAAACTGTAATGGTAGCTTTGGAAAATTTCTGCAGAGCCTCTGGAATGAAGGTTAATGTGGAAAAATCTAAAGCGCTATGCTCCAGGAATGTTTCAGCAACAAGAAAAGAGATTTTCACTGGAGTCTCCTCCATCAGATTCGTCCAGAACTTGGGCAAGTATTTAGGGGTGAACCTTAATCACTCTCGGGTGACACGCGCAACTTTCAACGATGTTTTGGACAAGATTCGGGGAAGGCTAGCCAGCTGGGAAGGGAGATTGCTTAATAAGGCAGGCAGACTCTGTTTGCTCAACTCGGTAGTGACTGCGATTCCTACTTATCGCATGCAAGTATCTCTCTTCCCTAAAGGGGTAACTAATAAGATAGAATCCATGATGCGAAACTTTCTATGGACGGGTCAAGCTGATGGTAGAGGCCTGAATCTAGTTAACTGGAAAGTGTTGGTCACTCCTAAGAAGTTTGGAGGTCTGGGAATTAAAGATCCTTTTTGTGCCAATATTGCTCTTCTTGGAAAACTAGTTTGGCAACTTTTTCACCATCCCGACAAGCTATGGGTTCAACTGTTGACAGAGAAATACCATTCTTCTAAGGATGATTGTTTTAGTCGGTCTCGAGGAAGGGGATCTTATGTTTGGAAGAGTATATGTCGAGCTTGGGATATCCTGAAGGAAGGTTTTAGTTGGTGCATTGGGGATTTGGAACAGAACTTTTGGTTTTCTAAATGGAGAAGAGAGGGGCAACTGTGTCAGGAGATGGATTATGTTCACATTTCTGATTCGGATCTCAGGATCTTGGACCTTTGGTCATCTGGACAGTGGAACCTTGAGAATATCTATTCTCCTCTGAATCAGTCTCTGCAGAGCAACATTAACTCTTACAACCCAGATGTTCAAGCTGGTTCAGAGGTCGGTTGGTGTTGGACTGGTGCGGCCTCAAAGGTTTATGATGCTCATAGTGGTTATTTGTGGCTCAGTAAGAAGATGTTTAGTTGGGAGGATAGGGGTAATTGGCTTTGGCTTTGGCGTCAACATGTTCCGGAAAAGCACAAATTTTTGGCCTGGCTATATCTTCGGGAGGCTCTTCCTACTGCTGCATTTCGTTTTAGGAGGGGCATTTCGCACACGGATAGCTGTCCACGATGTTTCTCAGGTCAAGAATCGGTTTTACATTGTATTCGGGATTGTCCAAAAGCCCAACTTGTTTGGCAAGCTTTAGGGATCTCCGATCAACCAGTGGATTTGATGAGTTGGTTCTTACATAATAGCAAACAGCGCCCCTTTAGATTCTTTTCTGATCTCTGGTGGATTTGGTGTTCGAGAAATAAGGAGATCTTTCATTCTCACGAGCATTGGACCACAGACAAGGTGATTGGTATGGCTTTGTCCTTAGAAAAAGAGCTCCGAAATATTTTTGAGTTGCAACGACTATCTATCCCCTCAACCATTAGTGGCTCTTGGATTCCCCCCTCAGTGGGTACCTTTAAGATTAATTGTGATGCTAGCTATCCTGGCAGTGGTGCTCGAGTTGGTTTTGCTTGTGTTAGCAGAGATTGGAAGGGAATGTGGCAACGAGGCTGTCTGGGAACAATTGAGAGTCGTAGCATTTTGCAAGGAGAGTTGTTTGCTATTTGGAGAGGCTTTCTTTTAGCATGGGACTCGGGACAAAGAGACATTATATGTGAGACAGACTGTGTGGAGGCTTTTACTATTGTTAATAATTTACAAAATTGCTCTGGGTTTATTGATCCTTTGGTGTTAAAAATCCGAGATATCATGTCTTGGAAATGGCGTGCTGATCTTCGGTTGATCTTGAGAGATGCAAATACAGTAGCAGACATCATGGCAAAGACTGCAATGAGGACTATTTCTCCCCAAGTGGAGCTTCCATTGCCTTGGAAGGAGTTTGAGAGTAGTATTCATTGGGACTGTCTTTCTTAAGCAGTTTCTTGTTTTTTTTTCTTTCTTAGTTTTTGTTTATTTTCTTTTAAGTCACCAAAAAAAAACATCTTAAAGTCTCTAATCAATCAAATATAGAATATAATTTAAATTATAACTTAGAACATCTTTAATTATCATCTTTAATTACAAAAGAAAATAATAACAGATCCACCAGAAAAATCCGCCAAAATACACAGATTAGACAAAATTAGACAAACTTTTTAATTATGGCGGTTTTAAATTTTTAGTCTATTTCACATTTTTTATCAAGTTACGTGCATTTTGGCCCGTTTGCCCCTTATATACAAGGATAACTGATTGTGCTGATTTCTAATTTCCTATAAATCCAAACCCGGAAAAAAATAATTTGGTCCTATAAAAACCTTAAGAAAAGGTAAACCACTAGCCAACCTGAATTAGTGTAATTAATTCACTAGACCGTTAGACAAGTGTCAGAGATTGTGACAATAAAAAATAAAAAAACATAAAAAACTACATATTTTAATTTTTAAAAATTGATGCATTCAAAATTAAAAATTATATGATTATCAAATATTACATATTTAAAATGAGAAAATATAGTGAATCTGCTTTTAATTAGTTAATATTAGTCAATTTTTTAATTTAAAAAATTTTTATTTTTTGAAAACCTTAATATTAATAATTTAAAGTTTAAAATTAATAGTTTATGATTTAGGTCTAGAATTTAAAATAAATAAAATATTTTTTAATAAATTAATTAATGTTTGTTAGAAAAAGTTGGCAAGCATTACTCGTAGAATTTAATAAAAGAAAATTTTATTTATTTATTTGTTTCTAAAAAATTATGTGAATTCTCACAATTTTAAAATTTTTTTCGAAATAAAAAAGTGATAAATACTTAAATAGTCTTTTATTTTACCATCTGCCCAGAAAAATAGGTGTCTATAATACATGATTTGTGACACACTCCTTTTTTTCTTTTTCCCTTTTTTCTTCTTGTTTTATGAAAAAAAGAATTATCCAACTTTTTTACTAATTTTAGACTTTTTACCTTTTTTATCATTCACTTTTTCCCTTATTTTTCAATTTTCTCTTCCCATATAATTTTAAATGTAGGGTCAATTTAGATAAATAATTTAATTAAATTTAAAAAAAAAATTAAAACATAAAAACTTATATTAGGCTCCTTTTTTGTAATCTATTTTATTTTTGTCCAGTAACAGAACCATGTTATAAAAAAAGAGTCAATGATCCCCCAAATTAATAAGTTGTATATATAAGTCTCTAATTTTTTAATTTAATCCCTTTCTAATTTTTATTTTTTTTTTCTTCTTAACTTATATTTTTTATGTTGGCCCTCTCAAAAAAATTTCTAACTCCACCACTATTTCTGTCATTGTTATCAAGGTAACCAACCATCTCCCCTCCTTCATAGCTAACACCTTTTTCATTTTTCCAAATTCTGTCAAAATGTCATTTCTGAAACTACTTTTCGCACCATTGTTATTACTGCCATTATTATCAATGCTTTCTCTGTCTTGAGAACATGAATTTGTGTCTACAATGAAAGATAAAAAAAAGAGTAAGATTCAACAGTCCTCTTTTTTCTCTCTCTTATAGTTCATTTGTATTTGTTGTCTTTTTATTTTTAAAAAAAATTTTCATGGCCTAAAATACTAGTCAAGAAGTGGTTTAATATAAAAAATAATAGAGAAAAAGATAAATAGGTCCCTGACCTTTTGTCTTGCGGACATTTTTGTCCCTGACAATTGAAAAATACTTTTAAATTTCTGACCTTCACAAAACTTGGACGGATCAATCCCTCCGTCCAAATGCCTCCGTCAGGGACTGATCCGTCCAAATGCCTTCGTTAGGGACTGATCCGTCCAAGTTTTGTGAAGGTCAAGGACTTAAAAGTATTTTTCAATGATTAGGGACGAAAATGTACGCAGAACAAAAGCTCAGGGACCTATTTGTCCTTTTCTCAAAATAATAAGATGATGAAGTAGCAAGCTAATTAGCCTCCCTATGACAACAATAAAAAATTACTCTCTTGCTTAGCTTTTTTGCTTTCGGTTATATTTGGATTTTTTATTTGCTAATTAATTATTTTTTTTAAATAGATCTTATATTACTATTGTCGGAGTGATTATTATGTTATTGTTACAGATACAAAAATGTCCACCGAATTATAACATCTTTACTAGTGAATGCTCTAAACTTTTCCAATTGTATGCACTGTATAATTACTACTCTTAATTAATTCATAATTAAATATTATTCTTTTTTAAAATTTATTAATTGTTGTTGTTATTGCATACTTGAAAGTTGCTTTAGTTATTAATTATACATAATTAATCTACTTCATCTATATTGATTGTGCTATACGTTTGTGAAATTTTTTAGAATTTTTATGATCTTATTTCATAAAAATAAATATATAGATATTATAACGAAAAAATTTAGAAATTAAATAAATAAATTAAGTACTAAAAATATCTAATATTAGTATCCAAAAATATCCAGATCAATATATAAAAATATTTACAATCTAGAAATATTTACAAATTATAATGAACCAACTTGTGAGACCTATAAATAGACCATCATGGAGTTTATTGTAATCAATTAACAAACATATTAAGTCTCACTAGCCTTTGTATTCTCTCCTTAACCCATCAATAATATAACTATCAATTTTTTCAAACCATTCATCCAAACTACTTTTTTCATCAAAACTATCCTTACTACAATATTCAAATCCATAATATACTAAACCAACATCAAACTATTTCATAAAACTAACAGTGATATCAGAGCTATGTTCGATCATCTATTGGGCATAGAATCTTTCTTCCTAACCTATCAACTATACGTATCTACCACATTATAACCCACTCAAACAAATTTCTCCATAACCATGACTATCTCAACCATAAATATTTTCGTGCCCATATTGTCAGAAGACAATTATGAGGACTGGCATTCTCAAACAAAAACCTTTCTACAAGCACAAGACTTGTGGGATATTGTCTACAAAGGATTCACCATGCTAGAGAATCAAGCAACACTTTTCATTGCAGAAAAGAAAAAATTAAAAGAAGAGTAACATAGAAATTATATTGTTTTATGTTTCCTCCAACAAGTTGTAATGAAGACAATCTTCTCAAGAATAAGAAGAATATCGTTAGCTAAGAAAGTGTGGAAAAACTTGGAGCAAGAGTTCAGAGGCGACACAAAGGTACGCACAATTCTCTTCCAATTTCCAAGGAAGCAATATGCAAATATGAAAATGAAAGATTTTGAGAAAATAAAAAGTTACTATACAAGATTAATGAGTTTAATAACTGAAATGAAAGCTTATGGAGAGGACTTGTCACTTGCCCGATAAAAAGATAGTGGAGAAAATACTCATTAGTTTACCTTCCAAATTCGATCCTAAAGTGTCTCCAATTGAGAAAACTAAGGATCTATCAACGCTACTACACATTTTTTAACAAAGACTAGCAAGTCGAGATGATAAAGATTCAATAATAAATGTATTTCAGTCTAAACTCAATATAAAATCTCAGAATCTAAATAAAAAGGAGGAGGAAAAAGATAAGAAAATTCTAGAAATTCAGACACTTCTAGAAAAATAGAAAATAAAACTGAAGATAGGAGACAATATTCTCTATGTGGCATATGCAAGAAAACCAACCACCTAGAGAAGGATTGTTGGCATCGTGAAAAATCACAGCGTCGCAATTGTAAAAGTTTTTGGCATATAGATGAAGATCAATCATCGCACAAACTTCTCTAAAGAAAAAGAGGGAGAAGAATGTCTCTTTTATGCATCATCACAAGAAGAGTGCAAGAAGAAAGATGACATATGACATATGATATCTTGATAGTAGTTGTAGTAATCACATGACAGGTGATCAAAGCCTATTCAGTGACATCAATAAATCTGTTCGATTTGGCATCAGACTTGGAGACAGAACGATCGTGCAGGTGAATGGCAAAGGTACAATCACCGTCCATACCAAGATAGGAACTAAGAATATTCATGATGTACTGTTGGTTCCTAAACTTGAACAGAATTTACTTAGTATTGGCCAAATAATGAAGAAAGCCTACGTATTACACTTTAAAGAAGACTCGTGCACCATAAGTGAAAGGAAAACTAAAAGACTTCTAGCAATCGTCAAAATAAAAAACAGGAGCTTTCCACTAAAATGGAGTTATATCATAAAAACTGCATTAAAGGCACAAGAAGTTAATTCATGGCTGTAGCATCGAAGATTTTGTCATTTTTACTTTCATGGATTAAAGTTGCGACATCAAAAGCAACTAATGAGATATCTACCAAGTATCACAGAGATTAATCAACCTTACGAAGGATACTTAGTTGGCAAGCAACATCATCAATCATTTCCTTCTGGAAGAGCTTGGCGAGCCAAGGTATTGCTTGAATTAGTTCATAGTGATGTTTGTGGGTTAATGAAGACCCCATCACTCAATAACAATAGGTACTTCATTCTTTTCATTGATGATTATACTAGAATGACGTGGGTATATTTTCTACGTGAAAGATCAGAGATTTTTGGCATCTTCAAGAAATTCAAACAACATGTGGAGAAGCAAAGTGGTCGTAGCATCAAGGTACTTCATAGCGATAGAGAAACTGAATGCACTTCTAAAGAAATTAATAAATTCTGCGAAAAAGGTGTCAAGCATCAACTCACAATGGGATATGCTCCTGAGCAAAATGGAGTATCTGAAAGGAAAATATAACTGTGATGGAGATGGTACACTCGATCCTAAAGGAAAAAAATCTGCCAAATATCTTCTGGGCAAAAGCTGTTTACACAGTAGTATACCTACTAAATCACTGCCACACTAGGGCAGTAGAAAATAAAACTCCAATCAAAGCATGGAGTGGACGAAAGCTTTTTGCAAAGCATTAATAGACCACTATTTTATGATATATTATGGATTGAATTGAGTGTGTTTTGTCAACTATTCTCGCACTTCTTCATGTAAATTGTATGTTTCTAAGTTTCCTTCCTAATTTTGTGCTATAATTGAAAACATGCTTCCTAGGCCTTTAAATCACTAATTTTTAATCCTCTGTTATTAGCATTCGATGTCGTGATATGTGCGTTAAGTGATTATAGGATTTATAGAGCAGGAATGACATAGAGGATGAAGAGGAAGCATGCTAAAGTGGAAGGAACACAAGAATTTGAAGATTTGAGAGCAGGGAGTGACGCGCACGCATAGCCGAGGCGTACGTGTGATCAAGCCATTTTCCACTAACGCGTACGCGTGACTGATGCGTACGCGTGACCTTGTGCAGAGCCCACCGACACGTATGCGTGGCTGACGTGTACGCGTGACGAGCGTCACGTGCTGCAATTAACAGAACTTGCTGGGGGCGATTTCTGGGTTGATTTGGACCCAGTTTTAAGCCCGAAAATACAGACTAGAGGCTGTGATTGAGCTGAGACTGAACACACTACACACTTTAGCTTAGTTTTTTAGTTTTGAATTCTAGTGAGAGAAACTCCTACTTCTCTCTAGGATTTTTGGCATTCTTAGTTTTGCTTTGAATTGGATATTGAGAGAGCTGCTGCTACCTTCAATTGGAGTCATCTTCCTTATAGTTTTCTTCTCTAGTTCCTCTATTAATCTTTTACATTTGATTATTTTGAATTCATGTTTGGAACTTGTTTTGATTGAATGTTGTTAATGTATTGAGTTATTTCCACATCTAGTGTTATTGCTTATTTTGTTCTTGTTAATTATTTTCAGTGGTAATTTGAATTGAATCATTTTCCTATTTATTATCATGTCTTTTATCTTTGTTCACCAAGTGTTTGAGAAAATGTCATCCAATATCATAGAGTAGAATTCCTTGCTTGATTGGGGGTTGATAATTGGAGCCACTTGAATTGTTATACTCAAGTATTAATATGTAATTGGAAATTGCCAATTAGCTTGAAACTCGCCAACTCTTGTTCTTCTCTACGAAGTAACTAGGACTTGTGAGTTAAGGTTAATTGTTTCACTTGACTTTCCTTCACTTGTTAGAGGATAACTAAGTGAGAGAAATGAACTTTTACCATCACTCTTGGGAAAGACAATAAGGATAGAATTTCCAATTCTCACCCATAATCAAGGTTTTTTTATATTGATTATTTTACAACTCTTATTAATTATTCATTGCTTTAATTTCTAGTTATTTATTTTCCTTGTTCTCAAGCTCGAAAAAATCTCCAAGAACATCCTAACCAATAATTCGCATCTTGTATCAACTCCTAGGGAAAACGACCCGGGATTTTACTCCCGGTTATTTATTTCACTTGTGACACATTTTAAATTCGATAGCGGAAATCTCGTCGATCAAGACTGTACTTGCAACGTTAATTTGGAAAAATAGTTGTGGTAATTCTTGATCGGCATTTATCCGCTTATCAAGCATCTAAGAGTGACGAACGGATTTTCTGTTGGTAAAGAATTTCACAGATAAAAGTAATCACGTTGTAGGTATAGTTTCTAAACCAACAAAGAATCCTTTCGTACAAAAACTTTGGTTGTCACAAGTAACAAAACCAAATAAAATTTATAACCGAAGTATTTAAACCTCAGGTCGTCTCTCAAGGAATTGTAGGGAAGTATGATTTATTATTGGTTATGGAAAAAAGGTATATTTTTGCGCTTTTGAGATAAGGAACAGGAAAATAAATTGATAAGAAAGTAAATTAATTATCATGAAAACCATTGCAAGGTATAAGAACTGGAAATCCCATCCTAATTATCCTTATCAAGTGTGATGAAAATTATTTATTGCTCCCACTTAGTTAACCTTTACTAAATAAAGGAAAGTCAAGTGGACTAATTAATTTGATTCCTCAAGTCCTAGTCAACTCCTATGGAAAGACTAGCTTTAAAGGGATCCAAATTAATCAGCAAATTCCAATTTTCAATCAACAGCTGAGTTTGATAACTCAAGTGTCACCAATTACTCAACCAAAGCAAAGGGAAGAAATATAAATTAAATTGAAAGCATCAATAACATAAATAGAAGAAGGCAATCATAATTCTAAAACACCTCAATTTGTATTAAATAGAAATTTAAATTAAACATAAGAATTCATAAATCAAATAGCAACATAAAGTAATCAATAGGAGAAATAGATAAACTAGAGTACTAGAATAATTTAGAGTAGAAGAGAACATAAATTAAAGGAACATTGAACCTGGAATTGAGAAAATGAAGAAATCCTAATCCTAAAACCTAAAAGAGAGGAGAGAGCCTCTCTCTCTAGAAAACTACATCGAAAAACCTAAAATTGTTGATAATGAAAGTTGTATCATGAATAAATGGATTCTCCCACTTTATAGCCTCTAATATGTATTTTTTGGGCCGAAAACTGGGTCAAAAATAGCCTAGAAATCGCCCCCAACGATTTTTGATATGTCCAGCACGCGGCAAAGTCACGCGTGAGCGTCGTCCACGCGTGAGCGTGGATTGGATTTTTGCCAGGTCACGCGTGCGCGTGATCCACGCGTGCGCGTCGCCTATCTTCGGAGCAGCTATGGCAAATTATAAATTTTTGCGAAGCCCCGGATGTTAGCTTTCCAAATCAACTAAAACCGCCTCATTTGAACCTCTGTAGCTCAAGTTATGATCGATTTAGTACCAAGAGGTCAGGCTGGACAGCTTTAGCAGTTCCTTCAGCTTCTTGTATTCATTCCACTTTTGCATGCTTTCTTTCCATCCTCTAAGCCATTCCTGTCCTATAAACCCTGAAATCACTTAACACACATATCAAGGCATCGAATGGTAAAGGAGAATTAACTTTTGGTAATTTAGGAAGCAAGTTTCCAATTATAGAACAAAATTAGAAAGGAAAATGTAAAACCATGCAATTTATATGAATAAGTGAGTAAAGAGTTGATAAAAACTACTCAAATTCGCACAAGATAAACCATAAAATAGTATTTTATCAAATTTTCCACACTTAAACATTAGCATGTCCTCATGCTAAGCTCAAGAGAAGCTATAAAGGGGTGAAGAGGAATGATATAACTTATAAAATTCAACCTATCTATATGAATGAAACTAGATGTAAAATGATGTTGCCTACTTGGTTAAAAGTAAATAAACCTTTCAAGAACAAATATGAACTGGATTTCACTAATTCAAATCATAAAAATGAAGTACAAATAGACTTGCAGAAGAAAATAGCTCATGAAAGCCGGGAACAAATAATTGAGCATCGAACCCTCACTGGAAGTGTATACACTCTAATCACTCAAGTGTTTAAGGTTCGACTCTCTCAACTCTCTACTAACCTTGCTTTCTAAGGCTTGCTTTTCTTCTACCAATCAACAAAGAATTAATGCACAGATATACATATCAAGAGGTCTTTTAAGGGTTGTAATGGGGTTTGGGTCAAGGTAGGATTGTATTTGGCCAAGTGGACTAAAATCTGAATCCTTAATTAACTTAAACTTTTCCCACCTAACTTAAGACAATCCATGTAATCAAAGTACAAAATCTAACTATCCATTAACCATGTTTTCCACATATTCATGCATCCTGATTCGAGTACAGTACATATGCATTGCTATCACCATTTACTTTGGGGCATTTTGTCCCCTTTTATTATTTGCTCTTTTTCTTTTCTTTTTCTCCTTTATTTTTTTTTCTTTCTTTTTTTTGTTTATATATATGCCTATATTATTTTTTTCTTTTCTTTTTCTCAATGCATATGATTAAATTATTGAATGCATGAACATGTCCTAAACATTTCTTTCACATTTTCATAAAGAAGTTTAACATACTTAATTTCCAAAACCAAACGTTTCCAAACCCACTTTTCCCACACTTAATTCATGAGCACTCTCACTAGTCTAAGCTAACCAAGGATTCAAATTAAGGACATTATTGTTTTCCGCTTAGAGTTAGTGATGAGCTAAAATAAAGAACAAAGGGGTATAATAGGCTTAACATTGGTTTGCAAAGGATAATGAAAGGGTAAGGCCATATGGGTATGTAAGCTCAGTGAAACAAAGACCTCAATCATATAAGTGCATGCATACATCAAACCATGGAAATATAGAATTAATTAAGACAAAGATCACAATTCTAGAGAGAATAACACACACCAAAAATAAAATATTGGTTGATAGAATGCAACCAATTCAAATAAGCTAAAAAAGTCTCACAGGTTTTGTGTGTTCAAGCACTAAATCATGTTCCAATATAATATTTCTTCAAACAAGTTTAACAAAAAATTTTAAATCAAATTAGTGAAATGTTATAAAAAGTTTCTTGAAAAAGAAAATATTACTTCAACCAAGTGGTAAAATATGCACAAAAATCAAACAAACATGCAAATGCAACAACTCATTTAACAAAGAAAATTTAAACATTGGTGTTGAGAAGGAAATAACTAACCCATGGAGATCGGTATCGACCTCCCCACACTTAAAGATTGCACCGTCCTCGGTGCATGCTAAGATGTGCAAGTGGACGGGCTGCTACAACTGATGCTTTTCTCTAAAAATTGTGCAGATGGACTTGTCTGTTGTCCCATATAGAAGTTTCTCTTTCCCTTTCTCGGTGGCCAGCCTAAAAGAAGAGGAAAAAGAAGAAAAAGTGACCCAGAAATAAAGATAAGAAAATAAATAAAGTCTAGGTGGGTTAATGCCAAATAATAAGGGTCTCAATTACATGGTAGCTACAACATGCAAGTAAGAAAATAATAGAAGCACATGGCATACCAGTGGTGCAAAAGTTGCAACAATGGGAAAGAGAGTGTGGGTAATGCAAGATAGTGTAAGTTCATGTCAATGCAAGATAATATAAGTATCATGAAGGAGTAGCATTGACTTATGAAGAATAATACCCAGTCAGAGTAAAATAAGTCATGAAGCACCAGAATAATTCAAGAAAAGATGCAACAGTTGAAGAAGAAAATTTAACACCAATGGAAAAATAATAAATTTAGAAAAGAAAATAAAAATATGCACAAAATTAAAATACAATGAATGAAAGTATGCAAATAAATTAAATAAAATAGAATGGAAGTGAAGAGGGATGAGAGGTTAAAAAGATGAAGAAGAAAGTAAGAAAGAGGGAAGAAAGAAAGGGAAAAGAGAGAAGAAAGAAGTAAGAATTTAGAAACGGGGCACGACGCGTACGCGTGCATCACGCGGACACGTGAAAACCGAACGAGCCATGCAACGCGTAAGCGTCGCCCACGCGTACGCGTGGGTGGCCATAAAAGGAACATGACGCGTACGCGTCAGGGACGCATACGTGTGAATGAATTTGTGCCTTTCGCACGATGCCAGCCTCAAACCATCACAACTCTCTGTTCAACACGTTTTTACGCCGATTTTTCATGCCCACGCGTACGCGTCGCTGACGCTTACGTGTGGGTTGAACTTTCTGCAGGGGACGCGTATGCGTGAGGTACGCGTACGCGTGGAGTGGCTTGTGCTTCACACACCCCTCCCGCGCTTCTCTCGCGCAACTCTCTGTCTAGTTGCGCAGACACATACGATGCGTGCGCGTCGTTGACGCTTGCGCGTCGATCCCCCTTTTTTTTTAATGCAGAATACATATGACTATGCAGAAATTATGAATGAACACGAATAGAAATAAAATAAAATAAAACTAAGAACAAAAAGGAAAGAATATACCATGGTGGGTTGTCTCCCACCTAGCACTTTTAGTTAAAGTCCTTAAGTTGGACATTTGGTGAGCTCCTTGTTATAGTGGCTTGTGCTTGAACTCATCTTGAAACTGCCACCAATGCTTGGACTTCCAATAAACTCTGTCTATTCCATGTAAATTTCCTAAGCCTTGATGGAGTTCTTCACAAGCTTTGAGCTCCCAAAGTTGATCTTCTTGTATGCCGGGATCCCAAATCTTGATTCTACACCCGTCTTCAAGTTGATCATCATGGTTCCATCCGGGTGGCAAGCACTCTGAATTCTCTACGGAGTACCAAACTCTTCTTTTAGATCTAACCAAATTATCACCAGTTGAGCCCTTACATCTATCTCTTGAAGTATCAACCTTGATGAGCCTTAATTTGCAACTCCAACCACTAAACATCCTTTTCTTATGCTTAATGCCACAAAGTTTCCTAAGTTGGCCATCTGTTTCTAGAATATCATATTCAGGTGGAATGGTAAGGCGAATAGAGACAAGCCTTATCCACTCAAATGAAGGAGTAGATGGCAACCTAGGTGGAGAAGTCTCTAACATTCTTGACAAAGCGTACTCAACTCCCGTTCGTCCTTTTCTAAGAATTTCCGCTTCCACATCATTCTTAGACTCGATCAGAGAAGAGTCTTCATATTCAAGGAGTTTATTTGTGGATGTAGATTTATCACTAGAAGGACTTGATGCATGATCCTCATCACTAGAGGAACTTACTTCTTGATCTATCCCATCCAAGTCTTCATAATGAATATGCCATGGAGGTTGTGCACTGGCCTTCTTGACATCAATTTCAATCTTATTGGAGGAGTACTCTACAATTCTAGATTCTCATGGAGGTTCAGCATCTCCTAAATCTTCAACCACTTCTTCCTCTGCAACTATTATGGCTTCCTCCATTTGTTCAAAGCCATGTTCCTCATTGTCCACCGGAGTTTCTAGTGTCTCCTTCATGCTACGCTCTTCTTTTGATTCTCCACATGTAGCCATAGGAGTACTTTGGGTGCTTAGATGTTGGGAAGCTAATTGATTTACTACCTCAGTTAAGGCAGTCGCGAATTCTAGTACTCCCCATTCCATCTCTCTTTACCCTTGAAGAAGAACACCAAGAGTGTCATGCATTGAAGGTTGAGGTGGATATGAGGGCTCATTACTTGGGAGGAAAGGTTCATGATAAGAGGGTAGTTCATCATAATAAGAATGTGGTGGTTCATCACTCTCCATCTTTTCCACTTGTTGCACAACACACTTCAATTCCTTGTTCTCAAGTTGAGATTCTTTAGCCATAAAAGCTTCGGGTGCTATTCGGTTTACCGCTCGGTCCAATTGACGCAGGGTTGCTTGAAATTGATCCACTGTTTCCTTGAGACAATTCTTTGACTCTTGTTCTGCTTGGATATCATAAGTAGGACCATAAGGCTCTTGGATTGATGGATATGGATGTGGTGTATATGGAGGTGGTGGTTCTTAGGAGTAATTGGGTTGGAATTGGGGTGGATCTATGTATGGCTCATAGGGTGGTTGATATGGTGGATAAGGGTTAAGATCATATGGAGGTGAATGGTTGTGGGTGGCTCGTGAGTATGGTGGTTCAAAGCTATGTTGAGGAGGTGGTTCATAGGCATATAATGGGGCTTGTTGGTAACTACAAGGTGGTCCACCATATCTATCATCTTGGTATGCACCTCGGAATGGCTCTTGACCATAGTAATTTGGTGGAGGTTGGTTGTCACGAAAAGGTCCACCATAACTATTGTCTTGGTATGCATCACAGAATGGTTGTTGGTTATAGCGCATTGGAGGGGCTTGTTGCCAAGAGGGTTGATCAAATCCTTGTGGCTCCTCCCATCTTTGATTCTTCCAACCTTGATGCCTATTTTCATTATAGTTTCCATTCCTTACAACAACATTGGAACCAAACTTTAAACCAGAGGGGTGAGAATTCATAGTAGCTAAAGAAAATAAAAATTAATAAAAATTAATGAAAATAAACTCCTAAAACTAGAAACACTAACAAAGAAACGAAAAAGCAAATATTTACAATAACCAATAATAAGGCACACGTTTGCGATTCCCCAGCAACGGCACCATTTTGAACGAACGGGCTTTTTTGCTAGTAAAGAATTTCACAGGTAAAAGTAATCACGTTGTAGGTATAGTTTCTAAACCAACAAAGAATCCTTTCATACAAAAACTTTGGTTGTCACAAGTAACAAAACCCAATAAAATTTATAACCGAAGTATTTAAACCTCGGGTCGTCTCTCAAGGAATTGCAAGAAAGTATGATTTATTATTGGTTATGGAAAAAAGGTATATTTTTGGGTTTTTGAGATAAGGAACAGGAAAATAAATTGACAAGAAAGTAAATTAATTATCATGAAAATTATTGCAAGGTATAAGAACTGGAAATCTCATCCTAGTTATCCTTATCAAGTGTGATGAGAATTGTTTATTGCTCCCACTTAGTTAACCCTTACTAAATAAAGAAAAATCAAGTAGACTAATTAATTTGATTCCTCAAGTCCTAGTCAACTCCTATGGAAAGAATAGCTTTAGAGGGATCCAAATTAATCAGCAAATTCTAATTTTCAATCAACAGCTGAGTTTGATAACTCAAGTGTCACCAATTACTCAACCAAAGCAAAGGGGAGAAATCTAAATTAAATTGGAAGCATCAATAACATAAATAGAAGAAGGCAATCATAATTCTGAAATACCTCAATTTGTATTAAATAGAAATTCAAATTAAACATAAGAATTCATAAATCAAATAGCAACATAAAGTAATCAATAGGAGAAATAGATAAACTAGAGTACTAGAATAATTTAGAGTCGAAGAGAACATAAATTAAAGGAGTATTGAACCTGGAATTGAGAAAACAAAGAAATTATAATCCTAAAACCTAAGAGAGAGGAGAGAGCCTCTCTCTCTAGAAAACTACATCTAAAAACCCAAAATTGTTGATAATGAAAGTTGTGTTATGAATGAATGGATTCCCCCACTTTATAGCCTCTAATATGTGTTTTTTGGGCCAAAAACTGGGTCAAAAACAGCCCAGAAATCGCCCCCAGCGATTTCTGATACGTCCAGCACGCGGCAAAGTCACGCGTGAGCGTCGTCCACGCGTGAGTGTGGATTGGATTTTTGCTAGGTCACGCGTGCGCGTGATCCACGCGTGCGCGTGATCCACGCGTACGCGTCGCCTATCTTCAGAGTAGCTGTGGCAAATTATATATCATTGCGAATCCCCAGATGTTATCTTTCCAACGCAACTGAAACTGCCTCATTTGAACTTCTGTAGCTCAAGTTATGATCAATTTAGTACCAAGAAGTCAGGCTGGATAGCTTTAGTAGTTCCTTCAGCTTCTTGTATTCATTCCACTTTTGCATGCTTCCTTTCCATTCTCTAAGCCATTCCTGCCCTATAAACCCTGAAATCACTTAACACACATATCAAGGCATCAAATGGTAAAGGAGAATTAATTTTTGGTAATTTGGAAAGCAAGTTTCCAATTATAGAACAAAATTAGGAAGAAAAATATAAAACCATGCAATTTATATGAATAAGTGAGTAAAGAGTTGATAAAAACCACTCAAATTAGCACAAGATAAACTATAAAATATTGGTTTATCAAAGAGTTTTTGGATGCATATGCTATGTCCATATTCCCACACAAAAAATAAGCAAGCTTGATGGGAAGACAGGGAAAGGAATATTCCTTGGTTATAGTTCACAATCAAAAGGATACCGTGTGCATAACTTGCAAACAAAGAAACTCACCATCGGTAGAGATGTGGAGTTTGACGAAAATACTTCATGAAACTGGGAAGATGAAAAAGTTGAGAAAGGAAGCATTGAAGTATCACAGCAACTACCTACAAGACTAAAAGAACAAGAACATGAAGAAGTAAGCACAACTACTCCAACAGTAGAAGCAACCACTGATTCTCCTCCAAGAAAAACTAAGTCTCTACAAGATGTATATGAAACATGCAATTTTTTTAAGATCGAGCCTACAAATTTTGAAGAAACAAAATAGTAAGAAGAATGCGGAAACGCCATGGAAGAAGAAATCAAAATGATTGAAAAGAACAACACATGAGAGCTGATAGATCATCCTTCAAATAAAGATGTCATTAGATTCAAATGGGTATACAAGACTAAGCTCAATCTCGATGGATCCATTTATAAGCATAAATTTTGGGATAGATTACACAGAGACATTTGCACCTGTAGCTCGCCTGGATACAATAAGAGCGTTCATTGCACTAGAGCACAAAAATAATGGAAAATCTATCAATTGGACGTAAAATCCACCTTTCTAAATGGAGAACTAGTGGAAGAAATATATGTTGATCAACCACAAGGGTTCATTGTAGAAGGACATGAAGACAAGGTGCTAAGGCTAAAGAAAGCACTCTATGGACTCAAGCAAGCTCTGCAAGCATGGTACAGTCAAATTGACAAATATTTTAGTAGTCATGAATTCAAGAGGAGTAAAAGTGAGCCTACACTATACATCAAGATGCAAAGTAATTTAAACACTCTCATATTTTTCTTGTACGTGGATGACCTTACTACACAGGAAACAATAAGTCCATGATCAAAGAATTCAAAGAAGAAATGAAGCAGACATTTGAGATAACTGACTTAGGATTGATGCACTATTTTTTTGGCATTGAGGTAAACCAAAATGAAGACGAAATTTTCATCTCGCAAAAGAAATACACTCAAAATTTGCGACAAAGGTTCAAGATGAATAATTACAAAGCGGTATCTACTCCTCTAGTCCATAATGAGAAATTATAAAAAGAAGATGAATCTCGAGAGGCAGATGCTTTGTAATACAGAAGTCTTATTGAAAGCCTCCTTTATCTAACTACCACAAGACCTGACATCATGCATGCAAGAAGTCTACTATCAAGATTCATGCAAAAGCCAAGTCAGAAACACTATGGGACTGCAGAAGAATCTTAAGATATCTATGAGGAACACAAGGATATGAAATTCACTATAAATCTACTGAAGATCTAAAGCTACTTAGATATATCGACAGTGATTGGGCAGGATCAATTGATGACATGAAAAGCACTTCTAGATATGCATTTACACTACGATCTGAAGCATTCTCTTGGGCATCAAAGAAACAAGAAACTGTGGCTCAATTATCTGCTGAAGCTGAGTATGTTGCCGCTACAAATTCTACTAGTAAAGCAATATAGCTAAGAAAAATATTCAAAGACATTGGAGAGCAACAAGAAGAACCAACAACTATGTTGTGCAACATCAAGTTAGCAATAACAATGGCAAACAATCCAGTCCATCATAGTAGGATCAAGCATAAACTATTAAGTATCATTTTATACGAGAAGCTATATTGGAAAAAAAATAAAGATCGAGTATTGCAATACAGATGAGCAACTGGCAGACATCTTCATTAAGGCACTACCAAGATCAAAGTTCGAACTATTTTGAGAGATGCTTGGAGTTATACAAATGTGCATCAAGGAGGAGTATTGATTATGCTACACATTTGTGGAATTTTCTAGAATTCTCATGATCTTGTTTCATAAAAATAAATATGTAGATATTATGATGGAGAAGTCTAGAAGTTAAGTAAATAAATCAAGTTTTAGAAATATTAAAGATTAGTATCTAGAAATATCTAAGACCTAGAAATATTTAGAAATTATAATGAACCAACTTGTGAAACCTATAAATAGACCATCATAAAATTTATTGTAATCAACTGACAAACATATCAAGTCTCACTAGCCTTTGTACTCTTTTCTTAACCCATCAATAATATAACTATCAATTTTCTCAAACCATTCATCCAAATTACTTATTCATCAAAACTATCCTAACTATAATATTTAAATTCATAATATACTAGACCAACATCAAACTATTTTATAAAACTAACAATCCAACACTCATACTTCTTTTCAATTATCTAGGTTTACCTCCGTTTCAAATCTCCTTGCTCTCCTTTCCATTAAACCTATCTGGTTAACTTTGATGGATTGCCTCATCTTCCAGATATTCTACCCTAGCCTCTAATTGAGGATGCAGTACAACAAGAACAATGTCATCACCACACTTGCCACAATCACTGTTAATCCTTTAGTGTTCGTTTCATTTCTTTTCAATTTTTGTAGTGCATTTTCATATGCTTCTAAACCTTTTACTTTTTTCATTTTCTTTTCTCTTATTTTTTTCAACTCAAAATATGGCCATATTTCTACACGAGTTTCTAAAAATATGACACTTGGGACAACAATGATTGATTGGTTAGTTGGTTGGTAGTTTATGAGTTTCAGAAAAATGATTGTCTCTTAATTTGTTTTGACGATTATGGATGAAATCATTTACTAAGCTCTTTAATATGAAAATTATATGTTGGGTGTTTATGTGTTATTTTCATGAATCTTTTTTTAATTTTATTTTTTTTAAAAAGACACTTTTTGAATTTTCATGAAGACAAGGAAGTGAAAATTGATTAACTCTTTTCAAAAGTCCAAAATGCTACAACAACGAACTAAATTAGACCGATTGGCCTTAGCACAGTGTTTTACAAGATAGATTGTCTCAAAGACATTGATTCACATATTACATTCTCTTATGAATAGGCTCACCAGTGATAATCAAAGTGTGTTCATATGACGAAGGCTCATAAGTGATAATATCCTTATGTCCTATAAATATATGCACTATTTGAAAAATTAGATTTATGGATGATATGACATGGCACTGAAACTAGACATGATCAAAGTCTATGATTGAATGAAATGAAGCATTGTAGGGTTTGTAAAGAAGAAACTAGTTTTTGTGCAAAGTGGATAGAGTGGATAAAAGAATGTGTAACTCTGATATTATATATGTTGTTGTGGAAGGATTACCAACTAATTTTGTAAGCTTAACTAGAGAGCTCCAGCAGAAAGATCCCTTCTCCTCCTACCTTTTGATAATATATGCAAAAGATTTCTCTTTTTTGCTCCACAAGGGAAAACAAAATAACTTATTTCAAGGATTTTGGCTTAGTAGTAGGTGTCTATCTATCAACCATCCTCTTCTTTGTAGACAATTCTCTCTTATTTTGCAAAGCTACCCAACAGAATTGTGATAATCTACTCCAAACTCTACAACAATACAACAACTTAAGTGGTCAAGTCATCAACTTGAACAAATCGACAGTGTTCTTCAATAAAAATACTCCATAGTCAATCAAAACTGAATTAGCAATTCTCTTACGATCACAAATGTAGAAGTGCAAGACAGATATTTGGGACTATCTTCAACAATCAACAATTCTAAGAGGAAAACATTTTATTTTATTGAAAGACAAGGTTGTAAAGAAATTGCACTATTGAAAATGCTCATTGCTACCAGCAATTGGAAGGGAAGTATTAATCAAAACAGTAGGAAAGTGCAATAGATTAGTTGAAACTCTATGAGCAAAGAAAAAAGATTTGGTGATATATAGGCTTCAAAGACCTTAAAATTTTAATATGGTCATGTTCAAAGCAAGGATGACAACTATTAATTAAACCCATACTCTCTCTTCTACAATATATACAAGAATATATATTTTTGATATACCTCTTTTTTGGGTGCCAAACCTAGCATTAGGCTTTTATGAATGTGGTAGAGTTTGATGAAAGGGAAAAAAGTACAGGAGAAAGGAGCAAAGTGGAAGATCACAATATAGGGGTCTGATAGGATTTGAGAAGACTTGTGGTTTAGGAATCATCCTCCATTCCAGGTAGTAGCTAGTAAATGTTAAAATGAGACTCTGGCATGGATCCACCAACTTTTTGAGAATCTGGTGGACAGAATCAACAAATCGTCAGAATAATTTCATCTTAGAAAATAATCAACATATTTTTCTAATCCCAATAGAATAAGGATACAACACGATGACATAAATCAGTAATAACTCTAGACAATACATTGGAAGAACATTTGGAGCCTAAAATGGTAATTGAAAGTGAAGACCTATGACTCACAAGGGAATCAGAACGATAGCGAAGCTTTATTCAAGATTGTCGAAATCAACGAAGCTTGCCCTTGATTTTCATCAATGCTAGAAGCACCACTACACGCTATTGTATTCAGTCCAAAAGTTAAAGGGAATTGTAATAGATACCCTGTGGTCAATGCTATACACAGAGATCTAAACCTACAAGCATGACACTGGTGAAAACAACTAACTAAAACTTTGAAGTTGAAACATTTCGAGATCATAATCCAAACATGCTACTTTTTATGTCAAATTTGGCTTTTTGGAAACACCTTTTTCTTAGAGTGCTAGAGGAAAGATATTAGAAAAATTTTGTTGCTAACCTTGATCTTGCAAATGAGTGATAAATCCCAATTTTGTGGTTTATCTTGTGCTTAATTTAGGAAATTTTATCAACTTTTCTCACATTTATTCAATAAAATAGTATGGTTTTGTAATTCTCCCTAAATTTGTGCTTAAGAGTGAAAACATGCTTTTTAGGCCTTAAAATAGCTAAATTTAATTCACTTTAATTCTATTTGATGCCTTGATGTGTTTGTTAAGTGATTTCAGGTTCATAAGGCAAGTATTAGATGGAAGAAGTGAAGAGAAAAGCATGCAAAGTGGAGAATTCATGGAAACACAAGGATTTGGAGTGCATACATCGACGCGCACGCGTGACAGATGCGCACGCGTGAAGAGGAGGTCGTCCAGGCGACGTGTACGCGTGACATGACGCGTACGCGTCATAGCTAGCACGTGACCTCATTAAAGTGAAAACATTGGAGGCGATTTCTGAGCTTCCCAGGCCCAAATCCAACTGATTCCAGAAACTATTTCATGCAGAATTGAAGATTGGACAAATGGGGGAGCAATTAGTTTTAGCTTAGGATCATGTAGGTTAGTTTTCTAGAGAGAGAAGCTCCCTCTTCTCTCTAGAATTAGGGTTTTAGGTTAATTGCATCTTAGATCTAGGTTTAATTTCTTGTTCTCATCTTGTTTCTTTTACATTTTCATGCTCTAGTAGTTTAATTCCCTAGTTTCTTCTTGTTAATTTCTCTTTTATGCCTCTTTTATGTTTATGAACTCTTTGTTGGATTTGGGTTTCCTTTAAGGCAATTTGATGTTCGATGTTTTTTTATTGTTGATTTGAGTTGTTATTATTGTTTCTTTGCAATTGGGTAGTAGTATATTTTATTATTCCTTGCAATTTATGATGCTTTCCTTTTATGCTTTCCAAGTGTTTGATAAAATGCTTGGTTGGATGTTAGAGTAGTTTTTGAGCATTCTTGGCTTGGAAAGAGAAATTAGGCAATCTTGAGTCATTAATACCCAACTTGTGTTGGTGATCTAGATTTGTTTGTTAATATTATTTTCATTGATTTTAATCTCTTGCTAATTCAATTAGCAAGTTGATTAGGACTTTTGGATTGAGATTAACTAGTCTTACTTGACTTTCTCTCATGTGAAGATAATATTATACCTTCTTCCATTCTTGGAGTTGACTAAATAGGATAAATTCTTGATAAGTATTGTGATATGATTAGTGACTATGATAGAAAGTCTAGATTCTCAATCCTTGCCATGAATGCCTCTTTTTAGTATTTGTTGGTTATCTTTATTTGCTTGGTTTATTTTCTTGTCCCTTTTTACCAACCCACCCCTTGGATACCATAACCAATAATATGCATACCTTACTGCAATTCCTTGAGAAGACGACCCGGGACTAATACTCTCGGTTATTTTTATTGGGCTAGACTTGTGACAACCAAAAACTTTTAAACTTTGATTTGAGGATTGATTATCGGTTTGGGGTATGCTCACAACGAAATTATTTTGTTAAATTCCGAACTGGTATAAATCCTCACATCAAGTTTTTGGCGCCATTGCCGGGGAGTTGTAATGAGTTCTTGTTATTGGTTATTGTATATATGTTGATAGTGTGAATAGTTTGCTTTTTGTTGGTTTGCTAGTTTTGGTTTAGGAGTTTGTTTTCTTTATCTCTTCTTAGTTTTTGTTGTTGTTTTTTATTTTCCACCATGAATTCTCACCCCTTTGGCTATGAGTTTGGTACAAATTATGTTGTAGAAAATGGGAACTACAATGATAACATGCATCAAGGATGGGACAATCAAAGGTGGGAGGAGCCTCAAGGAATTGATCACTCTTCGTGGCAACAACCACCTCCGATTTCTTATGGGTATAATCCAACTCCTAATGCATATCAATCTAATGTGTGTGGTGACCCTCATTGTGATTGTCAAAAACAACCACCACATACATATAACCCCTTTCCTCAACCTAGTTTTGAACCACCATACTCACAAGTCCCATACCACCAAACACCTCATTATGGCCCTAATCCTTATTCACCATACCAACCACCTTATGAGCCATATGAACCATACATAGAACCACCACATTTCCAACACCAATACTCCCAAGAACCACCAATTTCATACACCCCACCTCAAGATTCTCACCAATATGAACCACCTTCCAATTATGAGTCCTTTCTCCCAAACATTGAACCTTCTATTCCCATATCACCTCCAATAGATGAATCTCTCCATGCTCTCATACTAGAACAACAAAGAGATATTAGCTCTTACATCCAAAGGCAAGAGGAGACACAAAAAGAGTTCAAGAAGCTAGAAGTCGTGATTGCCACCATGGCGGAAGCCGTTAGCAACATGGTCTCCTCCCGCCTAAGCCTATACGATCAAGGCACTCCTATTGTTGAATGTGGAGAAGCAATCAAGGAGCATAGTGAGGGAGTAAATTTGAAACTTCAAGGTGAAGAAGAGGAGTTGAAGCAAGAATCGCAACCAAAGGAGGAAGTTGAGGTCATTAATGTTAAGGAAGTGGACAAAGAGTTGAGGGAAATTGATCAAGAAGTTGATTCCATCATTAGTGATTTTTTGTCCACAATGTTCAATCCCATTGATGATCTTGTTGAGCCTTCTTCCATTGGACTAGAAAGCAATGTTGAGGAGGATGTGAAACCTCCAAGGCATATGTTAAGTAATGAAGGATTGGAAGAAATTGAGCAAGTGACAAGTCTTGTTATTGAAGATAATTCCGCACCAACCAATATGTTGTTGAAGATTGTTGAATCGTCCTCATTGTGTTGTGAATTTGATGTTGAGGAGGCTAATGTACAACCTCTGACACACGACTTAAGCAATGAGGAATGTGAAGAAGAGATTGGTGAACAAGGAATTGAAATTAAAGATGCCTGTCAAGAGGTGGAGGAATTTAAAGAAGAGCAAAAGAGAGCGGACCTTGCATTGTCAAAGTGTGGGGAGGTCCCCCTTCCTAAGTCACCATCATCTTTTACACCATTCAAGTGGGTAAATCTCTTATCTCTAAGCTTTCTAATTCCACTTGAATATGGGTTGCTTGAAACGGATGGTCAACTTAGAGCTCTTTGTGGATTGAGGAGTAAGAGAAGGTTGTGTAGTGGTTGGCAAAATGATGTTAAGCTCATTAAGGTTGAACCATCAAGGCTTAGGCCCCAAAGTTGGAGAATTCCTAAATTGAATGGGTCTAGGAAGATGTTTTGATGTTCACTTGAGAATTTGAATCGCTTGCCGCCCAAATGGAATTGTCTTGATCAACTTAAAGATGGGTGTAGAAACAAGATTTGGGATTCAGGAATATGTGAAGATCAACTTTGGGAGCCCTTAGCTTGTGTGGAACTTCATCAAAGCTTGGTGCTATTGATTATGAATTTTGGAGCCTATTGGAAGTCCAAGCATTGGTGGAAGTTCAAGGAAGAATACAAGCACAAGCCACCTTGATAAGGAGCCTCCCAATTGTCCAACTTAAGGACAATAAATAAAAGTGCTAGGTGGGAGATACCCCACCATGGTAAACTCTTTCCATTTCTCTTGTAGATATACTCAACGAATGAATTGAGTTGTGACGTTAGGATTTTTGCTAGTAAAGAATTTTATAAAAATAATTGCATTGTAGATATAGTTTCTAAACCAACAGAAATCCCTTCGTACAAAAGTTTTGTTTGTCACTAAAGCAAACCCAATAAAAATTTATAACCGAATTATTTAAACCTCGGGTCGTCTTCTCAAGGAATTGCAGAGAGGTATAATTTATTATTGGTTATGTAAAACAGTATATTTTTGGGTTTTTTAAAATAAGGAACAAGTAATTTGAATGGCAAGAAAAATAAATAAATAATTATAAAGTAAACTCTTGGCAAGGTATGAGAATTAGAAGTCCTATCCCAGTTATCCTTATCAACGGTGATGAGAATTGGATTTTAATCCCACTTAGTTAACCTTTGCTAAACAAAGGAAGATCAAGTGGACTAATCAATTTGATCCTCAGGTCCTAATCAATTCCTAAGGAAAGACTAGAGTTATTGGAATTCAAATCAATTAGCAAAATTAACAATTATCAATCACGATGAGTTTAATAACTCAAGAGTCTCCAATTAATCAATTAAAGCCAAGAATATAAAAGGCTAAATAAAAATCATAAATCTAAAATACCTCAATTAATATTAAATAGAATATTCAAACCTAACATGGAAAAGTTCATAAGCCAATTGGGCAACATAAGTCAAATACAAATAAAAGTATTAGAGTAAATAAAAGTAGAAGAGAAATATAAATTAAAGGAACATTAAACCTAGAATGAAGCTGAAATCCTAATCCTAAACTTGAGAGAGAGAGAGAGAGGAGAGAACCTCTCTCTCTAAAACTACATCTAAAACCTAAAAATCGTGTGAATGAAAAGTATGATGATTGAATGTATGCATTCTCCCACTCTGTAGCCTCTAATATGTGTTTTCTGGGCCAAAAACTGGATAAAAAATAGACCAGAAATCGCCCCCAGCGATTTCTGGTACGTACAGGTCGCTGCAAAGTCACGCGGAAGCGTCGTCCACGCATTCGCGCGGATTGTGTTTTTGCCAGGTCACGCATCCGCGTGATCCACGCGTTCGTGTCACTTGGCTTCAGGGAATCTATGGCAAATTATATATTGTTGCAAAGCCCCAAATGTTAGCTTTCCAACGCAACTAGAACTGCGTCATTTGGACCTCTGTAGCTCAAGTTATGGTCAATTTAGTACCAAGAGGTCAGGCTGGACAGCTTTAGCAGTTCCTTCAATTTCTTGTATTCCTTCCACTTTTGCATGCTTCCTTTCCATCCGCTAAGTCATTCCTACCCTGTAATTCCTGTAATCACTTAACGCACACATCAAGGTATCGAATGGTAATGAGAGAAGATTAATATTAGCAAATATAAGGTCAAAGAAGCATGTTTTCAATCATAGCACAAAATCAGGAAGGAGAATGTAAAACCATGCAAATAGTATGAATAAGTGTATGAAAGATTGATAAAATCCACTCAATTGAGCACAAGATAAACCATAAAATAGTAGTTTATCAAGTTGCCATCGTTAGGTAGTTCTTTCCTTTTATTCTTTTGTATGTTTTGTTTTGGTTGCTAGGTTGTTTATTGGTTTTATGCTTCGAATAAGGATGATTCTTTGAATTTGAGTTTTTACTTGAATTGCAAGTTTTCTCAAATTTTGTGAAAAATCTTCCAAAAATAAAAAATATTGTTAATTTTTATTTTAGTTGGTTTGGAGTTGTAGATAGTGTTAGGAGAATTTTAAGCTCTGTTTGGTGTTTTAAAAAAAAAGGGCAGCTCACGCGTGCGCATGCATAACGCATACGTGTCACGTTGCTTTTCTTGCCATCCACGCGCACGTGTAAACGACGTGTACGCATCGATGCCTCAATGCTACCTCTATAAAAATTTCAGAGAGTTGCACGAAAGTGATGCTGAGATTGTGCGTTTAGCACAATTTCGCCCCATGCGTACGTGTCAACTTGCTCTGTCTCCACCCACGCGCATGCGTCAATGACGTATACGCGTGGATTTGAATTCATTAACACCCCTGATGCGTGAACCCTAGCCATTTCGCGTCACTCTTCCCTCTTCTGTTTATTCTTCCCAACGTCTCTCTTCTCCCTTCCAAACCTCCATAACCACCACCATCAACTTTTGCCTCTCACCACCACCCGCATCATTTCCGACGACCCCGAACCGCCGTGGAAACCACTCTTTCTCTCCCCTTTTCTTCTTTTCCTTCTTCTCCTTTCTCGGCCATTTCCCCTTCCCGCAATCAACCAGCACCGCCATGGCCACCCATTGCCACCGGTAATCTCCACCTTCTACCACAACCACTCGTCCTCCTTCCTTCTTCTCCATTTCACGTCCCTCTACCATCTCTGTACCAGAACGGAAATCTGGTGCTTCTCCCTGCTCCCTGAGTTCAGCGCCTCCATTTTGCCGTCATCACCACCTTCAGTAGCCGCCATCTCTGGGTTGGCACTGCTCTTCTTTCCTCCCAGTTTCCATCTCTGTTTCTGCTTTCAAAACCCTTCCAGGTTCCCCTGTTCTTCCTTTCTGCATTTTTTTATTTTATTTTGTTTAAGTATTTTAGTTCGCTTTGCTTAATTTCTGTTCAATTAGATTAGTTAGAAATGCATGTTTAGTTGATTTTAGGTGGTTAGGTAGTTTTAGGATTTTGGTTAGTGGATTTAGGTCTGATTTTTTTTTCCACTGATGCTGTCTGAAATGGCTAATTTTCATTCGCTTTGTTGAGTGATGATGATGTTGATGTTATGTGATTTTTACATGTTGCTAATTTTGGGTGCTACTACCATTTGATGCTATTGATGCTGTTTAATTCTGATGATACTCTGTGATTATTCCACTGCTGTTTGCTACTGCTGATTGAAATTGCTGCTCATGTTTGAATATGCACCTTAGTTCATATGAAATTATGATTGCTGACTTTGTCTGTATTGTTTTGAATTCATATGGGTTGAGTTCTGCTGTTTGTTTAATCCGGGAATGCTCAATTTACTGCCGGAATGCTGCCAAATTTTTCTGAAATCTTTATGCTATTGACTTCCAATTGTGGACTGAATTTGGCACATTTTAACTTTAGTCCTACTTGATTACTGCCCAATTCAATTCATGTATTGGTCGGCTGGCACCTCCGCTCTTCTTTAGTTCCCTTTATTCAAATTACTTCATTGGTGATAACAAGGAACTATTTGAGGGATTTCTGTGTCAATTAGAACCTTGATCGACCAAGCGATTTTGAACCTCTTTTATGTTTTTCATCGCTCAAGTTTGGTCCAAATTTCTGCCCTTCATGGTCATATTTCAAGTGTATTTCTCATTGACCATTGAAGTTGTTTTCCTAAACCTTCAAGTGGCCTAATCTTGTTTCTTTTGAATGAGGTTCTTTTAAGTTGTAATTATTGGTGAAATTTTACTTATGTAGCTGTTTTCATTGTTCCAATTTACCTTGGGTTACATGAGTGAATTTTTATTTTTCTACACCAATTTTTGCACTTAAGTGAACAAACACATTGATGATGACTTGCATTTCTCTTTTGTGCTTTTATGCATAACATATTTTATCATCAATGACTTGCATCATCTTCATGAATGTGAGTATGCTTGTTTCCTAAAATTTTTGAACTTCTCTTGGTTAAGTTCAATAATTATCATGCCACTGATCTTTAACCCACTTTTCTAACTTTTGACTTAATTGAATTTTTGACCTTTCTTTTTAGTTTTTCAAACTAACTCTTTTATATTCTTTTGGGCATGATAATTGTTGTTGCTTAACAAACAAGCATCTTTACTAACATTGCATGAATTCTTGGATTGTATTTTTGGTTGATGTCTGAATTCTATTTTTCTTGCATTCCAAGAATTTATTTCTTTGGCTCACTTCATGAATGTACCTCAATACCCTTCTGTTTCCTGTCTTCTGTCTGTTTGGCTATATCATACTTGCTTTTCATACCTCTACTTTGCTTAATATTTTGTATCCTGTAATTTCTATTTTCAGGATGTCTGACAGAGGCAAAGGGAAAGCCAAGGCCACCTCCAGCAAAAGGAAGAGGTCTCAGTCATTGATGAGCGGATAATTTATACGCTTTTTGGCATTGTTTTTAGTATGTTTTTAGTAGAATCTAGTTACTTTTAGGGATGTTTTCATTAGTTTTTATGTTATACGCCAGTTCTACGCTGCTGTCTGGAGTTAAACGCCAGAAACACGTCACAAGCCAGAGTTGAACGCCAAAAATACGTTACAAACTGGCGTTCAACTCCAAGAATGACCTCTGCACGTGTAACATTCAAGCTCAGCCCAAGCACACACCAAGTGGGCCCCGGAAGTGGATTTACGCATCAATTACTTACTTCTGTAAACCCTAGTAACTAGTTTAGTATAAATAGGACTTTTTACTATTGTATTAGACATCTTTGATCAGTTTTATGCTATCTTAGACTTTCATGGGGGCTGGCCATTCGGCCATGCCTGAACCATTATCACTTATGTATTTTCATACGATAGAGTTTCTGCACTCCATAGATTAAGGTGTGGAGCTCTGCTGTTCCTCAAAGATTAATGCAAAGTACTACTGTTTTTCTATTCAATTCAACTTATTCTGCTTCTAAGATATTCATTCGCACTTCAACCTGAATGTGATGAACGTGACAATCATCATCATTCCCTATGAACGCGTGCCTGACAACCACTTCCATTCTACCTTAGACTGAATGAGTATCTCTTGGATCTCTTAATCAGAATCTTCGTGGTATAAGCTAGATTGATGGCGGCATTCATGAGAGTCCGAAAAGTCTAAACCTTGTCTGTGGTATTCCGAGTAGGACTCTGGGATTGAATGACTATGACGAACTTCAAACTCGCGAGTGCTGGGTGTAGTGACAGACGCAAAAGGAGGGTGAATCCTATTCCAGTATGATCGAGAACCTCAGATGATTAGCCATGCTGTGACAGAGCATTTGGACCATTTTCACAAGAGGATGGGATGCAGCCATTGACAAGGGTGATGCCTCCAGATGATTAGCCATGCAGTGACAGCGCATCGGACCATTTTCCAGAGAGGATAAAAAGTAGCCATTGATAACGGTGATGTCCTTACATAAAGCCAGCCATGGAAAGGAGTAAGACTGATTGGATGAAGACAGCAGGAAAGCAGAGGTTCAGAGGAACGAAAGCATCTCTATACACTTATCTGAAATTCTCACCAATGATATACATAAGTGTTCCTATCCTTATTTTCTATCTATTTATTATTTATGTTCGAAAACTCCATAACTATTTTATATCCGCCTGACTGAGATTTACAAGGTGACCATAGCTTGCTTCATACCAACAATCTCCGTGGGATCGACCCTTACTCACGTAAGGTTTATTACTTGGACGACCCAGTGCACTTGCTGGTTAGTTGTATCGAAGTTGTGAATGAAAAACAATTTATTAAGACGTGCATACAGAGTTTCTGGCGCCGTTGCCTGAGATCACAATTTCGTACACCAAGTTTTTGGCGCCGTTGCCGGGGATTGTTCGAGTTTGGACAACTGACGGTTCATCTTGTTGCTCAGATTAGGTAATTTTCTTTTTGTTTTATTTTCAAAAATTTTTCAAAAATCTTTCAAAAATTTCTCACCTGTTTTCGGAAAAAAAAATGTTTTCAAAAAAAATATATTTTTCTTCAGAATTTTTAAGAATGAATTCTAGTGTTTCATGATGATTTGTTGAATCCTGGCTGGCTGTGAAGCCATGTCCAAATTCCTTTGGACTGAGGATCCAACTAATCACTTCAATGCATGTAATAGCATACTAAAGCTTGGCTGGCTATTAAGCCATGCCTAACCCTCAGATTGGAGCTTTAGAATAAGAATGCAAGATTCCTGGAATTCATATTAAAAATTTTGAAATCCTTATTTTCTTTTTCACATTAATTTTCGAAAAATCCAAAAAAAAAATTTAATAAAATCATAAAAATCAAAAATATTTCATGTTTCTTGTTTGAGTCTTGAGTCAAGTTGAAAGTTTGGTGTCAATTGCATATTCATCTTGTATTTTTCAAAAAATTCATGCATTCATAGTGTTCTTCATGATCTTCAAGTTGTTCTTGGTAAGTCTTCTTGTTTGATCTTGATGTTTTCATGTTTTGTGTCTTTTCTTGTTTTTCATATGCATTCTTGCATTCATAGTGTCTATACATGAAAAATTTTTAAGTTTGGTATCTTGCATGTTTTCTTTGCATATAAAATTTTCAAAAATATGTTCTTGATGTTCATCATGATCTTCATAGTGTTCTTGGTGTTCATCTTGACATTCATAGCATTCTTGCATGCATTCATTGTTTTGACCCAAAATTTTCATGCATTGCATCATTTTCATGTTTTTCTCTCTCATCATTAAAAATTCAAAAATCAAAAAAATATCTTCCCCTTTTTCTCTCTCAAAATTTCGAAAATTAGATTTGATTTTTTCAAAAAAATTTTAAAATTTAGTTGTTTTTATGAGTCAAATCAAATTTTCAATTTAAAAATCTTATATTTTTCAAAATCTTTTTCAAAAATCAAATCTTTTTCATTTTTCTTAGTTATTTTCGAAAATTTTAAATATATTTTTCAAAAATCTTTTTCTTATCTTTATCTCCTAATTTTCGAAAATAACATCATCAATTAATGTTTTGATTCAAAAATTTCAAGCTTGTTACTTGCTTGTTAAGAAATATTCAAACTTTGAGTTCTAGAATCATATCTTGTGATTTCTTGTGAATCAAGTCATTAATTGTGATTTTAAAAATCAAATCTTTTTCAAAACTAATTTCAATCATATCTTTTCAAAAATATCTCTTTATCTTATCTTTTTCAAAATTTGATTTTAAAATATCCTTTCTAACTTCTTATCTTCTTATCTTTTCAAAATTGATTTTCAAATTTGTTTCAACTAACTAACTAACTTTTTGTTTGTTTCTTATCTTTTTCAAAACTACCTAACTAACTCTCTCTCTCTAATTTTCGAAAATATCTTTCCTCTTTTTCAAAATTTCTTTTTAATTAACTAATTATTTTAATTTTTGATTTTAATTTTCGAAAAATTACTAACCTTTTTCAAAAACTATTTTCGAAAATCACTAACTCTTTTTCAAAAATAATTTTCGAAAATTCTCCTTCTCTCTCATCCCACATCTCTGCTCTCCTTACCCTTGTGTTTCTTTTTTTACATTACATTCTTTTCTTCTTCTACTCACACAGGGGAACCTCTATACCTGTGGTAAAAAGGATCCCTATTATTATTTTTCTGTCCCTCTTTTTCATATGACCAGGAGCAAGGACAAGAATATTCTTGTTGAAGCAGATCCAGAACCTGAAAGGACTCTGAAGAGGAAACTAAGAGAAGCTAAATTACAACAATCCAGCAAGCACCTTTTAGAAATTTTCGAACAGGAAGAGGAGATGGCAGCAAAAAATAATAATAATGCAAGGAGGATGCTTGGTGACTTTACTGCACCTAATTCCAATTTACATGGAAGAAGCATCTCCATTCCTGCCATTGGAGCAAACAATTTTGAGCTTAAACCTCAATTAGTTTCTCTGATGCAGCAGAACTGCAAGTTTCATGGACTTCCATCTGAAGATCCTTTTCAGTTCTTAACTGAATTCTTGCAGATATGTGATACTGTTAAGACTAATGGAGTAGATCCTGAAGTCTACAGGCTCATGCTTTTCCCTTTTGCTGTGAGAGACAGAGCTAGAATATGGTTGGACTCTCAACCTAAGGATAGCCTGAACTCTTGGGATAAGCTGGTCAAGGCTTTCTTAGCCAAGTTCTTTCCTCCTCAAAAGCTGAGTAAGCTTAGAGTGGATGTTCAGACCTTCAGACAGAAAGAAGGTGAATCCCTCTATGAAGCTTGGGAGAGATACAAAGAACTGACCAAAAAGTGTCCTTCTGACATGCTTTCAGAATGGACCATCCTGGACATATTCTATGATGGTCTGTCTAAATTAGCTAAAATGTCATTGGACACCTCTTCAGGTGGATCCATTCACCTAAAGAAAACGCCTGCAGAAGCTCAAGAACTCATTGACATGGTTGCTAATAACCAGTTCATGTACACTTCTGAGAGGAATCCTGTGAGTAATGGGACGCCTATGAAGAAGGGAGTTATTGAAATTGATACTCTGAATGCCATACTGGCTCAGAATAAAATATTGACTCAGCAAGTCAATATGATTTCTCAGAGTCTGAATGGAATGCAAGCTGCATCCAACAGTACTCAAGAGGCATCTTCTGAAGAAGAAGCTTATGATCCTGAGAACCCTGCAATAGCAGAGGTAAATTATATGGGTGAACCTTATGGAAACACCTATAACCCCTCATTTCTCATGGAAGGATCAACAAAAGCCTCAACAAGGCTTTAATAATGGTGGAAGAAATAGGTTTAACAATAGTAAACCTTTTCCATCATCCACTCAGCAACAGACAGAGAACTCTGAACAAAATACCTCTAATTTAGCAAACTTAGTCTCTGATCTATCTAAGGCCACTGTGAGTTTCATGAATGAAACAAGGTCCTCCATTAGAAATTTGTAAGCACAAGTGGGTCAGCTGAGTAAAAGGATCACTGAAATCCCTCCTAGTACTCTCCCAAGCAATACAGAAGAAAATCCAAAAGGAGAGTGCAAGGCCATTGAATTAATTACCATGGCCGAACTAGTAAGGGAGGTTGAGGACGTGAATCCCAGTGAGGAAGACCTCCTGGGACGTCCAGTGATCAATAAGGAGTTTCCCTCTGAGGAACCAAAGGAATCTGAGGCTCATTTAGAGACCATAGAGATTCCATTAAACCTCCTTATGCCATTCATGAGTTCTGATGAGTATTCCTCTTCTGAAGAGAATGAGGATGTTACTGAAGAGCAAGTTACCAAGTACCTTGGTACAATCATGAAGATGAATGCCAAATTATTTGGTATTGAGACTTGGGAAGATGAACCTCCCTTGTTCACTAATGAACTAAGTGATCTGGATCAACTGACATTGCCTCAGAAGAAACAGGATCCTGGAAAGTTCGTAATACCTTGTACCATAGGCAACATGATCTTTGAAAAGGTTCTGTGTGACCTTGGTTCAGGGATAAACCTCATGCCCCTCTCTGTAATAGAGAAACTGGGAATCTTTGGGGTGCAAGCTGCCAAAATCTCATTAGAGATGGCAGACAATTCAAGAAAATAGGCTTATGGACAAGTAGAGGACATGTTAGTAAAGGTTGAAGGCCTTTACATCCCTGCTGATTTCATAGTCCTAGATACTGGGATGGATGAGGATGAATTCATCATCCTTGGAAGACCTTTCCTAGCCACAGCAAGAGCTGTGATTGATGTTGACAGAGGTGAATTAGTCCTTCAATTGAATGAGGACTCCCTTGTGTTTACAACTCAAGGTTACCCTTCTGTAAACATGGAAAAGAGGCACAGTAAGCTTCTCTCAAAACAGAGTCAACCAGAGCCCCCACAGTCAAACTCTAAGTTTGGTGTTGAACTCCCACATCCAAACTCTAAGTTTGGTGTTGGGAAGTCTCAAAAATGCTCTGAACATCTGTGAGGCTCCATGAGATCCCACTGTCAAGCTATTGACATTAAAGAAGCGCTTGTTGGGAGGCAACCCAATTTTTATTTATCTAATTTTATTTTTCTTGTTCTTTCATGTTTTATTAGGTTCATGATCATGTGGAGTCACAAAATAAATATAAAAATTGAAAACGGAATCAAAAACAGCAGAAGAAAAATCACACCCTGGAGGAAGACCTTACTGGCGTTTAAACGCCAGTAAGAAGCATCTGGCTGGCGTTCAACGCCAGAACAGAGCATGGTTCTGGCGCTGAACGCCCAAAATGGGCAGCATCTGGGCGTTTGAACGCCAGAATTGCACCCTGGAGAAGAGCTGGCGCTGAACGCCCAGAACAAGCATGGTTCTGGCATTCAACGCCAGAAATGGGCAACAAATGGGCGTTCAACGCCCAGAACAAGCACCAATCTGGCGCTGAATGCCCAGAGTTGTGTGCAAGGGTATTTTGCATGCCTAATTTGGTGCAAGGTTGTAAATCCTTGAACACCTCAGGATCTGTGGACCCCACAGGATCCCCACCTACCTCCACTCACTTCTTCTCACCCCTCTTTCACACAATCCCATAAACACTCTTCCCCAAAACTCTTCACCACTCACATCCATCTTCACTTCCCAATAAACCCCACCTACCTTCAAAATTCAAAAACAATTTCCCACCCATCCCACCCTAAATGGCCGAACCTTAACCCCCCCTCCCTTCCCTATATATAGCCCTCCATTCTTCCTCATTTTCACACAACATAACCCTCTCTTCCCCTTCTTGGCCGAAACACATCTCTCTCTCCCTCTCCTCCATTTCTTCTTCTTCTTCATCTATTCTTTTTTCTCTTGCTCGAGGGCGAGCAATATTCTAAGTTTGGTGTGGTAGAAGCATAAGCTTTTTGTTTTTCCATTACCATTGATGGCACCCAAGACCGGAGAATCCTCTAGAAAAGGGAAAGGGAAGACAAAAGCTTCCACCTCCGAGTCATGGGAGATGGAAAGATTCATCTCCAAAGCTCATCAAGACCACTTCTATAATGTTGTGGTTAAGAAGAAGGTGATCCCCGAGGTCCCTTTCAAGCTCGAGAAGAATGAGTATCCGGAGATCCGACATGAAACCCAAAGAAGAGGTTGGGAAGTTCTAACAAACCCCATCCAACAAGTCGGCATCCTAATGGTTCAAGAGTTCTATGCCAATGCATGGATCACTAGGAACCATGATCAAAGTAAGAACCCAAACCCAAAGAATTATCTCACCATGGTTCGGGGGAAATACTTAGATTTTAGTCCGGAAAATGTGAAGTTGGCGTTCAACTTGCGTATGATGCAAGGAGATGCACGCCCCTACACTAGAAGGGTCAACTTTAATCAAAGGTTGGACCAAGTCCTCATGGACATATGTGTGGAAGGAGCTCAATGGAAGATTGACTCCAAAGGCAAGCCGGTTCAATTAAAAAGACTGGACCTCAAGCCTGTGGCTAGAGGATGGTTGGAATTCATCCAACGCTCCATCATCCCCACTAGCAACCGATCTGAAGTTACTGTGGATCGGGCCATCATGATCCATAGCATCATGATTGGAGAAGAAGTAGAAGTTCATGAAGTCATCTCCCTTGAACTTTACAAAATAGCCGAAAAGCCCTCTCCTTGGGCAAGGCTAGCGTTTCCTCATCTTATTTGCCATCTATGTTACTCAGTTGGAGCTTCCATAGAAGGAGACATTCCCGTTGAGGGAGAGAAGCCCATCACTAAGAAAAGGATGGAGCAAGCAAGAGAGCCCATTCATGGATCTCAAGAGACGCATGAAGCTCATCACCATGAGATCCCGGAGATGCCTCAAATGCATTTTCCTCCACAAAACTATTGGGAGCAAATCAACACCTCCCTAGGAGAATTAAGTTCCAACATGGGACAATTAAGGGTGGAACATCAAGAGCACTCCATCATCCTTCATGAAATTAGAGAAGATCAAAAAGCAATGAGGGAGGAGCAACAAAGACAAGGAAGAGACATAGAAGAGCTCAAGGACATCATTGGTTCCTCAAGAAGGAAACGCCACCATCACTAAGGTGGATTCATTCCTTGTTCTTACATTCTCTATTTTTCGTTTTCTTTATGTTAAGTGCTTATCTATGTTTGTGTCTTTATTACATGATCATTAGTGTCTAAGTGTCTATGCCTTAAAGTAGTGAATATGAATCCATCACCTCTCTTAAATGAAAAATGTTTTAATTCAAAAGAACAACAAGTACATGAGTTTTGAATTTATCCTTGAACTTAGTTTAATTATATTAATGTGGTGACAATACTTTTTGTTTTCTGAATGAATGCCTGAACAGTGCATATGTCTTTTGAAGTTGTTGTTTAAGAATGTTAAATATGTTGGCTCTTGAAAGAATGATGACAAGGAGACATGTTATTTGATAATCTGAAAAATCATAAAAATGATTCTTGAAGTAAGAAAAAGCAGCAAAGAACAAAGCTTGTAGAAAAAAAAATGGCGAAAAAAAATTATATAAAAAAAAAAAGAGAAAAGCAAGCAGAAAAAGCCAAAAGCTCTTAAAACCAAGAGGCAAGAGCAAAAAGCCAATAACCCTTAAAACCAAAAGGCAAGGGTAAATAAAAAGGATCCCAAGGCTTTGAGCATCAGGGGATAGGAGGGCCTAACGGAATAAAATCCTGGCCTAAGCGGCTAAACCAAGCTGTCCCTAACCATGTGCTTGTGGCGTGAAGGTGTCAAGTGAAAACTTGAGACTGAGCGGTTAAAGTCAAGGTCCAAAGCAAAAGAAGAGTGTGCTTAAGAACCCTGGACACCTCTAATTGGGGACTTTAGCAAAGCTGAGTCACAATCTGAAAAGGTTCACCCAATTATGTGTCTGTGGCATTTATGTATCCGGTGGTAATACTGGAAAACAAAGTGCTTAGGGCCACGGCCAAGACTCATAAAATAGCTGTGTTCAAGAGTCATCATACTGAACTAGGAGAATCAATAACACTATCTGAACTCTGAGTTCCTATAGATGCCAATCATTCTGAACTTCAATTGATAAAGTGAGATGCCGAGACTATTCAAGAGGCAAAAAGCTACAAGTCCCGCTCATTTAATTGGAGCTATATTTCATTGATAATTTGGAATTTATAGTATATTCTCTTCTTTTTATCCTATTTGATTTTCGGTTGCTTGGGGACAAGCAACAATTTAAGTTTGGTGTTGTGATGAGCGGATAATTTATACGCTTTTTGGCATTGTTTTTAGTATGTTTTTAGTAGAATCTAGTTACTTTTAGGGATGTTTTCATTAGTTTTTATGTTAAATTCACATTTCTGGACTTTACTATGAGTTTGTGTATTTTTCTGTGGTTTTAGGTATTTTCTGGCTGAAATTGAGGGACTTGAGCAAAAATCAGATTCAGAGGTTGAAGAAGGACTGCTGATGCTGTTGGATTCTGACCTCCCTGCACTCAAAGTGGATTTTCTGGAGCTACAGAACTCAAAATGGCGCGCTTTTAATTGCGTTGGAAAGTAGACATCCAGGGCTTTCCATCAATATATAATAGTCCATACTTTGGCCGAGTTTAGACGACGTAAAAGGGCGTTGAACGCCAGTTCTACGCTGCTGTCTGGAGTTAAACGCCAGAAACACGTCACAAGCCAGAGTTGAACGCCAGAAATACGTTACAAACTGGCGTTCAACTCCAAGAATAACCTCTGCACGTGTAACATTCAAGCTCATCCCAAGCACACACCAAGTGGGCCCCGGAAGTGGATTTACGCATCAATTACTTACTTCTGTAAACCCTAGTAACTAGTTTAGTATAAATAGGACTTTTTACTATTGTATTAGACATCTTTGATCAGTTTTATGCTATCTTAGACTTTCATGGAGGCTGGCCATTCGGCCATGCCTGAACCATTATCACTTATGTATTTTTATACGATAGAGTTTCTGCACTCCATAGATTAAGGTGTGGAGCTCTGCTGTTCCTCAAAGATTAATGCAAAGTACTACTGTTTTTCTATTCAATTCAACTTATTCCACTTCTAAGATATTCATTCACACTTCTACTTGAATGTGATGAACGTGACAATCATCATCATTCCCTATGAACGCATGCCTGACAACCACTTCCGTTCTACCTTAGACTGAATGAGTATCTCTTGGATCTCTTAATCAGAATCTTCGTGGTATAAGCTAGATTGATGGCGGCATTCATGAGAGTCCGGAAAGTCTAAACCTTGTCTGTGGTATTCCGAGTAGGACTCTGGAATTGAATGACTGTGACGAACTTCAAACTCGCGAGTGCTGGGCGTAGTGACAGACGCAAAAGGAGGGTGAATCCTATTCCAGTATGATCGAGAACCTCAGATGATTAGCCGTGCTGTGACAGAGCATTTGGACCATTTTCACAAGAGGATGGGATGCAGCCATTGACAAGGGTGATGCCTCCAAACGATTAGCCATGCAGTGACAGCGCATCGGACCATTTTCCAGAGAGGATAAAAAGTAGCCATTGACAACGGTGATGTCCTTACATAAAGCCAGCCATGGAAAGGAGTAAGACTGATTGGATGAAGACAGCAGGAAAGCAGAGGTTTAGAGGAACGAAAGCATCTCTATACACTTATATGAAATTCTCACCAATGATATACATAAGTGTTCCTATCCTTATTTTCTATCTATTTATTATTTATGTTCGAAAACTCCATAACTATTTTATATCCACCTGACTGAGATTTACAAGGTGACCATAGCTTGCTTCATACCAACAATCTCCGTGGGATCGACCCTTACTCACGTAAGGTTTATTACTTGGACGACCCAGTGCACTTGCTGGTTAGTTGTATCGAAGTTGTGAATGAAAAACGATTTATTAAGACGTGCGTACAGAGTTTCTGGCGCCGTTGCCTGAGATCACAATTTCGTGCACCAGTCATCTATTGAACTAGCAACCTCCGGTCTATCTGAGATGCGTCTCTTTGAGAAGGAGAAGACAGATCAAACCATGCCTCCTACCAACTCAGAGAAGTTCACCAATCTATATTGTGAGCTTTGATTTCATCATTTTCAAGCGCGGCAGCTCATCTTAGAGAAGAAGCTAGTTATCCCCTCCGATTTGCGGCAGTATACTGAGCGTTGGATTGTGGAGATGGGCTGGACCTTCCTAGACAGAGAGCTAGCGAGAGTTAATGAGTCCTGAGTCTGAGAGTTCTATTGTAATTTCTTCAGAACGACCCTTTACTCAGTTCACCTCAGAGACAGGCAGATCATGGTCACAGAGGCGGATATTGAGGAGATCCTCCACTGTCATCCAAAAATCAGTGCTAAGGATGCTTTCCAAAGGGCTGAGGAGGAGTTGCACAGCATGACTTCTGATTATAATGCACTACATAGTGTGGTTGCCCAGCCGGATGCCCCTTGGGAAATGGATTCCTCTAAAGTGAAACCCAAGGGCATGAAGTTTGAGTATCTGATGAAGGAGGCTAAGGTATGGTAGCAGATACTGTCCCATTATGTCATGCCTAGCACTCACTTCACGGAGATTCCGGTTGATATGCTTGTCCTGATCTGGTGCGTCCTTGAGGGGAAGGAGCTATACCTTCCCCGACTTATCAGACGATACATGTGGCGGGCCCATATCAGGGGCAACCTTCCATTCCCGTGCTTGGTCACGCAGCTTGCTCACCGGGCTGGAGTACCTTGGCTACCAGATGATGAGTCACCACCAGCAGTCCACGGCAAGGAGAAAGTTATCCCGTGGGGGACTTGGGTTGGTGACCGACCAGCAGCCCAGCGTAGAGACCGTGCTGCCACAGCAGCAGCATCTGGGACAGCTTCTTCTTCAGCAGCAGCCGGACCCTCGACAGCACCACATGCATCCACCAGGTCACCACCATCATCAGCACCCCAGCCGACCTACCGTCTCGTGCAGCGCTTCTTTGAGCGCATGGACCAGATAGAACGTTGCAACAAGCGACGTTATGAGCACCTGAGACAGATGATAGCAGCATTGGGCATCGACATGTCCTCCAAGCCCGATACTCCTTCCGACCAGTCTAAGGTGGAAGAGGAGGCTCAGGAGGAGGAGGCTCAGCAGGCAGAGGCTCTACATAGACTCAGCCCCCACAGAGATGCAGCAGACCTCTGTGGAGCCACTGTCATAGCCACAGTCGGAGCCACAGCCAGCTGCGGACGTTGACCCTCTCACCCAGCCTGAGTTGTAGCATCGAGGACGATGCTTTCTTCTAAGTGTGGGGAGGTCGCCGTTGTCGACGGATTTTCATTTTGGTGACCATTTCAGACATTCTTGCTTTATTTTGTTTTATTTCCAGTACTTGCACATTTTTACTTTATTGCACTTCTGAATTCTTATATATGTTAGTTATTTTGGATACTTTTTTTTAGCTTGTTGCATTTTGCACTTATGTTTGTATATATCTTATATTTTTAGTTGGATTTGCACTTTTAGTTTGATAGTATATATATAGTTTATTTTAGTTTATTAGTTGTGATTGGAAAAATGTGGATTATTGAGCTTAGTTTACCCTTTTGCATATGAGAATTTGGTTTGGTTGAAAATAGGGAATAAACTAAGAAATTTTAACCTTTCTCAATCACAACATTTCATTTAGGGTATATATAATAAGCTTAGTCAAAATAATGAAATTTTTCAAGAAATTTATCTATAGGGCACCCCAATTGATTTGAAAAAAAAATTCATTGAACTTGCTTGAATTATATATATTGTGAAACATGTTTTGAGCTAAGAACAAGCATCTGAGATTTGAGCCTAATTGTGTGGTTACATCATATAACCATTCATTTTCATTCTTGTGTGCATTGTTCTCTTTCTATGATTGTAATCTTTGATTTGTTTGATTCTTTATGTCCATTATTTTGTGTATACATGCATTTATATGATTGAGGCCATTGTTTCAAATAGCTCACTTACCCAAATAGCCATACCTTTTATCTTCCATTGTTAGCCAATTTTGAGCCTATGTTAAACCCCTTTTGTTCTCAATTTTAGCACATTATAAGAAGTGAAAAACAATAAATGTCCCTTGTTTGGATCTTTGATTAATTTAGACTAGTGAGAGTGTTTATCATTTAATTGTGGGAGAGTTGGGAACATTGGGTAGAGATAAAAGTGTATTTTTTTATTTTTGTTGAAGATTTTGGGAATTGGGTACATACTCATGCATTAAATGTTTAAACCATATGCATTGGTACTTTTTTATATAAGTCTTCAAAAAGAAAAAAAATGTAGAAAAATAAAATGGAAAAAAATAGAAAGAAAAAAAATAGAAAAAGAAAAAGTAAAGAAAAAGAAAAGCAATAAAAAGGAGACAAAATGCCTCAAAGTGAAGTTCAATAATAATCAATACATATGAGTTGTGATAAAAAAAGAGAATGCATGAGTGTGTGAAAAAAGTGAGAATTATGGGTAGTTAGGTTTGTTTAGAATAGTATAGGTTGTCATAGGTTAGGTGAAAAGTTTAAGTTAATCAAAGATTCAAATTTCAAGCTCACTTGACCAAATACAATCTTTACCTTGACCCTAACCCTATTACAACCTATGGATAAGTCCTCATGATATTTGTGTGCATACATAAAATAATTGTTGATTGTTAGATGAAAAAAAATCTTGGAAAACATGATTAGGAGAGAATTGAGTGAATCAACCCTATATACTTGAGTGACTAGAGCGGATGCACATCCGGTGAGGGTTCGATTGCTCAATTACATGTTTTCACCTATGATCATCTCCTTTCTTGCAAGTTGTTAAAATCTTTTCAATAACTCAATTTAATTGTGGGTTTGATTTTATTGCTATCACCTTAGCCCTTATGTTCATATATGTATTTTTAGAAATTGATTTATTTTAACTAAGTAATTGCATTCATTTAGATAGATTGCATGTAGGTAGGTTGTATTTAGATAATTTGCATTGAATAAATGTTGATACCCTTTGTTCCTTTCTTGATTTTAGCATGAGGATATGCTTAGTTTAAGTGTGGGGAGGTTTGATAAACTCCAATTTTGTGGTTTATCTAGTGCTTAATTTAGGGGATTTTATCAACTTTTCTCACATTTATTCAATGAAATAGTATGGTTTTGTAATTCTCCCTAAATTTGTGCTTAAGAGTGAAAACATGCTTTTTAGGCCTTAAAATAGCTAAATTTAATTCACTTTAATCCATTCGATGCCTTGATGTGTTTGTTGAGTGATTTCAGGTTCATAAGGCAAGTATTAGATGGAAGAAGTGAAGAGAAAAGCATGCAAAGTGGAGAATTCATGGAAAAACAAGGATTTGGAGTGCATACATCGACGCGCACGCGTGACAGACGTGCACGCGTGAAGAAGAGGTCATCCAGGCGACGCGTACGCGTGACAAGAAAAACGCCAGACGATGCGTACGCGTCATAGCTAGCACGTGACCTCATTAAAGTGAAAACGCTGGGGGCAATTTCTGAGCTTCCCAAGCGCAAATCCAACTGATTCCATAGACTATTTCATGCAAAATTGAAGATCAACGGGGGGAGCAATTAGTTTTAGCTTAGGATCACGTAGGTTAATTTTCTAGAGAGAGAAGCTCCCTCTTCTCTCTAGAATTAGGGTTTTAGGTTAATTGCATCTTAGATCTAGGTTTAATTTCTTGTTCTCATCTTTCTTTTATATTTTCATGCTCTAGTAGTTTAATTCCCTAGTTTCTTCTTGTTAATTTCTCTTTTATGCCTCTTTTATGTTTATGAACTCTTTGTTGGATTTGGGTTTTTTTTAAGGCAATTTGATGTTTGATGTTCTTTTATTGTTGATTTTAGTTGTTATTATTGTTTCTTTGCAATTGGGTAGTAGTAGATTTTATTATTTCTTGCAATTTATGATGCTTTCCTTTTATGCTTTCCAAGTGTTTGATAAAATGCTTGGTTAGATATTAGAGTAGTTTTTGAGCATTCTTGGCTTGGAAAGAGAAATTAGGCAATCTTGAGTCATTAATACCCAACTTGTGTTGGTGATCTAGAGTTGTTAGTTAATATTATTTCAATTGATTTTAATCTCTTGCTAATTCAATTAGCAAGTTGATTAGGACTTTTGGATTGAGATTAACTAGTCTTACTTGACTTTCTCTCATGTGAAGATAACATTATACATTCTTCCATTCTTGGGGTTGACTAAATAGGATAAACTCTTGATAAGTATTGTGATATGATTAGTGACTAGGATAGAAAGTCTAGATTCTCAATCCTTGCCATGAATGCCTCTTTTTAGTATTTGTTTGTTATCTTTATTTGCTTGGTTTATTTTCTTGTCCCTTTTTACCAACCCACCCCTTGGATACCATAACCAATAATATGCATACCTCACTGCAATTTCTTGAGAAGACGATCCGGGACTAATACTCTCGGTTACTTTTATTGGGTTGTACTTGTGACAACAAAAAACTTTTAAACTTTGATTTGAGGATCGATTATCGGTTTGGGCTATGCTCACAACGAAATTATTTTGTTAAATTCTGAACTGGAATAAATCCTCACATCAATGAGTCTAATAGACAACATACCCAACTCCATCTTTTCTCATAAAGCAACAACGAGTTAATAGTCAAAATCGTCCTTGAAAGATCGTTCTTTTCCAAATTGGTCTATAGAAAATTTAATCAACCAAGTTTGTCCCCAAAAGATATTAAGTTAGTCGCGTTAGTCCTTCCATCATTTTTGTGGCTGATGATGTTAAAAATTATTGAGCTGGCATGTTAAATGACAGCTCACAACATATATGGTAGTAATCACTAATAAGATAAGTTTATGAATCTATGTCAAATATGTCCCTGATTGTATAAAACCTAATCCTAGATGCTTGGAATGATGAAACCTTTGACCCTTTTCTCTCCATAATCCTTTTTATTCAACTAATAATAATTAAAAAATAAAGAAGCAGCGATTTATCTCCAGATCCATTTTCTCAGTGAACATAAGAAATCATTAAGAAAAAAAAACCAAAAAATGTGAATTATCGTCCAAATATGGGAAAGAACGACAAGCAAAGGAGGCGAACGTTAGCATAGATTTTGAATTAGAGTTTCAGCTCCATAAAAAAAGCGCGGAATTGAAAAGAATGAAGCTAAAATCAGAAGTTAAACAGAAAAGACTAGTAAAAATTGGAGAAAGAGAGAGAGGCATTGCCTGTAGGAGAGAGAGTATGAAAAAGGTGAGAAATCCTAGACGATGATGATAGTCTATTGGTTGGAGCAAAGGGAAAAGGGATGTTTGTGTGTTTTAAGTCGCACAGTACTGCGGAATGGTTGTTTTGTGTGTGAGAGAGAGAGGAGGGTTTATGCATTTCATTATTATTAGGGTTAAGTATGATTTTAGTCTCTATGGTTTAGGCCGAAAATTTTTTTCGTCTCCAACCTTTTTTTTGCATACAAAATCGTCTCTAAGGTTCAACGTAATTTTAAAATTCTTCTTTTGAACAGATTAATTTTTTAAATGACAAAAATAACCCATCTCTCTTCTCACCACCACCACCACCCCACCCACTACCACTCTATCACTATCTGCACCACCCCACCCACTATCACCCAATCACCATCTGTTCATGAATCCAAAAAGAAAACTCAACCTTCAAAAACAACCTCAAATAAATCAAAATCAAAACAACAATTTATCACCAAAACTGTCATCATTAACAAGAAACAAAAATCACCATCATCATCAAAACAAACATTAACAAAAAAACCAGAAAAAAAATTAATTAATTAATAAATAAAATAAATAAAAGAAAGAAGAAGATGCAAAGTGAATGCCTATCATTAGAAACAAAGCACAATAAGACACGAAGGAGAATGGTGAAGCGACGGGTAGAACGCTGGTGGCGCGACATAAGCAGAAGAAGGCCACTACCGTGGTGGCGCTGACATGACCTCAAGCGGCAACGACAGCGATGTGAATCCAAGCCAGCGGTGATGCCAGCGAACCGTAGTGGTACTGGTGTGACAACATAGAAGAGTAGCAGCGATGGTAGACGGTGGTGATTTGTGGCAGGTACTCCTCCTCCTTTTTCTCCCTTTCTTTCCATTTTGCTCCATGTGTTCATCTTTGTGTAGCTGTTGCACCAATGTGAATTTTATAATATGAATTTATCGCTAATGTGCTTTCCGACAAGCGACGGCGAGGGCAATGGCCAGGCGACAGCGAGGGCAAGGTGCTGCGAGGTGAGGGCGAGTCGTGGTGAGGTTAGGGCGCGAGTCGCAGCGCTGCGAGGGCGAGGGCGAGAGCCAAGCGACAGTGATAGCGAGGTGCTGCGACGCTAGGGCGCGAGTCTCTGGGTTTTTGCTTTGTTCTCCTTCTCTCTCTTTGAGTTTTTGCTTCGTTCTCTTTGAGTCTCTGCTTCTCTCTCTTCTGAAGGTGTGATGGAGATGATGATACTGAGGGTATAATTGTTTAAAGGACGATTTTAAAACTATGTTGAACCTTAGGGACGATTTTGTATGTAAAAAAAGGTTGTGAACAAAAAAAAAATTTGGCCTAAACCATAGGATCCAAAATCGTACTTAACCGTTATTATTATTTGAATAAAAAAGAGGCTAATGCTATCGTGTAGAAGGTAGATTCCTTCTACACCTGTAGAAACACACGTGTTATCCTAGTATATAAATAAGTTATCTGTCTAAGTCAAATCCAGACATGAACTCAAGACAACAATCTCTGCAGTACTAGTAGATGCATAGGTCTCTAGCTGTGATTAGTGTTATGAGTAGGTAGATAATTAAAAGGTGTAACTAAATTATATTAAGGGTCCATTTGGAAAGTTTTAAAAGTAACTTTTTTGAGCTTTTGACTTATGAAAAGTAAGGTGCAATTTTTAAAATTAAATTGCAACTTTCTAAGAAGTTATTTAGGAGTTTATAGAGAAGTTAAAAAAAATGACTTCTCTCACAATACTATTATTTTTTATCATATTTCTATAAAATAAACACTTTTAGAACTAAAAATTCAAATATAAAATTAACTTATTTATAAACTATTTTTAATATAATTATTTATTATTTAAATTATTTTTTAAAAAAAATTAATTAAGTTATTTATCCAAATTGAACCTAAATCCTTAATAGTAAGTTATTAAAGTGAGTTGGGTCCGATGTAGTAGTGAATGGACGTTGGAAATTATGTGAAACTTTGATGGATTATAGATGACATATGAACAATGGTCTGATATAGGAACAAATTGAGGTTGTAGTTTGTTTATAATTTTATGCGCGGGATTTTATAATTGTATAACGAATTAGGTTTATTTTTTTGTTAAATATTGTTATTTATGGGGATAAAAATATATTAAAATATTTTTTTTTGTTAAACATCAATATTTATACTATATATAATAAGATATGGAAATTAAAAAGAATTGGTGCATAGATTTTTCTAAAATATAATTTACACACATTTAATAAATAAAAAATTGAATTAATAGACATGATAAAAACTATTACTATACTCAGTGATGGAAAATATATTAAAATAAAATTTGTTAAACATCAATATATTTATAATTCGAAAGACACAAAAAAAAATACTTATAATTTGAAACTAAAATTATATATATATATATATATATATATATATATATATATATATACACTAATAATTTTACTTATATTTATAATAATTATGTTTAAGAGTTAAAATAAAGAATAGGAATTAGAATTTAATTAAAAAGTTAACTTTTTTCAACTAATTTCAATCAATATCAATTAATTTTTTTAAATTATATTATTTATCTTAAAATTTAAACTCTCAAGTCTAAAAAATTAAAAATTTTTATAATTAAAAAAATAATTAATGTTAGATAACTAAAGTCAACTTTTTATAATTTTTTATTATTTAATATATAAATAATATTTTTTATCTCAACCAATTTTTAAAAAAAAAATAAAAAAATTTATTTATATTTAAAAAATTAAACATCAGTTTAGTAATTAATTAATTGACTATTTTAAAAAGAACATTATCACTATTTATTATTTTTTTATTTTTAGTTTTGATACTAAATTAAATTTAATGCGATATATATAATTACATATTAAATTTAACAAAATATTTTTTTAACATAATTTTCAAAAAAATAATTTATAATTTAATATAGAAATAAAGATAATATAATAATAGATTCAAATATATTTATTTATATATAATTATTATTAATTTTTCATCACCCAATAAGAATAAGTACTCCTTTTTCTCTAATCTAGATCTGTCTCTGGCTATATTGATTTTTAATTTTTAATTTTTTATACATTATGACTACTTATTAAATTTTTATCATAGTGTTGATATTAAATTAAATTTAACAAAATAAATATTATTGTGTGTTAAGTTTAATAAAATAATTTTTTTTAACGTAACCCTGAAATCAATCTTTTATAACTTACCATGAGAGAAAAATAATATATCGATAAAGACAAATATACCCCTCATTTGTATTTAGGGCTAGAAGTTGCATTGATATTGCTATGAATTACAATTATGTTAAAATATTATGATCTTAAACATATAAATAAATTAAATCAATATTATTATATCCACTAATATTTGACCTAATATCTAATTATTTGTTTTGTGACAAATAGTTGAGTATGATATTAAATATTTGTCTAATAAGAATATTAAGGCCTTACCATTAAAATTTTTTTTATCTATTTTGATGAGGCCAATTGTTTGGGTCAGGACCTCTTAAAAAAGAAAAGTCAATAAATCTAATTAAATTCTCTAACTTGAATGGTAAATTCTATGCTTTTTTATATGCTGCATTCGAATTCGAACTTTGGCGAAAATGCGTGCTAAGTATTGAATATGAATTCTTTAATATTGTGTGAATGAGTGTATAGTGTGAATATATTATGGTGATTTAAGATTGGAAGTTATTCAATTTATATGACAAAAAAAAATAATATTCTTGCATAACACGCAATGTTCTTCTAATAACCACATGTATCTTCTACAGATGTAAAAGAAATTAACTTTTTATATGGTAATACAAATCTAAAAAAAATTATGGAGAAAAAAAAATCGAAGATTTCTTGTCGCTAAACATATGAGTAATCGGAGACATATGGTTTGAGCCAAAAAAAAAAAAAGTTAGTTATTGATAATAAAAAACATACATCTATGAATGAGATGGAATTAGAATTTATATAATTATCACATAACGCGTTAATTATTCAGTTATTTTTAATATGGTTATTAGAAGTAATAAAAAACTACTATAATTAATTTAAATTTTTTAAGAATGAGTTTAATTAATTAAATTTTTTAAAAATTAATTTAAAAAATAAATAATTTCTGGGAGATAATGTTAATTATTAACTCCAACAACTCTGTTTTTGTTTGTTAGCTTTTCTTTCTTTTTTTTTTTTTTCCTTTTCCTTTTGAGAACCCCTTTTTCTTGCTGGTGCACTCTACATGTAGACAATTGAAATTTGTAATTGATTTTTCAATTCAATGATAAAAATGATACCTTTGATTAAAAAAAAAAAAGCCTTATAATTACATAAAGAGGATATAATCTTATTAAATTATATACACTATATATCTACATGTTATCCTATGTATCATTATTATGGCTAAGGTAATTGTACAATTTTAATTACACTTAAAAAATGTTCTTAAAATTAAAATAGTATTTTTTAATATTCAAAAATATATTTTAATTTAAAAAATAAAAAAAATGTTACAAAAATTTAAAAATATGAACGGTAACCACCATAATTATAAATTTATAATTACTCCACCATATATGACGTTTTTGTTTCTGTCCCCTTCCCTCAAGCTTCAAACTGAGTGAAGAACAGTGGCTTCTCCATCTGAATAAACAATAAAGGTAAGGTTTCGGGAACAAACCAAGGTGTGATTCCACAAAAACCGCACTTTGGGTGTGACCCACCTAAAAGGAATGATAAGATTCTTTTCCATTTCTAGTTGTGGGGTTTTTTACGTTACTATATGTGAAGCATGAAATCCAAGTCCATGATAACGGGTTTTCTCTAGCATCAAAACGTTTTCCTTGCTCTTTCACTGATTCAATTTTCGATTTTTTTTTGTTTTTTATTTTGTTTTGGGGGCTTTGGGAGTGTTTTTGCTGAAACTGCTAGAAGTGTAGCTTGAAGGTGACAAAAAATGGCGCATTCGGAAGGAACGGATCAGAAGAAGAAGAAAGATGTAATTCGTTTAGAGCGTGAATCTGTGATTCCAATTCTGAAACCAAGGCTCATCATGTCCTTGGCCAATCTTATTGGTACTACTCTTGTTGGTAACTTTGAATTTGTTTCTATGCTGTTGCTGTCATAAAGGATTTTTTTTGTGTCGTTAAGTTAACTTTGTGATGCTATATTTGGTATTCTGAATTTGGGGTTATCCTTTGAATAGTGTCTTGAGATAGAAGTATAGAATGAATGTTGCTTTCTCCCCTTTACAACTATAATTTCGGATGAAATTCAATATTAATGTGTACCCCCCTTTATTTGATTTTGCATTTTAGTGGTCTTGTTGTCTTAAAATTACTTCTCCCAAAAGCTTAAGCTGAAAGAAACATACACGTGAATAGTTATATCTCTAACACATTCTTTCAAGCAAGAGCCTTTTTTGGTTTGCTTAATTTTTGTATAGGCTTTCTTTTTCTTCTTAATTTTGCCTTACGCTAAGTTCTTTTTGGGGCCTAATAAGGATCGAACTCTAGATTTTTCGGTCATATAAGTTTTAATGCCATGTCATGGTACCACTTGTCCTAAAAACTTAAGCTGCTGGAAGGAGGCTCATGAATGGTTAATATCTCTAACACTTAATTCATATTTTGATTTTTTTAGTCATTGGTTGTTATCTTCTATCTTGGTGTAGAAATATAGCAACAGTTTTTTCCAAAGTTGTTGTTCTCTTTGTGACTTGAGTCTATTGATTAATATACATAGAGCACAGTTCCGATCGAGCTGAGTTCTTGAAGCTCTGCAAGAGAGTAGAGTACACGATTCGAGCGTGGTACCTCCTACAATTTGAGGACTTGATGGTATCATTCATTGCTTGATCTTTCTTTTGACACAGTTATCAATATCTTCTTGTTGTAGAGGCGTAGAGCCTAATTTCTTTGTATCTACTACCTTCAGCAACTCTACTCCCTCTTTGACCCTGTAAGTGGGGCACAGAAGCTTGAACAGCAGAAGTTATCTAACCAGGAAATTGATGTACTAGAGCAGAATTTCTTGACGTACCTATTTCAGGTACACTTGCCACTTCCCGCATTACTTACTGATGCTGACAATTAGCTAGGGAACATCTTAATATGATATACATCTGAAAAACAAGTAACAAATGATATATTAATGTATGAACAACTCAACTTATGATGTGGATGAAAGATGAGATAGTAGAGAAGTTTGTTGAAATGGCTGTATGCATTGAGTTTACCAGGTGAAATTGTCTATATGGATTAACGACATGATAGTGTTCTATTGTAAAAATCATATATGTGTTTAAACTTGAAAAATATTAATTTAAATCTATTTTAATATGTTCACCTTAGGTTTTAATAGGTTTTCCTCTACCTTCAGCTGTTTGTTTAGTCCACTCTCTTTATTGAGCTAAAGTAATGGGTTTGAAATTTTTTCCCCTATTAACCATTGTGGATACATCAAAAGGGTTTGGACATGACTTAAGATATTGGTATAACTTGAGTAACCAGTTAACCACAATGCATATCTAATTCTCAAGAAAATGCAAAAGAAGGAAGATGCATTTGATAATTAAGATTTATCTAGTTGTAATTACTAGGGATTGAGCGAAATAAAGTACCATTACCATATTTGAAAATATTTTTTTCAATTATATCTGAAGATTCTTTTATTGTTCATGCAGGTCATGGAAAAAAGCAACTTCAAGATAGTAAGTGAGGATGAGATTGAGGTTGCACAATCAGGCCAGTATCTTCTAAACCTTCCCATTAAAGTGGATGAATCTAAGGTTTGTGCATAATATCTTCTCCTTAGTAGGCAAGGGTTGACTTATTAAACTTGATTAAATGCTGCTAAGTGCTAACTGTTGCTGATGTCTGTTTTTTTTTCTTATAAAGCTTGACAAGACACTTCTGAAGAAATATTTTGAAAATCACCCTCACGATAACCTTCCACATTTCTGTGATAAGGTATGCCTTTGAATTACTTATCCATCTAAAGTTTCTTGGCTCCTCGGTATTTATTATTTTGTTATCTGGGCTACGAAGGATGGGGGTGCATGTGTGTAGAATTGAAGGTTGAATGGTGTTTGAAGCTTTGCCTTCTTTTGGTTTGTAGAATGGTGTTTTGAATTTTTCGCAAATTGAAATCTTTATTTTATGCTGATTGATTACTAGATATTAATTTTAGAAGAAAAGTCTTGATTTTTCAAATAAAAGCAGGGAGAGGGGGTTTAAGGATGCATTAATACTTGAAATTAGGGGTCCCATTTCAAATTTAGGCTGCCAAAATCGAGTAATGAAAAGATAAAAATCTTTTAGGAGGTATCTATATTAATGATGGTTTTGACTTTTGACAAGGGAATTACACCTTTTCCGATAATCGAAAATGCTGTAGGGCAATGGAGAGAAAATAATTTCTATTTGGTCTTTTGGCAATGCAAGTGGTTTGCATGAGCAACTTCTTGACTCAATAGGATAATGTTACTGAATCCATTGTGTAATGAGGTAAAGGTGACTAGGCGTTCTTGAAAATGACCCGTAGTAGCTACTCCTTGGGTTATAACACTTTATAGTGATGTATTTTTAGTTCTTCTGACACGAAAGGAAGAATCTTCTAAATGTTGGCAGAGTTGCACTTAGATATGAGAATTGGCAGTCCAACATGAAATCATATTGACTGAGATGTTATGTTGCCATCGACTCTTGAAGACATCAACTTGAGACCTAAGTTTTTAGAATAAGAATGTTCATTGTGTTTGTTTGGATCACTAGATATTGTTCACTTGTTACTTATTTGATGACTGACTGCAGCATATCTATGACTTATGCCTCTCTCTAACAGTATGTTGTAAAGGCTGGTCAACAACTATTGTTATTAGTATTATTCATTGGATCTAAAAGGTTGAATTTGCCAAAACAAGTGGGCTGTACATTCAAATACCAAACTTTTTCTTTTGCTTCTCAAAGTTCGTTAAATTACAAGCTAATACATTCTATTATTCTAGTATGTTATCTTTCGTCGTGGCATTGGAATTGATCGAACAACTGACCTCTTTATCATGGAGAAAGTGGACATGCTCATTGCACGCTTGTGGGCATACTTGTTAAGGATAACTAGGTAAGCAAACTCTAGGACTGGAAACTATATCTTAAATTGTTGCTAATATTCATGCATTATCATAAGTGATGAAATTGATTGTTAATACTTCTCTCAATGAAACCATTAAAAGTACACTACTTATTTTCTCACTTGCATGCGTTTTGGTGATACTATAGTCTTGTCTAATCTATATCACCAAGTTGTTATTGTACGAGTTATAGTCAATAATGTTCGGATATGAGAATATCCCATTTTATTGTAATTATATCAGAGAATATCATGTAGTATCTTAGATGATCTCTTAGGGTTCGTTGTTGTATTTTGTTTTACTGCATGAAATTTCCCCTTCTTTTAATTATGATTAGGAGTCTAGCATTATTATAATTGGAGATAGGTCTTTTTCTGTTACCAACACAGCAACACAATATATGAAACTAAGAATATCAATTTGATATTATTCTCTAACTTACTCTATACTTTTCTCCTGGCTTGCCTATACCCTAAGTTAGTTTCTAAGAAATTATTAGTGGAATATTTTAGTCCTCAAACAAATTTTAATAACCAAATCAGTTTCCAAACTTTTATTTCTCTAACAAATCAGTTCCTGCATCAGATTGTTCGTCTATATGTATGGACCGATCTGAGAATTTTAGAAACTTTTAGGGAAAGATTTGTCTAACTTTTAACCAAAATTTGATGTCAGGATTGATTTGGTGATTAAAATTTGATGATTAAAGTGTCTGACTAAAAATTTCTTGAGAACTGATTTGGGGTATCACTCCCTACAACCATAAACTCTTCATGTGCAGTGATAGTTCAATACTTCAATACCATATTAGGAACTATACATGTGAAAATACTATAATTTACATTTCATGTTTCTTGGTCTTTTTCCAAAAAAAAGGAAGCACTTTTAACGCTATGGTGCTTGTAGGTTGGAAAAACTTTTATCAAGAAAGCCAAAAAGGCATAATGACACAAATCCAAAGAAGGATGATGAAATTAACTCTGAAAATGGGGTAGACTTGTTCGTTGAACGGATACGCCTTGAAAATATGCAACTAAGGTCCTATTATCATTTCTCTCCTATTTTTCTTGCTGCTGTTACTGTTTATCCTTTTCTTTTTCCTTGTTACTCTCTTATGTTGTTTTCTATCCAGGCAAGGTCTCTTATCTGCTGCTTCTCATAATCTCAGTTTTATGTAAATGTTAATTTTTGGAAGCTTGTTAATTTTTGGAAGCTTCCATTCAACTGAAGATCTAAATTCTTATTAATTTCTACATATCACTAAATATTTGTTTAATGTTGGATGTTCTAGAATCACAAGTAATGATCATTTCTAAGCTAGTAGTCAGCCTAGATTGAGCATCTGAATCTTCCTTTAGTTATGTACTGGTAAAGTAGCAAGTTTATCATGGTGAATAAAGTTTCAGTCATGTTTGAAAAGGTCATTTTAAGATCTGATCATGGGTTTACAAATCAATTCAAATGGCTGAAAGTTCCACCTATATTTAGTCTATCTGCTCCTTTGTGTAGAAGTATATGTGATCGTGTTTTTCTCATGAAAATGCTATGCTCATGTTTCTATGTTGCATAAATTTTGAATGTGCGGAGATAGTCGCCTCTCATGAAACAATTTTCTGCAATTGCCAGTTTCCGCAATTTGGTGGGCAAGACCACGATTCAAGAACCAACATTTGATAAGATAATTGTAGTATACAGGTAGATCCCCTTATATCTCAAGTTCTATTAGAAGGTTAAAATCTAAGAGATTGTTTCCTCAGGAGAGCTGGTACCAAATCAAAAGCAGAGCGAGGAATATTTGTGAAGCATTTTAAAGACATTCCAATGGCTGATATGGAGATAGTTCTTGTGAGTTACCTCATCTATAAAGCATTTTAAGAATAATTTGATTTCTGATAGTGTTTAATTATCAATAAACCAAATGGTGACCCTGATCAAGAACTTTTTACTTGACAGCCAGAAAAGAAAAACCCTGGATTAACTCCAATGGATTGGGTAAAGTTTCTTGGATCAGCTATTGTTGGGCTGGTTAGTTTTTCTGATCTCAATTGCATCTTTTGATCAGTCTTATTGTTTCTCTTCATCCTGAACTAATGCACTTTGAATCTTTGATATTCTTCTTTGTAGGTTGCCGTAGTTAGTTCACTTGAAATGCCTACAGCTGATTGGTTTGTCATTATTGCTGTTCTTTCCACAGTTGTTGGTTATATCGCCAAGACATACTTCACGTAAGTATTTCAACTGTTTCTAATCTCCTTTCACTGGATTAGTCGTTACACACTAATCACATTGACTGTTATTTCCACTATCAAGTTATCATATGGTAGTAAATGCAATTAAAAAACAACACTGCTATACATCTAGAATGTGAAAATTTTCCTGAATATGGTTTGATAGAATGATGTGTCAAGACTACAATGTAGAAGTGTAAAAATAAGGAAATCAGGAGTAGGAAGAAAGATACAATTTGGTCCACTCAACTATGTCATCAAAATTGTTTATTAAGACCTGGCACTGTCCTCTGGTAGCATAGCATTTTTCTTCCATAAAGATTCTGTTAGCCATTGTGCCTACTGATTTTATTTCCCATAGGTTTCAGGCAAACTTGGCTCAGTACCAAAATTTGATTACACAGTCGATGTACGACAAACAACTAGACAGTGGAAAGGGCACCCTTCTGCATTTGTGTGATGATGTCATTCAACAGGAGGTAAATGCTGCCTTAATGCTCTTAATGTCATTACTTGTCATAATATAGTGATAATTTTCATTAGTGATTCTACCTTTTAGAATTGTTTGAAAATAAGACGGCTAGCCAATTCTAATAACACTTGATAATGGTGATTGGCCAAAAGTAAGTCTGGACTTGCCCAAACTGGGCCGCAACAGTGCTAAGCCAGTTCATGCATGCCATAGCTTTTTACTTTAAAAAAGGCTTAACCCCACTTCCTGAGGTATTTGCTCATCACAAAACTAAATTGTTTTCTGTTCATCATCTTAGTTGGAGTCACTAATAAGTTAGTTTTCCTCAAATTTTTGTTAGATATCTATCAAGTTGTAACCAATATTGATATTTGCTAAATATGTATAAGTTTTGAAATTTATAACCCTACAAATAAAAATATCAAAATCTTATGAATAACAACCATACATAGAGGTTGGGGGTCAATACCGATATGCTATCCTTGTTTTTTAACACAAGGGTAACTTAATCTATCTACTATTTGTGCCATATTGTTGGAAGATCATTTGCTAGCCTCAAATTGAGGTTTAATCCCACTTGTAACCATGCACAGCTGCTAATATGAGACTCTTAAATTTGCAGGTCAAAGAGGTAATAGTATCATTCTTTATTTTGATGGAACAAGGCAAAGCTACAAGACAGGTAAATTGTACTGACATAAGGTGGTTTGTTTTCTGTTTTAGTTTTGAGTAGTGTGGTTTCATTAATGATTACAAAAATGCTATAATTTATTTTTATTCCTGTTTTGGGGGGTTTTGTTGAGTCTTGGTATCTCCATATTTGTTAACTTTGGGAACATGAAACAAAACTGAAAACAATGTGACATGTTGAATTTGCAATTAAAGCATATCAATGGAAATTGAAAAGAGAAACCAAACACCCTTTTAGCAATCTTCCTCCTGTTCTCAAGTCTCAACCACCGTGTTCTTTTATCTAGAAAATCAATTTGTACTTAGTGACCAAGGTTGTTTTATGCATTACTTGAGTACTGGCATGCTATCTGATGATGTTAATCAGGATCTTGATCAATGGTGTGAGGAATTAATCAAAGAAGAGTTCGGGGAGGATTGTAATTTTGATGTGGATGATGCAGTTGGGAAATTAGAGAAATTGGGAATCGTTACGCGGGTGAGATTAAAATTCACTCTTTCTAAACTCTCAACTGATTATCTCATTTATCTCTGCAGGAATGTTCTATTTTCTGTTCTCTTGTTCCCGTTATTTACACTTCTTTTTATCTCTAATTCATTAGACACCTCTCTATATCTTTCACTTTTTCTTTAATAAAATCCATGAAAATGAAAATAGGAAACATTTTCACAAACCCAACATGCCTTGGGGGTTGTTTGTGAGTAAGAATTTGGAAGGGAGAGGGGAGGGGAAGACAAGTCTTGTAGTGTTAAAATCCCAACACCCTTAAGGAGATTTCTCCAGCCCCCTAGCCGCAAAATCTCTGGTGACTTCATTCCAGTATCCGTGGTAAGGGAAAATACTAGACAACCAGAAATTTTGCTAGAACTTTGCTGTCATAATAAAGTGACATTGTCCTTGGTCATTGGATGAAAACTTGGATCCAAGAACATTTTATCATATAAATTGCCACTGATTTCTGGCAAAGACTGGTTAGATTTTCTTCTCCGTCAACAATAGCTACTAGCTTGATGGATTTGGTTATCTGTTATGATTGCTTGGTGATTAGATTTTATTATTTGTTGAATGGTGGGTTGCCTTGAAAATGCAGGATACTATTGGAAGGTATCAGTGTGTTGGGCTGAAAAGGGCCAATGAGATCATTGGCACTACAACAGAAGAGCTTGTTCTTAAGGCAAAACAGGGAGCCATCCATCCTTGATGATGTTTTCAAAAGTGTGCTTTATTATCTCTCTTATGTACATGTTAATTTCTGCTTTCTGTCGTGTAAGTTTATGTCAATGTGTGTATTCTGTATTATGTTTACTTCTTCAATATTTTCTTTGTTCATAAAACCTTGTCCCTGATTCTAAAATGCACTCAATTGAATGTTTTCTTTTTAATGATTTTCAAAATCAAAAGTAATGTATTTAGTGAAATTATTACAAGGACAGCATGACGTTAATTCTTCCATGTGTGGGTCAGCATGCCGAAAATGTGTCCTTCATTTAATAGTTGTGACTTTCCCCTAGGAACTTATTAAGGTACTTCACTTTTACTAAACATGTAACTATTCTTTTCGAAATAAAATATAATATAATAACAATGAACTATTTGTAATACTAATTTTAGGTACTTTTGAAATATATCCAAAGAGCTGTATAAATTACTCTTAATATATTTGACAATATTTTTTGTAATAACACGATGTATTATACATTTATAGTTTAGTTAGCAAGAATTACATTAATTTTTTTTCCTAAGTTATTTGTAAGGCTCTGATTGTAGCATTCAGTTCCCTGACTTGGCTCTTCAAACGCTCTGGGTGGCAAAAGAAATCAACGAAGACTCTCCTTTGAAGTCCACTTTCTTGCGAATGATGTTTCACAATCTAGTGCAAATTAGTCAACACAATGTGTGAGAATGAGTTCAATACCACTCAACACATAATGTTTCAATGACATTATTATTATTATTATTATTATTATTATTATTATTATTATTATTATTATTATTATTAAACATAACAGGAATTAATAGGAGTGAACACGGATTGGATATGACCAAAATTTCGATCCGATCTTATCCACACATTTGAGGATCGGATATCGGATATATCCGCAAAACACATATTTTTAAAAGCTTATTTTTATTAAAAAAATATCAATAAAATCCATTTTTTCTATTCTTTTAAATATGTTTACTCTTATAATATTAACATATTTTTTTAAATAATAAATTAAAATAATACAACATATATGATAATTATTTGTTGAAATAAAACATAAAAAGAATATTTACTTATTTATTTCTTTATTTTTTGCGGATATGCGGATATCCACACAAAATCCGCAATCCGATCCGATTAGTGTTTGGATCGGATCCAATCCGATAGCTTTGCGGATCGAATCAATATCCGCAATTTTCGGATTGGATTCGGATAAACACTGCGGATATGCGAATCGGATCTGACACCCCTAGGAATTAAGTTAAGAAAATTACCAACAGATGAAAAATTGCAGAGAAAGGTAGTTTGTAGTGTGTATAAATCACATTACCTCATTCTTCTTGACATGCTCGAGTGTGACCTCCTCCACAGCAGCCGAGAGCTTTCCATTCATCTTTTCCATTTCGTCAAGCTCTTTCATTAATGGCTGATGCAACATCACAAATGTCAAAGCGGAATAATTTCAGATCGAAAGGTAAGGCGAAAAGCTCAGATGAACTGGAAAAAACTATTGATCCAAATCTCAAGATTAGTTCAATAAGATTAACCACTTATACAATGATTCATAAATGTGAGAAGCTAAATCCAGATAAGACAACTAATTGTAATATGGCAACAGCGAAATGAAGACTGCATCCAGTCAAATCTGAAAGTCATACCCGAGGGGTTAGAATAGGCTGGGCTGTTGTTGAAGATGCGAAGAGCAGTTGCTGCAAACTTTGAATGAGGGTGCACCTATTATGAAAACAAAAATTCCTTCACATTCAACATAATAATCACAACAAAAAATAGGGAACTAAAGGGAAACGCATAACCATTATTTGGGGGGGGGGGGGGGGAGGGGGGAGGAAAAAGAAAAGCTTGTGTATATATTACACTAAGCATTCAGCAACTATTAATATGAATGGGAATACAATATTTGGGTAGCTTCTATTTATAATGGTGTCGATGTATCCTAACCCTAAATGGAAAGATTATGCTTTTGCATCCTTAAGTATACTGCTGTCTGCACTAGTCAACTGAGGCCTAAGAAATCCTAATGATACAGTAACATACAAAGGTCTCTCTGTTAAATCAAAAGGCATCAAAACTTGAAAGGAAACCTTCACATGCATAATTCATTTTCTTAAATATATAAATAAATAAAAGAAATACTTACAGTTCATTAATACACCTATTTCTGTCTTCAGGAAGAGAATTCTCAAGGTCTGACTGAAGGGTCATCAACTCTGAATTGAGAGCTGATATCTGCTGGACAATGCCTGGTGCTGATACATATGTCGATAATGCAGCCTGAGTATCTGGGGAAAAAAAGAAAATGACACAGTTAGACAATGACAACGTATAAAATTAGAAGGCTAACGAATCCAATATAACACGAATAGATCACTAAAAAAAATATACTCACTTGAATAAACTTTTAGTAGGTCTCTAATAGCATGCAAGAAATTATCACTGTCATGTACTCCCCCTTGTTCTTGAACATCTGATGCAGCTTGAATAAGGGCCAGACACCGACACTGCAAAACAATCCAAAATGAAGTTGAATGTAAAAATAGTTCAACAGTACACCATAATATGATATTGATTATTGGGATTTGATGTAAATTATAGGAAATGTCAAGTTAACCAAATCCATATCCCTATATAGATTTAGGTTAATTAAGTTCAATGCTGACTGGGAAAAAGTACTTTTATTTCATAAACTACCAAGTACTAAAGTCTTATTTGATGAATGTTGGGTGTATGTGTGTCCAAGCTTCATGGACCAGTTCTTGAGGGTCAGATTCACGGTTTTGAGAGGTCAAAACTTCTAAATAAAGAATACTTGTATCCCTAAGATTTCTGTGACACACTACTTAATTTAGGAAAAAATTTGGTTGCTTGCATCACTTGGAGCAAAGCTAAGCTCAACCTTTTCTCAGAGATTTGACTAAGAGAGTGTTTGGAACAAAGTATTTTTCTATTTCTGAACTTCTATGCAAGTCTCAAACTCTCAAAAGAATTCTTTTCTACTATAAAAATTAAAAAGATTATCCATACTCCTTAACATCACATCATGAAAATACTTTCCAACTCTTTCTTTTTAATCACCAACTGCAACAGGCAGTTCACCAAGGATACAACATAATGTTTGCCTGTCTGCCCTCATCATTTTTGAGTAAAGACAAGATATACTAACACGTCACATAATTTCAAATGCACATGTTAAAAAGAAACGTAAATATCATGCATTATCTCCAGATGAACGCATCAGCAAACATTTAGACAGGTTATGTAGTAAAAAGGAGAAATCAAACCAAATTAAGGAAATACCATTACCTAAAACAAATAAACTGCAGTTAACAACACGATAAGTAAACAAATAACAGCTCAACAGAAAAAATAAAGCAAATAAAAGATGAAAAAACATAGGAAATGTAAATTGTAGGAATACATACCACCCGTCCCTCTGTTGCAGACACATAGGCTTGCAACTCTAACTCTATGACTTTTAGTAGCGAATAGGCTCCAAGCATGTTCTTCTTTTCTAATTGGCAGGCTATCTTTAACAACTGATGCCTGGCAAGTAGAGTTATAAGATGGTTTATGAACTGCCACAAAAATTGAGCGCCCTTTAGGAAAGGTTGGATACATATACAAAAGTTCAAATGTTAGATATAATTATGCACAATGTTATACACGATCAAGTTAAAGATTAAAAATTTGTCTTTAATGATAATTGTAACACCTTCCATTAGGTGAAAAGAGAGGAATACGTAAATTGCAGGAATAAGGAGGAAGGAGAGTGCTCAGAAGAATTTTGATCCTCTATGAACACAACCTTGTCATGTTCATATATGTACCATTGATTTTTATCTTTGTTTTTCCTATGTGGAATTATGGAGGAATTTGGAACATGCTCTATAGCCACACTTAAAGGAAAATCTATCGAGATGGTGAAAACTATGACAAGGAGAAAGATTAACATTATGTGCATAAAAGAAACGAAATGGGTGGGGGCAAAAGTAACAGAGTTGGACACTTCAGGATTTAAAATTTGGTATATAGGATGGTGAAGAATAGAAATGAGGTGGGCATTATCGTTGATACGCACTAGAAGAAAGATGTGCTAGATGTTAAAAGAGTAGGAAATCAGATCATCACCACTAAAACTTGTGGTGGAATGGGAGGTCTTTTATGAAATTAGTACCTATGCACCACAAGTCGGTTTGAAAAAAAAAGAAACACAAGACAAGGTTCTGGGAAAATATGGAAGGTTTAATACAAGACATTAGAAAATAAGATTTTCTTGGGAGAAGACTTAAATGAGCATGGGTCATGGATTTAGAATAGTGAACACAGAGAGTAGGGTATGACAAGCAAAATAAACACCTTATAAGACTGGGATGACAAGTTCTCCAATAGATTTCTTTTTGCTTAGAAAATCAGACCGAAAATTTCTTAGTAACTGCAAAATTATTTCAAGAGTTTGACCACCCAATATAGGGTGCTTGATATGGATTTCCGTGCCCAGCGAAAGATGAAGATAAGTCGTCAAGAAAGGAACCCAACGATCAGGTGGTGGCAAATGAAAAGTGAGAAACAAAGAAACTCCAAAAGACAGAAGCAAGGTGGGAAGGACATGAAAGTTCTAAAGAGATATGGGGTGAGATGATAGAAGTTATCAGTAAAGTGGCAAAGAAACTGTTGGCAAACAAGATATTGGGACAAGAGATAAAGAATTGTGGTGGTGGGACACAAGCGTGTGCAAGAGAAAGTCAAGGTAAAGAGAGAATGCTTTAAAGAGTAATCTTTGTGACAAAAATGTGGAAATTTGGGAAAGGTATAAGACGGCTAAGAGAGAAAAATGGGATTAAGCAAATCAAGAAAGAGCGTATGTATAGGAATGATGAGATTTTGATCATAGATGAGTGCATCAACGAAATCTGGAAGAACGATTATACACGCATGGATAGAATAAGGAACAAAGATATGCGAGAGAAAGTTGAAGTAACACCTATTGTTTAAAGCATAGTGAAATCTCAACCTGGTTTAAACATGTTGGAAGAAGACCAGGAATTGATAGAACATCCAGTGAAAGAGGATAGATTAGATGGAAGATAGACAGTGGCTAGAGACAAAGGAAGACCAATGGTGTCATTTAATCCATTTAGCCAACCTCACCTAGTGGAATTATGCAAATCCAATGGTTTGTGCATCAAAATAATGTTTGACTAACTGCCATATAACTTATAGTTTAGGGAACAATCTCATGTAAATACAAATGAATACAAATACATCCAATAGTGAAAGACATAAACACAAGAAGTATTCAAAATTAGCAATCAGGAGCTAAGCTTACAGTTTTCTGCCGGTTAATGTAGTACTCTTGGCGCATGACCTTCAAATCATAATCACCTAGAGTGCAGAAAAATTGGATCATAGAAAATTTGAACAAGGAGTCATGTAAAAGTAAAGACTAAGATAGTAAAAGTGAATTATTTGATCTGTATAGTTTCAGAGTAAAAAGTTCATAATACCCTGTAAAACATATGTGTCTTGGAGTTGAGCTAGCTCCCAGCACAAATCTGGAATAGTCTAAAAGGGGCAAAAGGTGCAATTAGATAAAAGGGTGTAAATGTAAAGAGAAACAATTATAAATAGTGAAACATTTTGTGCACAAAGAAGCGATAAATATTCAGATAAATTCCTGACTGGGCATTGTTTTAACTTAACGATTGGAGTTACAGTGCAGTTACATTGTTGAGATTCTTCAGAAAAACATTTTTCTTTTTAACTTTAAGGAATCCGGGTGTTCTTTTTTTTTTTCCCTGACACTCCAGGGAATGGTATCAGCCGATGAAACAGTAACATGGACACTTGTCACAAGACAGAAATGAACATTACAACTCAATGAATTTTAAAAATTGAAATTGCAGGTCACATACATTAGAAACTGAATAAAAAACACATCATTCAACATACATATAAAAACTGAATTAAACTACCAATATACAGGGGATTTATAATAGAGTAGGATCCATTTCACCCTGTGTAAGTCTTGTTTTGTTGCCTTACATAGTTGAAAAACTTCTTATACACAATAAATTTCATCAATCCAACTATTAATTCGAACATCTCACTATATATATTAATGTAATAAAATTTTATAAAATTTGGAATTGATTTAACATGTCATCATAGCAATTTACTTTTGCGTTTATTATAATTTTAAAATACAAGCAACTATGACTATTGAATTACATATTGATTGATGCCGAACTTTTTCAAATCCGGTAAGCTTGATTGTCAAGATAATATGATATAATTATATGGTTGAATTGGTGAAAATCATCATGCATAAAAAGAAAACTTCAATAGGAGAAATACAATGCATGTCAAATGAATGTTTTTGAATCGTAGTGTTCAACTGCAGTTGGAAACACTAACAGTAGCACAACACTAAATTAGTTTCTAGGCCTTGACTAACATTTATGTTCTTAAAATGTAGCTAGAATAGGGACAAATTTTCAAAATACCGGATGAATGAAAACATTGAGCCTTCAATATGCAAATAGTACATAAAAAAAACTACTAAATGCTAATGGTGTGGCATCTTAGAAAAGTTCAAGGATTTCTATTGGCAATATCAATATTTGCTAGAAGGCAGAACAAGCCTTGGAATCTATGTAGCAACCAACCTCTGATAGCAATTTCTCCTCGCGGCTATACAGATTCGAAAGTTCTCCTTTCAATTCAGAATACTTTCTCCTGAACATTATACCAGATGATATGATTACATAAACAATTAAAAAAAACACAAAATTTAGAAAATAACTCAGCTATAGTTAATTTAAAGTCATTACAGATAGATACAGTCCTAACATTATCTATCCATCCATTCAAGTCTAATCACATGAAAGACATGTGGTTTTTAGTGAAAAAAAAAAAAAATCATTTTACCTGTCATTAAAGGGCAAGGGGAGGTAATTGACATTTAAAGGTTGTAAATGTAATTAAAAAGACCTCAGGGAAGGTCAATATAATTTTTCCAAAAAACAAACAAACAACAACAACAACAACAACAACAACAAAGGCATATCCCACTAGGAGGGGTCGGCTACATGGATAAATAATATTTAATACAAATTTAGTTATATACAATAAAATAGTAATATAACTTGACCATATGTTGGAAGACGAGATCAAATTTTGATTGGACTTTGATATATGTATAGTATTAAAATTAAATTTTGTTAGGAAATATACAATTGTCAATCGAACCTTATATTATTAGGGCTTTATCTTGTCAATGCTTATCCTATCAAGCATGCCAAATGAGTCCTAACACTGCAACTACAGAACTCGAGAAACTTTTCTCCTATTTTATCAACTTGCAATAAATAAATCATGTTGAGGATACCTGAGAGAATGAAGATCAAGATGAATGTGAGCTTCATCTGATGAACCTGAGATTTAAGTGTCATTAAATAGCCTGTTGCTTGGCATTTTCAACTTGTGCTTCCACCCATTGCCTTTCACTTATTCCAAATCTGTGTGATATGTTAGAGACAATATAACCAGTCAAACTTTTAATAGAACCTCAGAAAGAGACTAGCAATAGTATCCAGTCTAATGGATCAAAAAGTACCCAAAAATCAACTACCCCAAAATATGAACTCAATGGTACTAAGACAAAATTGGAATAAAAGCAGGATAATCAAGATTTCATGTCAAGTCATCACAGAACATCAAAAGCAGAACAATTTGTATAACGAACTGGCAATGATGTAGGCATGCTTTTACATGTAGATCTGGGTAGAACTTCAACTTCTCACACATAACAGAAGCATGTAATCGTTGCAATCTTATAGGATAAGAGCATACACTGATCGAAGCCGTTGCAACTCAGATACACGTTGATGGTGTGATTTTTCCAAATCTGCTCAATCACAAAGCAAGAAAATGATTCGTTTATTCTATTGGCAAATCTGAATAGTAACTAGAAGTTCTTGTTAATGTTAAGATATTTCAAGCGAACATATATGCTATATCTGTGTGCATGCCACAGTATGCTTGAATTTAATATACATAACAAATACAGAGAGCATTCGTTTTGCATGAACTACAGGGAGTGGTTCAGTACAGATTTTTGTGACAAAAAAGTTTACAACAAGTTGGAATGCAGCTATAAGGTGTGAGGGTTGTAACAGAATGCCAGAGCCCAGAAGCAAGAACTTCTAGAAGACAGCATGTTCAGTTATATGCTTAAGGATCCACTGAGATTGGTCTAGTGGTGAGAGATTTAGGTAGTAATATATGTATGAGGTCCAAGTTTTGAACCTATTGTCACACTCACAATGTAGCAAAGAAATTAATGTTTAATGTTTTGGAATCATCATGTAGAAAATCATATTTATAGATACAACAAATATATTTATATTTGTGGAATAAAAATTTCAACAAGAACATAAGAAACTTAAGTCCTTATTACTAAGGAGACACGAGTTCAATTAAATTTGAGTGGGGAAAGTAATAGCAAGTTGTGAAAGACTGGTATACCTCTGACATATATATATTGAGATATCATCAAGACTCACCCAAGAGCATTTAGATTTTCCCTCCTCAGCAACAAGTCGGAATGGACCCTGATAATACATAAGAAACATAAAAGGGCATTAAACCCAAAGAGAATATAACTAACAGAAAGTTCAAACATCACTTTATAAAAAATATAAGAAACAGAAAAAGCTCAACAAGAACAACCAAAATAATCTTGTCCCATAAGATAAGTTCGGCGACATGGATCAATCAACCACACCAGAAAGAGTTCAAGAAGAATAAATTATCATGTTCAAGATTTCATTTTCATCTAGATAAAATGTTAAAGGACATTATCTAACAAGTTCATCTTGCATGACAAACATCAAGCTCTGAATCTTTGAATATTAAGTAAATACCACTATATCATTCACTATACCTTAAAGGTAACAAACATCTTGAGAAGGAGCAAAGCTCTCAAGTATCATCAATGGATTTTCAGTAGTGGTTCAGTTTGCAACAAGAATCTTATAATTTGTTCTTTTGGAGGAACCACTTGAGAAGATGGATGTGTTACATGATGTTACATGAGTATGAACACCTAAATGTATATACTAGGTTCTATTCTAAAAGTAAGCTTCAGGACTGACAAGATTTGACCAAAGGTAAGAAGTGAATATGTTTATTCTAAATGTCATTCATAAACTTCTTTGTTTTCACCATTCTAGACTTCTAGATTGTTTTATTAGTGGCAAACTCAGCAAGAAAAACTATTATGAAAAACTATCCCTCCCCTAGCAAGAAATCAATCTCAGATTTTATAAATATTATAAGGAAGAGCAGTGTCTTTTGTTAGAACAGAATGAGAAGAAAACATAAAGAAGGAAGAATTCTGCAACATACGGTTTCAGTTGCTTAGCAAACCACTGATTTAGCTCAGCAACAAGATTTGTCTCCAAGTAGTATTGATTGAAGTCTGAGTTGATGCCAATATATACCATCCTCTGCACTTCAACGTATCTCAACTTATCAGAACTAAGAAGATGGATCAACCATATCAATGGCATAAAGAGTCTGAAAGTAATAATACACACAAAAATAAGAGAGAACTGCCAGTAAATTGTGAAGTCCTAATTCAAAGTTAAAAAAGTGATAGTGGGGTAATGAGACAAACATACATCATGAAAATTAATTCTTTCTGAAATCACAGTATTAAAGTTTTAGCATCATATGCCAGTATTAAAAGTTTAAACAAAACTAAGAAACCAGCAGTTTGCTATTTTACCTTGATGAAAATAAAATCAATAAAGATATATTGTTTTTAAATCATTTAAAGAAAAAATTTGTTGCATAATGTTATCATTTTCTGTAATATACCCTCTGTTTTTGTCCCCCAATGGAATCTTATCTGTTAAAAGTCTTTAAAGTTTCAAATGATAAACTTCCATTTTCCTTGGCAATCTCTTATAATTACATGTTAATTTCAGTATTTATGAGCTTGCGGGTTTGATTTTATATACTACACAAGTCATCATAATAAACAAGCTTATTCCACAAGTGGAGTTTGCTATATACATGCTAAATCACACCATTTTGCTACATAGAATTCTACTTGGAAAAGATGCTGTCAAGCTCGTCCATGTAACAAACCAATAACCAAACCAAAACTTAACCGGGGTGCTATATTTGAGCTCACGCTGCAACCGTAGTCAGCAAGGATGCTTTGGAAGAGCAAGTTTATTATATGCCATATTGGGTGTTTTGGTCAGGCATATTTCTTTCACCTCCAATGACAAATGTTCAAAAGATGCTTTGTAGTATAAGATATAGTTTAGCTCTGACTGATTTGATGAATCCCTCTGATATTTATGTATTGTAGATCTATTCATTTTCCTTTATTATTTATAAAGATCTTTCACCACTAATCTTGGATCAGATAATGGAAACAAAAATTAAGATTTTATAAATGAGAGCTCAAGGAAGTAACTCCATGAGTGGAAAAGACAAACATTACCCATCTCCCGAATGATAACAAGCCAACTTTGTGCTGTGGAAGCATTCTTCCAAGAACTGCGTTTCATAATGATAAGGCATACCACATAAACAGCCGAACACTCATGAGAGTTGAGACAATACTTAACTGAATATATCGACACCCGCACATCAGCTAAGAAATATTGTTGATCCTAATTGCCTTGCTTTTGCTAGAAATATCTATAGTAGAGTGCTTGTTTGCGAGGTGCCATTAAGTTGATAAAAAAGATATTTTTTATTTTTCTAGTGCTCTCTACTTTTTACTATCTAGAATTTACCAAACACGCTAAATTATTTTTATTTTTCTATAAGATCTTTTAAAAAAATAATGCGAATAAAAATCCACTTTTCTTAACTATCTCACCCAAACAAGCCCTAAAGAACTTTATCCCAGACCAAAAAACTTTTACTTCGCAACATTCCAAAAAACTGAAAAAGCCAGAACATAAAGCATGGAAATCAACCTGATTACTTTGTATGGATTTAGTGTCATAGGCTACATACTCTGGTAGTAATTTTTGCTTTTTTTGTCTCTTATTCGTAGATGTTATGTTCCTCTTGCATTTAATATTGCATTGCATTGGTACTCATATCTGTGGTTGCATAAATCACTATGTTTACCTTCTACACATTTTTGTAAGACAAAGATTTGGGTGGAGTCATGTAATTTCTACTGAAAGGTTATATCCTCATTGTTGTAGGTGTCATTTACATAATGTTCGCAACCTGCTCTTCTGCGTTTAAGTTGATGCCTGGTTAGCTAATCACTGTGATTGCATTGCCTTAGCTGTTGCAAATCGAAGCTTCATGGTTATACCAGAGTTGCCTCCCTGAGAAAATATAAGCTAAAAAAGGGTAACTGGTAGTGCCTATTGCATTTATAGTGAAATTAAGTTTAGTTAGAATTTATGTCAAGAGTAAACGGAAACCCAAACACGCACTTAGGCTGAATTTTGATTTGGATGCAAAGTGGGTGCAAACTAATAGTTTCTGTTGCACTTGAGATGTTACTTTCAGAACTAAAAGAAAACCTTATCATCTGCCCAAAATATACTATGAAAAGAGATATTGCCAAAGCATCCCTGACCTACGAAGCATGGATATCGACACAGATACTTGACAAAACACAGATACGGACAGGTAGAACACCAATTTTTTTTTAAATGACAAGACAGAGACATGCGATATAGATATATAAAGTTTCAAAATTTATATGGTAATCGAGCATTTTAGATGTAAAATTACCAATATTCAGTTATTCACTACACTACCATATTCAAACAAATAATACTGGTGTTTTGGATCCTAATGACACTACATCTAACTCATGTTTGAAGTGC